>NC_028642.1:49124494-49149165 GCF_001406875.1 Solanum pennellii | reverse complement strand
TATATATATATATATATATATATATATATATATATATACCAGAATTGATATTTGCCTGGTCAAGTTAGATTCCAATTCTATTACTTGTATATTTCACTTGATATAATTTAATTTGGAACACTATAATAGTATCAGTGAATAATCAAAAATGAAATTTCCAACCAAACATAGGGTGTGTATTTGATACGAAAAAAAATATTTTTATTTTACATTAATTTTTTTTGTGTTCGATATGTAAGCAAGAAGAGAAAAATTACTATAGCGAGTTAATTATTATGTACCGTTAAACTGTTGTTGATAATAAGTTATCGCTAAAGATGATTTTTTATGCGGTGACTGTGGAGCGAAGATACGGTGCTAAAGTATGGAAATGACATATAGTCAATGTAAGACGAAATTGTGAATTTTTTTTTTTTTTACTTTCATAAGATCTTTTCAAATTTTTTAATCAATTGAATATAAGAAAATTAAAATTGGAAATCCACCGAACACACCAATATAATACTGTTAATCTGCTAGATTCACACCCTTAGTACGAATAATTATTTGTTATTGTATGACAACTTAATTAATTGTTTATAAGTGGCATATTGGATCCTCCTCTTTAGCTTAATTACCAGAATCTATGACTACCTTAACTATTCTACCTGATAACAAAGTAAGGGGCAAAAAAGCAATTTGTTCATTAATTAAGCAGGACCTAACATATATATTATTAAAGTAAGTATTATATTACATACACTATACACTGCCATAAAAATAATTTTTAGTGATAATAAATTAATAACAATAATATAATCGTCATTAAAAATATATTTTCAGCGGCTATTAATATTTTTTTAAATATTTCTAAAACTTATAATGACATTGATCCAATGACAATTAAATTAATTAATACCAATAAAAAATTTATTATTATTTTAATATGTATATCCATTGCTATTAACAATTATTTTTATTATAATGTTTTGTTGGAAATCATAGAGCAGGAAATAGTGGGCTAATCATCGAAGTCCAATGATATTATAGACGTATTCAAAATGCTCAACTTGTATTGGTGGAGTAACAGTTATCATTTCAGTACTATTTAATTTATTAGTTTATACTCTCATAATGGAAAATTCCAATCATATATATCAGTATTAACAGCAATCAGATTAACCTAGTTAATTTAATAAATGCCCTCCCACATTGTCAGTCTCTTCTTAACTGGTCATCTAACAACAATAACAACATACCAAATAAAATATCTCATAAGTGAAATTTGAAAAAAAAAAATTGAGTATATACAGATTTTATTCCAATCTCGTAGAGATCTTAACTAGTTATTTTGTGACCCTGGTAAATAAATTAGTACATTTCATTGCAATTAGACAACAAATTAACTTAAGTAATTTCCCCTGTTTACTAAGTAATTTCTTTCAAATGTAGGATAATTAGGTATAGAAGTTTAACTTATAATATAATAGATCTTTTCTAAGATATGATCATGTCATCTGAAGATAAATTATATATAATTAATTTATTCACCAAGGGAGAGTGTGAGACTAATAACTTAAAAAGTAATGTATGTAACTAATTGTTGAATACATTATGTTAAAACGCATTATAGCGGTGCTATAAAAATTCTTTAAATCCATACAAAAGCTCGACAAGTAACAAGGCCCGCTCGAATTAAGAACTCTACTCTTAATCAGCTCAATTGACTAATGCATCACCATTATCTAATTTAAAATTAGAAAACGTGACACAAAAATTAATTACGTATTCCATATGATTAAGTGGAGCTTGAATTATATAAATAATCAGAATTTGGAAGAATGTCATGAAAGTGAGTTGGACTTCCAACAAGATGTATATAAAATAAAATAAAAATTACTAAGAAGCCGTTTGGAGCTAATAAGGTGAATTATAGGGATATTATAAATTCTGCAAAAGTAAATATACCACGTGTAGTAATTAGTTATGAGGTAAAATTACTTAGGTATAAAATTAGTGTACAATGTTTGAGTTACAACTCAGAGAACTCCATAATTAATACACGATAGAAGTTTGTGACAAAACCTATATACTCCCTTTATTTAAAAAAGAATAACCTCCTTTCCTTTTTAGTTTATTTAAAAATAAATAATCTTTTTTTTCGTAATTAACTTTTTACGTGGCATGTTTAAGGCCACAAGATTAAAAGACAATTTTATATATTTGACATAATTTTATTTAGGATCACATGATTAAAAGTCTTGTTTATTTTCTTATTATTTTTTTAAAAATAGAATATGAAATAACTAATACTGTATGAATAACAAAGCCCCTGTATAAAATAATATACAGTATTGATTTTCTCATAACTAATCTCTACATCAATGCTATACTAGCATAACTTTTACCGGCAGTGGCAGAACCACCTTAATTAAGGTCAGGGTTCATCCGAACCCCTTTCGACAAAAAAATATATTATTTATACATGGTTAAAATAATGTTTATGTATATAATACATGTTGAACCCCTTAGATTAGTTCATGTATTTATTTCTTTTCCGTCAGGTTCGGCCACTAGTTACCAGCCACCAAATTAGTAAGTATATACGAAATATTTGTTGTGTAGACACTAAGAAAATGGTAGACAGCAGAAACACACTAATTGAAATGATGTGAGAGTGGATGTTGAAATGGACCACTTTGTAGGGACAAAAGGAGCTTTTCTTTTTGTTGTTTTGCATGTGCTTTGTGCACATAGACGCGTTTCCACATCTATAAATAGCCTACAATATCATGCATACTCATTCAACTACAAATTCCCATGGCGAAGCTTAAAATTGTTAACATTGTTTTCTTTGTGTTATTAGGTATTGGAATATGTTCAGCCGCCCGAACCCTCCTCACTTACGATCATGTAGGTGTTGGGGGTGAGGTAGGCGCTTATGCTGGTGGTGGTGGAGGAGGTTCCGGCGGAGGTGGTGCCTATGCAGCTGGAGGACATGATGGTGGATATGCTGGAGGAGGTGGTAGTGGAAGTGGAGCTGGAGGTGGCCATGCTGGTGGTGGATATGCTGGAGGAGGTGGTGGTGGAAGTGGAGCTGGAGGTGCTCATGCTGGCGGAGGACACGATGGTGGATATGCTGCTGGAGGTGGTGAAGGTGGTGGAGCTGGAGGTGGCCATGCTGGTGGAGGATATGCTGGAGGAGGTGGTGGTGGAAGTGGAGCTGGAGGTGCTCATGCTGGCGGAGAACATGATGGTGGATATGCTGCTGGAGGTGGTGAAGGTGGTGGTAGTGGATATGGTGGTGCAGGGTCAGCAGAGGGTGGATATGCTGCTGGAGGTGGTGGAGGTAGTGGTGGTGGAGGTGGTGGTGCAGTTGCTGGAGGTGGAGCACATGGTGGTGGTGCATATGCTGGAGGTTCAGGAGGAGGTACTGGTGGCGGCTATGGTGCTGGTGGAGCACCCGGGGGTGGATATGGTGGTGGAGGTGGACATGGAGGCGGTGGTGGTAGTGCATATGCTGGAGGAGAAGGAGGAGCCTCAGGTGGTGGATATGGTAGTGGAGGAGGAGCTGGTGGTGGTGCAGGAGGAGCACATGGAGGAGCATATGGTGGAGGCGGTGGTAGTGGTGCCGGTGGTGGTGGAGCCTATGCCGGTGGAGAGCATGCTGGTGGTTACGGAGGAGGTGCTGGAGGTGGTGAAGGTGGTGGACACGGTGGTGGCTACGCTCCTTAAGTGGTCATTATAATCTAAAAGTATCCATCTTCTTACCTACACTATTAAAAAAATAATGTACTGAGATTGTGGTAGGAAGATGTTATTTATATATATATATATTGGAAGAAAAAGAATTGTAGTAAAGTCCTGCAATCTTTTTAAGTGTAATGTGGTTTCCTTTAAAAGCAACATTAAGATATGATTGCTTGCATTTTACATATTGAAATGGTTGGCAAATATTCTCAATCTATAAGTTGCATGCATGCAATAACTAGCAATGATATCTTGGGCAAGCACAAGAGAACTGTTGATCAAATATGTTGGAACGTATGCATCTATCAATATCTATGAGACCAGGTCCTTAGTACGGTTATACTAATACACAATAAAGTAAATGTTGAAGTGAAGATTGCACACATAACTTTAAGTGAAAATCTCTTTACTCAATGGAGTAAAATCACGACATGTACGTCTCAACAGGACTTTTTCAAACTACGTTTACTAATCTTCTCCAAGCAAAAGTACAACTAATTTACAAAATGAGAACCTCCACACTAAATAATATCACTATTACTTAGATGAGCCAGAGCAGATACAACATTGCTCAATATACTAATTCTAACTGATTATTATAGACTTCAAAAGTAAGACTCTAAGTTACCCTTAACCTATATCTTACGGTGATTCAAACAAACTTGAAACGTTTCTTTCACAAGCGAAATGATTCCTACAATGTAAGCACTATTACAAGCAAACAAAATTACAGCTAGTACAAAAAGCAATAGAAACACTCTATCAAGTCCTTTGCTGTTTTGAAGCTTGAAAGTTTCTCTCTTTTATTGGATGTATACCATGAAGAATTATTACACAACGTACAAACAATCTCGTCGCTTCTGATTGGTGAAGTACTCTGCAAATTTATCAACTTCCTAACATAGACAACTTTAACAGATGTATAGCATTTTGCCACTGGACGAATATTCATACTCTGTAGAGGACCAAATCCCTGCACCTGTGAGGTGATCATCAAAACAGCTAGAAGCATTATTACTTATCAAAATATTTCCTTTTTTATTCTTATTATTATTTTTTTCTTTTAAGCATTCACTTTTTTAGGCCCCCAAATTGTTGGGACCTTCAAAAATTTTAAATAGTGGATCTATGATTTATTTATTATTCCATAATTAGAAATTATTGAAGGTTATAGAAAAAAAGAAAGGAAAGAAAGATTATCTTTTATTTTATTGTATATATTTTAGAATTTGAATTAACCTAACCAAATCTTTATATTGATAAAAAAATATTTATAAGAAAATCTGAAGTAATACAAAGCAAACACATGCCGAACATCTTATTAAATCCTTCTAACATAACTAATAATATTAGCATGTGTTATCAACTTAAAAGCTTTACATGTAATAAAAGAATAAATATGTGTGCATGAAAACTATACTAAATTAAAGGTGGTCAATTAAACACCATTTACTAACAAATTATATTACATAAGAGATTAATAATATAGATTATTTATAAATACTCACATTAAACACTCTAAACCATTTATTAAATGGTGCAACTCAATAGCAAAATGTGTTCAAATTTAGCCCTAAAGTTACGGATTCAAATGGGTTCAAAAGTTCATACCTTAGATGCAATATAGATGCAATCTCATTTTAAAGATGAACCATAGTTGGTACATAAATTCAATGACAACATAAGGAAAGACTACAATGTAGGAAGATTTTGGTAAATCTTGACAAAAAGTTAGTTATTTTAAGTTAGGATTATGCCTCAAATTCAGAGTACATAATATAATGGGTGGGTTTTTGAAGAAAATTCACAAAAAATATAGAGTCTGATACCTTATAAAAAAGTAACAAGTCTATCGAATTTTCATCTAACAGATATCAACATCTATTATTTTTGACTAAAGGCAATATCACAACTGAATCCAAAAATCATCTAGTATTCGTAGTGTACGAAGGAGAACGTGCTAGGATGACTACTATCAAATTTTCAATTAGTGATCCTAGCGTATGATGCTTTTTGAGCCTAGCGTCAATTAGTGATCCTAGCGTATGATGTTTTTTTGAGCCTAGCGTGTGATGTTTTTTGAGATGAAAGAAACTAGACAAACTATGTTCCAGCTCGAAGGAATTCAATAATGATAAAAACTTGGAATTTGATATTTTTTTTTGAAAATACCATGCAATAGCAAGAAGACATAACAAGAATAAAGTTTTGTAACTTAATATATGTTTCTATTTACACTAGTATTGTCACTACTCTGGTGCTCATGTGTGTAAAATAGTAACATCGATGTGTATGATCCGTTGTTATACAACAAAAACATGCTTAAATATTATATTGGTTATTTTACTTTCTTATGTTGTTGTGTCTGTTTCAATTTGTTGAATCCATGGAAAATTGGACCGATGAACACAATCTTAGGGTTCAAAATGGGACTCTAGATTAACTTCAGCATAATAGAAGATCTAAGTGGTCAAGTATCTGGTCAGTGGCTTACTAGTAATGCGAACATTGTGTCTGTGGACCAGCTATCTGGACATGTCAAGGCAATAGAGGAAGGTTCTGTACGAATTATCTTTCTATTATCTTAGATAAGAAGATGAGTATTTGGAGGACACAACAAAAATAACTTTTAGCGGTAATAAATAAGCATACTAATAAAGAGTGCTAAATTTTTTACTGGCACTAATTCAATGTCGCTAAAGGCTTTAGAGACATACACAAATAGTGTTAATTGCCGCTAAAAGTATATATTTGGCGGCAATTACAAATTTAGTAGATAGTATAGTGTTTGTCTGAATTAGAGTGGTTGGTATTTGTCATTGTACTAATTGTATTATTGTTTTTCTTGTTGTTGATATTGACCATATTGTTTTCAATACTCTATTCTAGTATGTTGTAACTGATATTGTGTATTGTGTTATGATTATTGTACTATTTTGTTGAAGTTGTTGCTCTCATTTGGTAGACTTTGCATTGTTTCCTTGTGACTTGCTATATTTTCTTCTTTCTATCTAGAATTGTTGCATATGAGCCGAGGGTTTATTGGAAACATCTCTACCTCCATGAGGTAATGGTAAAATCAGCGCATATTCTACCTTTTTTCAGACCTCAACTTGTGTAATTTTACTGGACATATTATTGCTGTTGTAATCAATATATTATTGATATTTAAATTTATATACCTGAATTTTATATCTCAGTAAATTTATATAAAATATTATTTATAGATACTTGATGTATTTTCACATGTGTGAAGCACGAATAACTTACTAGCTTTGTTTCAAAATATAATTCATTTGATTTGTTTCTTAACTTCTCCAAGGAGTTTATTAATCGGACAACTTGGTTACTTGATTATGTTGAGGGATCATTTGGTGTGAGGGATAAAAATAAATTGTTTTAGAATAAAAATATAATTTAAAGGCAAATTTTTTGTATCTTGTTTAATTGTCATGTCAGGAATAACTTATTACAATTTATATAATCGGTGATAGGATAGAATAAATTATGTCATATATATGATAGAATAAGTTATTCTAAAATAATTGATTCAGGGATAATAATTATGAGATAATTTATTCGCAACTAAATGATCCCTCCAATTTATAACTTATTCGCAACTAAATGATCCCTCCAATTTAAATTAATCCCAAATATCTTGTTCAATCAAATATTTTAGAAAAAAACTAAACGAACATTCAAGTTTTGTGTTTAGAATATGCTTTGAGACGAAACTACCAACAGTGAAAAGTACATATTAGTTTGATTCAAAATTTTTGGTTGCACCCATTCATTGAAAAAATATTTACTTTAATTTTAAAATTTGAACATTGTTTGCTAGATTTCTGGCTTTGACGTTATACTAGTTAAGTGTGGTATATGCTTTGCACATCACATTTTAATAAAAAAATGTATATAAAAAGTTGTATTTACGTTATATCATTAAGTAGATAAAATATAAAGTAGTTTAATATGAAATTTATATGGTAAGGGTTAAAAAAAAAGTGCGAACGACATTTCGCTAAGGTGCTTTATGGTTGTGTCTCTTGTCGAGCAATAAATTAATACAAACAAGAAGAATAATATTATTAAAAGTAGCATAGGAATTTTATTTATTCAATGAATACAAATTTAATGCACATTACGATTCAAATAATGAACAATTTGATTACCAAAATTCCAACATAGTTTAAATTGAGGAAAGATTTAGTAAGTAAAATTTTGTTAATTTCAAATTCCTACGTATTAAAAGTAAGTATTATATTTCTCAAAGATGGAAAAATTTAATATCTATAATTTTAATTAATTTCAAAGTAAATGAGTCTATTTTCATAAATGACAACAAAAAATTCAATAAATATATATTTGACTTTGCTTGGTTCAAATTTAGAAATTAAGATATATTAGCCATCAACTAAGAAATGATTTGACTTTATTGTGAGATCCAAAAAAAGAAAAAACCAAAATTATGAATGGTGATTATCAACCAAAATAATAGCACCTCAAGTAATATTAAACGGAGTAAAATTAAGAGAGAAAAAAAACATCAATTGATAACAAAATCCCTTATTTTCTCTCTGCATGAAAGGCAAAACTTTTTAATGATAATTGAATAACACAAATACTCATATCTATCTTTTCTTATTATTGTTCTTCTTCTTCTTTAATTTGCAGAATCAAATATGAGTCTCAGTTGCTTAACCTGCAAGATATCGAGGACAGATTCAACAAACGAATTAAACGAGAAAAAATTCGATAATAATGTTGACAAAAATAATAAAGAAAAACATAAATTTAGCCGAAGATCAGTAGATCGGAGTTGGTCAGGGAATTTGGAATCGACGAGTAATGTAAAAAAAAAATTGAGTCATTCGCTTTCGATCATCCCTGAGAACAAGGTCAAAAAAGGTTCGCATCGCTCCTGTAATAGTGGTCCAGTTGAATTCCCTACTGATACACCAAAGCTAGTCAGGAGCCCAGGAATCAGAAGAGATTGGAGTTTTGAAGATCTGCAACGTCAAACAGTACGTTAAAATTTAGGTGAATTCAGAATTTAAAATAATATGACCATAATGTCATTATCTATATATATATACTTTTTTTTTAAATATAATTATACGATATCATGCAGATCCAGTCTGTCTTAGATCTTCCTTTGATTGATAATAGACAAGATATATGTTCACAGGATTAGTTATGTAACGTAACTTTTCCTTGTTGAAATTAATTTATACTATTATTTATATCTTTGATTTATTTTCTCTCTCTATAGATTACATGCATCGCGTGTTTGATATATCCAGAATAAAAGGAGAGATATCAACATTTTCTATCACTAGGTTGAAATTGGAATAGAATAGAATTTTGGCGGGATGGATATGTACAAATTAATATATTGGGGGTAAATCTGCATTTTGTTCACAAAATTGATTGTTTGATAATTGAATATAATCTGGATATTAGTTCTTTGTTAAAGTTTCCAGATTTTGGTATTGGTAATACTAATATTTTAGTACTATTAGCGTGAGATTTTTTTTCGTATTAATTAATTGCCATTTTGAAATTATGGTTGTAATTACTTTTACAGGTGAAAGTGAAAATTATGTGTGTTTAATGAGTGTATGTGAATTATTGCCTCCAATAATCCATAACATAGGTCCACCATTTGCAGAAGTCGTTGTTACATCATTAGTGGATAGAGCATGCCACCATTCTCCGCAATCACTTCCACAAAATAAGAATCGGTATAGTTTATTTTAATTGTAATTTGCAGCAAATATTTTTTTTGTCATTTGATTAAGTATATAATTAGTCATTTTTAATATACAATTAGCTATTTTATATGGAAAAAACTTATCTGCATCGGGTGTTTACACCAAGTCAATACATGCATGTCATGTGTTTAAATTTATAATTCATTTAACTTCGTTAAATCACGTAATAATACGATGTTTGTAGCAAATTATACAAATCAAAAGCTCTATAGTAAACATAAAATTTGTTATGGAGCGAATGCAAACTATAGTTATAACATACAAACTATAATTTTTATGTTTGTTATGTGTGAAAGTTGTTCATCTATTTATAATGATTTAACAATAGATTGTATGAAGATTCAATTAGCTAGGAGCTATATAGCGATGGTTTAGCTAGAGATTATGGATAAATGCTGACTTCATATATATTTTCTTATGGTTCAAATTATTTTTATATATGTTTTCGAGTAAAATCACATGTAAGTTTTTGGTAGGTCATGGGTTGGATCGATCCCATCTGATTCATTTTATTTTATTTAATTTTTGGAAAAAGATTAAATAATTGGATAAGGTTGTTTCAACAAGACAGTAAATACACAATAAATTACATGAAAGCATCAAATAACGGAATCAACCTATCACACTCTTGTATCAATGAAAGAAACTTAAAAGCAAAACAACAAAGTGCGTAGCTTAATACTTGCAGCGAAAATTGTTGATGTTGATCTCGCTATCAAAATAAGTTGCTCCATATCTCTCTTTAAATCACTAGAAAAGAAAGATTTTTCTTGTTCATAAACTAAAGTGTTAGTGTATCGTTTAAATATTGGCAAAAAGAGTAACATTTTTTATGTTCTCCGTTTTCTCTCCTCTTTTTCATCACGTTCTATTGTTTTTCCTCTTAAAAAGAAGAGCTCTCCTTTAAAAAAGAAAGATTTGAACCGTTACAACTTCTTTTAACTGTTTCATTTTCTTTTTAAAAATAACCTTATTCAATTATTCTTTTTCAAAAATTGAATAAAACGGATTAAATTGAATTGGTCCCATGACCCACCAAAATTTACATAACATCTCTTAATTGAATATTTACTTCTGATATGATATAATAGAGGTATTTATAATCTTCAAACTTTTATAAATAATAAGTATTTTGATATAAATATTTCTAGTAAATAAACAACTATTTCGAGAGAGGAAGTAAGCTTTCACTTTCGTGAACCGATAATATTGCTAGGTTACATCATGGATGAAAATCTTTTATTTGATTCAAAAATAATATGATGAGTTCGTGATGTTTTTGGTAACGCCTCTTTAATTTTAATATTTCGTTCATTAATTGGCAATTAAAATAACTAAATAAGAATGAAAAGTCGCTAACTATTTGTGCGTATGAATCAAAAGCTGACTGCTACAATGTATTAAGCCATGTGCAACATGATGCTTATTAGTAATTTTCTATAGATATCCAGATGGCTGCGTGACTTTCCTCTTAATTACACCACAACTCCAATGGGCTAAGTCATAAAATCATAATCTTGATTTGGGTTAATTAATTGTTTGGTACAATTGGTAGTGTCTTTTATTTTGTTTTTAGAGAATAAGTAATTATTACTTTTTAAAAAAATAAATTCTTAATGTGAGGATTGCACTTGAGTGGGGATCATGATCGAGTCTTGAGTTAAAGCCAGAATTTGCATCAAGATTGATAAGGATGGAGGTTGAATCAATAGAGATCAAGGTTGGGGTCACGTCTATGATTGAGGATCGGGATCAAAGTTAAGTGTAGGAGTGGATCAAGGTCAGGTCCTAATCGAGATTCGAGTTAGGGTAGAGGTTGGGTCCTAATGTAAGTTGGGATTTAGGGTTGTGGTCGGATAGGGAGTCAGGTTTTGATCTCGAGTCAGGATCAGGATTTGGATATAGGGTTTGGTGTTAGGTTGGGAGTCATGGTCAAGATCATAGTCGGCTTAGGGTGAGTTGTTGTCTCGGGTTGGGGTTGGGGTTGGGATCGAGGTCAGGATAAGGGTTTGGCTTGAGTCCTCAGGTCAAGGTCTAGATCTGGATAAATTAGGTGGTGGTCAGGTTGAAAGAGAGTTTTTGAAAATGTTTTTTATTTACTTTATGAAAATAATTCATATTCTTCAAATTAGAGAAAAATGAGTCTATTCGAATTATTTTTTTTCAAAATGTTAAGTCAATAAAATAGGGAAAAATTAAAAAAAATATTTTTAAAAATATTATCCCTTCATACCAAAACATATTCTTAGAGTAGAATTTTTATTGTTACTGAATTCAATTAACTCGGTTTGCTAGTGATTTAAAAAAATAATAATTTTAAGAGATCGAAGTGAATCAAAACTATTTAACTAATATCTTATATATTCATATAAGTATATTCATATAAGTGAATTGCAATTGAATCTATTTCCGCTCAATTCGTCAAATTCAATTCAATCCAAGCATTCATACCAAAACATATTCTTAGAGTAGAATTTTTATTGTTACTGAATTCAATTAACTCGGTTTGCTAGTGATTTAAAAAAATTAATTTTAAGAGATCGAAGTGAATCAAAACTATTTAACTAATATCTTATATATTCATATAAGTGAATTGCATTTCAATCTATTTCCGCTCGATTCATCAAATTCAATTCAATCCAAGCATTCATTTTGCAAAGACCATTCTTTTTCCATAATAATAATAACAACAACAATAATAATAATAATAATTAAAAAAAGTCCCTTTAACTAAAAATCAATAATTAAGCAAATAAACAAATTGGCCCATACTTATACCGTCAAAGTCAAACTTCCTTATTCTATGCAACGTGGAATCTCTTTGCTTTAGATTTGTAGCTAAATAAATTAATTAAATCTAAGCCGAGACTGGAGACAATTTTATTTACTTAAAAATAATTGATCAAAAAAATAATTTATTTTTATTTGATTTATATTAAATATATATTTTATTTAATTATTATTATAATTTTTCTCTTACTATTTTTAATACTTAATAAATAAGAATAGTCAAATTAAGAATTACAAAACATTATTAATAAAATTGGTTTAATAAATACATTTTTAGGAAAAATTAAAATTGTGTCAAGTCGTTAATATGAGCCAAGTTAAATAACTTCATTTGTTTGATTAAATTAAGTTTAATAAACACAAATTAATAAAAAAAACATTAAAAATTGTATCAAGCCATGAAATATGAGCCATATTAAATAAAATTTATTTTTTTTATGTACAGAACTTATAAATTGTTTTTCTTGTTCATATAATTAGATCAAAATTATACAAAAAAAACTACACCAAAAAGGAAGCTAAAACTATACCAACTACATCAAAAACTACACGAAGTCCATCAAAAACTATATTAAAACAACAGTAAAGCTAGACCAAAGGAATTCAATAAATTAAACAACATAAATAAAATAATTAATATTAAATTAATAGAAGTAATAAAACTCTGACTTAATTTTAATATAAATAACAACTACGAAAAATAGAGAATAATAAAATCTCACATAATAATTTAAATATGTGTTTAACAATTTCACCGTAATTCACCAATTTTTCTTTTTCTTTTTTTTCTTTTAGCGTTTCACTCAAAAAGTCAAAATTCAAAATTCAAACCCCGTCGTGGCTCCTTCTAACTCCACCAACCTTTTCTATATAGTTTCACCATAATCTTTTCAAACTTAATTCATTTGTTCATTGATTTTTAATTTTTTTTTGACACATCTTAATTTAACATAAAATTTAAAATTTAAATGAAAAGTTTTTTTGTCCTTCAAATTATAAACATATCAGATACATTAAAATAGTTATCAATTTATGATTTTAATTATATATAGGAAATAAACGAAGTCTCTTTTTTTTTTGGGTAATTCACTTCTAAAGTCACATTTGAAGAAAAGTACGTTGGAGTTGTCCTTTGCCAATTAGAAAGTTGTAATTAAAATATTGTTAAAAAATAAATGCTATTTTTAAAAATAGACTCAAATAAAAATACACTAAATAAATAAAATCAGCGGAAAATCTTCTTTCGACTTTTTATTTATAAAAAACTAATAATTGATTATAAAAATTTCAATACAAAACCTTATTTACTTTTTCCATCTTCACTATATTTTTTATTTCATATTTTATCTTATTTTTTTATTTTATAAAAATTATAACAAAGCACAACCCTCATCTTTAACTCAAACTTAATGAATTTTAAAAAGTAAAATAAATAAATTCATAATAGCATACAATAGCTCGAACATTAAATCTAATTTATCATATTATTTAATTATCTGTTTTGAAATAATACTCTTAAATTAAAATTTACTATATATTTCACATAAATTATTCAAGTTGAGTACATTAATATATTCTTTAAAAATGTATAAATACAGTCAAACACGATTTCATATTCACAATTTTTTAAAATATAAATAAAGTGAGTTCTATTTTTATTTTATCGGCCAAACGCGTCATTTTTCTGTAGTTTTTCTTACTTCAATTTCCTTTTCATTTCTTGGTTGACCGACGAAACCCACCAACTCCACCACCACATTCCGCCGTGCTCAGCTCGCTTACTAGGGTTTACTCTACGTCTTCTTTAACTCATATAAGACTCTATCTTTCGTATCTATAGCTGAAGAACAAATTTGCAGTTCAACTGTTCGACGCTTTGCCCCAATTAATCACAACGTAAATTTCTTCTGCTCTAACCCTTTTTCAATTTCAGTGAATTATCTATATATCTGGTAAATTGGAAGTCGGGAAACCGAAAAAAGTTGAAATTTTTAGGGTTGTTTTGTTCTCTGTTTTGCTCGTTTGGACTCAAGTATTTGTAAAGTAAAATAACTGTATGTTGTTTCTTTTTTGGAAGAGTTCGGTGATACATAATATTTGGGAATTAAATATTTTGTGGGACGAATAAAGTTGTGTTTTTGGGAATTCAGAAGTTACTTTTTTCTAACTGAAGCAGAAGTTTGTTTGGAGTTGAAGCTGGTTGGTTGATCTATGGGTGTTACTGTTTGTGGTGATAGTTCTTCAATTTCAAGTGTAAAGTTTGTTGTTATCATAATGCTGCTTCAGAACCTTTTCGGATTTGTTTAAGTTTGGAGAGTTAAGGGTGTTATATCTTAAATTCAAAGTGTATATCTGCATAGGCAGAAGAAGGTCAATTGCAGTGATATAAGGTTTCAGTTGCAGTGTTGAGTAGGGTGTTAACGATAGTATATTTTGGAGTTTAGTCATTTCATTGAAGTGTCTGAGATGGATAATTCAAATCGGTCGTACAATAGGAATTCTGATCATTTGGGTGTGAATAAATTTGGGAAGAATATCAACAAGAGTCCTATACACCAACCTAATTTTACCAATGCAAATAGTGCTAGGCAACAACCTCAACCTCAGGTTTACAATATTAACAAGAATGATTTTCGGAGCATTGTTCAGCAACTGACAGGTTCACCATCTCAAGAGCCTCCATCTAAACCTCCCCAGAATCCTTCTAAGCCTCCGAGTATGAGATTACAGAAGATTCGGCCACCGCCTTTGACTCCTATAAATCGTCCCCAAATTCCAATCCATCCTCCAGCACAGATCCCTGCCCCAGCTCGACCTGCTGGAGGCGTTCCTTACCAAAACAATATTGCTAGACCGCCTCCTCACTATGGTCAGCCCTCACCACCTATGTTACCTCCAACTCCTGGAGATGTTTGGACAAATACAACTGAGTCTCCGATTTCAGTTTATATGCGTTATCTTCAAAATTCAATAATAGATTCAGGGCCTAAACAAACACAATTTCAAGGACCTGGTCATTTTCAAGCACATCCAGCGTCATCTGGTTTACTTCCTAATCCTTCAATGCCACCTTTTCCATCTCCTAGAATGAATGGCCCGCCTCCTTTCCCATTGTCGCGGATGAATGGTCCTCCTCCACCTCTTTTATCTCCTAGAATGAATGGCCCGCCGCCTCTCCCATTCGCTCGGTTGAATGGTCCTCCTCCGCGTCTTCTATCTCCTAGAATGAACGGGCCACCTCTTCTCCCATCTCCTAGAATGAATGGTCCTCCACCTCTTCCTTCTCCGGGAATAAATGGGCCTCCTCCTTTGCCTTCACCTACCTCTCAGTATCTTTTGCCATCGCCTACTGGCTTCTTAAACTTGTTATCTCCCCGTTCTCCTTATCCATTGCTTTCTCCAGTTATGCAGCATCCTCCACCGCTGACACCAAATTTCTTCTTCTCTCCTATGGCTCAGCCTGGAGGTTTTGGCACTGGACCACAATTTCCTCCTTCCCCTGGTTATGGATTTCCGTTGTCACCTTCTGGGTTCTTCGCCATGTCAAGTCCAAGATGGAGGGGTCAATAGCACCACCATGAACAGAGCTGCTGATCTCGATGGATTCTTTGCTTCGAGTTTCGTCCAGGTGATAGATTTCCTTCAAATTAAAGCTTTTTCCCTGTGGATATGCAGTGTATACAATGTAAGAGATCCTTCTGAACGTGTTTATACTTTTTTTCTTTGTTTTTCTTAACATATATTTCGAATATTTGACTCTTTCAATGTAGAGTTTGTAGCAGATGTATCTCTGTATTTGCCTAGCCCTTATTTAGTACATTTAGCAACTCTCAACTGAACAGTTGAAAAGGTCAGGCTTGTTAGATGATAGTTAATTGTATTTTATATGTAGCTGGAAAGGTTCTTGTATTCCTTGTAATGTCAACTTTGGGATCAAATATTTGGTTCTTTTTCCTATCATATAGATCAATTTTCAGTTTGTTGCCTTTAGGATCAATTGTTTATTTAAAGAAAATTATCTGCTTATTGTTTCATTTGTGGAGAAGTAGTTCCGGGGGTTCGACTGGCTGACTGTTTTAGTTGAAAAAATATCTATGCTGAAATCCATATGAAAAATTCAATATTTGTTTGCTATTTTGTAGTCTTGTATCCCTGCATTTGGTATGTTGCTATTTTATTCGCAATGTAATATGGAGTAACAACACACTTGTTAGTTGTTACTTATTAGCAAAACATGTAAAAGAGCATGTATATCACAAGTGTCGTTTATTTATTTAATAAATTAATTATAGTTAACCATTTCTTACTCATTATGTCATTTGTTTCCAGTAGTGTTTGTAGCATTATGTTTGAAATTTTAAAAAGGGTGATTTAAGTAAACTTTTTATGTTTAGAAGATGAATGCCATATTTACTTTTTCACACTTACAAAGAAAAGAGTTCAATTTCGTTTATCCCTTTATCTCATGTTTTAATGTCAAAGAAATATGTAATTTAATTTGTCCAGAATGTTATTTTTGATTTTCTGATTGTGCGAGTTGCACATTTTCTGGAGGGATGCTCTCTCATTTGGTTGATTGGCAGGTGAAACAGGTAGAACTATTAGGTTAAGACTAAATTAATATTAGGGGAAAAGAGAGGAGGGTTTGGAGGTGGAAAAGGTCAGTAGATCTGAGTAATTGTAAGTGCAGTTCCTTTCATTGAGTATACAATAATCTATTTATTCAATCAAATTATATGAACCTCTTTGGTAATAGCAGAACACTGGATATTCTTGTCCCGAGTAACTCTGGGATGATGCTTTTGCATGTGTCCACCTTTTAAAATGGAACGGTATCCCCTAGTACACTATCTGTCTATAAGTCGAATATAGATGCTACATGTATATGTGTAGATGCTACATGTATATGTGTATCACCATTATAGACCAGCGGAAGAACAAAAATTAGGAAACTCATTTTTAATTCTGAAAATAAATGAACGATGGTGGATGATGTTTGAGGCAGATAGAGGTTAGGAACATGTTAAGACCTAGATCATTCCACATTTGCATAAGTTGGTGAAGTACGGGCCAGGACAGTTATGCAAGGTGATCTCTCAAATTCAGATTATTGAGGTTTGTATGGACCATTTTGTTTGGAAAAGCGAAAACATATGAATAGTTTACATCCCAAAGCTGTTAAACTGTTTACAGCTCCCGAAAGCTATTTCAGAGTCGTATAAATTTATTCTGCTCGTATTGTTGGGATCTTTTGGAGGTTATCTTTTATCACTGCAATAGACTTTTACTATCTTCGATCTAATACATTTTGTTTTCATATGCACTACACAGATACGTGTATTATCATACGTCCACTCTCCACAAAGTGTTTTTCTTTCATCTCTTTAGCATACTTGTGATACTAGTGGCAGTAATTTGCTCATGCGATTTGATACTTAACAATCTTGTTGCTGTTAACGGCTCTACCCATGTCTGGCCACTTTAAGTTTTCCGCATTGTGTTGGGTCTTGGTTTGCGGCTACAATTTGCTGCCTCACATCTGTGGATGATTATCTTGTTATGTTCTCATCTAGCGGCTTTTAGTGGCTGATCTGGCTGCATCATCCAGTTAAGCTATAACCTTCTGGAATAAAAAACCCAGTTTGATAGTATTGGATGTGCTTTTCGCTTTCCGTTGGCGGAATACTGTACCATCTAGCCAATAGAATGTATTCCCATTGTATATAAAGTCAGGAGACTGGTTAGTTTACTCCTACTTGCCTCGAAATAAATTGTTTTTAGGTCTATTATTTCTATGATTCATGCACCAAGTGTTAAAAGGCGAATGCAGTATGATGACTTTTATTCATCAACTTGTTGCTAACGGCCAAACTTGTTTGCTGTGTGCTTTCCTCATTGCAAAGATACGTTTGTGTCTGCATACAGAACTGTGAGCTTAAGGGTGTGTTTGGTATGAAGGAAAATGTTTTTCCATGGAACATTTTCTAGTTCCTCGAAAATAAGTAGATTTTGGACTTATTTTCTCATGTTTGGTTGGTGAGTAGAAAATATTTTCTGGAAATGATTTTTAGCGTTTAATTTATGAATGAAAAATGTTTTTGAGGAACATCTTTTATTTTTACTAAAGTAGAAAATAAATTATGAAATTGAAAATATTTTTTAAAAATAATTTTTNTATATGAATGATAGATCAAGTTATAATATTCTTCCATCGCAAATTATTTTTAGAAATTCAAGACAAATTTAGTTAGAAGTTCAATTACTTTTAGTGATAATTGTTACTGATAAAGACTAGAGTAACTTTAATTATGAACAAATAACATATAAATATTCAATGCATAGATATTATATATCTCTCTATGTATATAAGGATATAATAATTTGAAGATGTTCACAACGGGGATAATATTAAGCATGTCTGATTTTTTTTATTTAATGCATCTCTGGATTTGAATTATTCAATATCAATTCATAATCTATTTATTTTTTTGTATGTTTGGATTATTTAAAACTACTTTGAAATGTTAACATCATTGAGATTTGTTCATTCAAGTGAAGTTGTGAAGATAACTTCATAGCCCCTAACTCCCTCCCTCGTAACCACGCGGATAACATGAATCGCGTAAAAACTTTAGAGGAGGTTGGTGGACACAAAGTAAAAACATACGATGTATGGATCCATCAAAGAAAGAGGAAGAAGAAAAAGGTCAATTTTTGCAAATGGTAATCTTTTAACTTCAAGAATTCACAAAAGAAAGACAATCAAACAAGGCTCTTTATCTCACCAAGGGTAAAATTGTAAATAAAGTGTCTTCTTTATTTTAAAAGTAGTAGTCTTTTTTATTTTGGAAAACTTAAATTATAAAGATTTTTAATGTTGAATGAAAAAACTATTTTTAAGGGTGTAGTTTGAGGGTAGAATCTCTTTAGTTTAGTGTAACTTAATCTAGATTAGTGATAGACGGATTCTCATTGTTGATTTCGAACATTTTAACCTCGAATTCACTTGAGATTGCTCATGTGTGATTTTCAATTTGAGTTGTTTCTTTTCGGATTCAATTTTTTCTTCCTCATTGATTGATTGTTTATTTAATTAGCCTGTCTTGCTTCTCTTCACTTTTGTATTATTTAGGGTGTGTTTGGTTTGAAGGAAAATGTTTTATATGGAAAATGTTTTCTTGGAAAACAAGTAGATTTTGAACTTATTTTCTCATGTTTGGTTGGTGAGTAGAAAATATTTTTCGGAAATGATTTTAGTATTTGATTTATGAATGAAAGATGTTTTTGAGAGACATCTTTTATTTTTACTACAGTATAAAATAATTTATGAAATTGAAAATACTTTTAAAAACAATTTTTATTTGGGGGGTGGTGGTGGGGAGGGGAGGGGTGTAGGAGTGAAAAAATAAAAAGTTGAACTTTATAGTATTTTTAAAAAACAAAATTAACTTTTTTGGAGGTGTGGGGGGAGGGGATAGGAGTTTAAAATTAAAAATTTGAAGTTGAAAATATTTTTAAAAAGCAAAATTAAATTTTTGGGGAGGGGTTGGGGTTGGGGTTGGGGGAGGGGGCTTGGGGTGCAGGTCAGGGACGGGTGAAAAAATAAAATTTTGAAATTGAAAATATTTTTTTTTTAAAATTGATGTTTTTCCCAAAAAATAATGTAATTTGAAATTAGAGCAAAGCTTTGGAAAGTGTTAACCTTAATTTTTGAAGGGAAGTCATTTTCCTTAATTTTGAGGAAAATGAGTTGATTTGAAAAATATTTTTCAAAACTTTTGCTCCAACCAAACATGAGAAAATGTTTTCCTCATACCAAACACAACCAAACATGAGAAAATGTTTTCCTCATACCAAACACACTCTAAGAGTTTTATGTCTACTGGAACTCTGGAAGTTGACGGGTGATATGTTGCTTCATTCGTCAATGAAAATATGCACATAAAAAACTATAGTACTAAGTTATTGAGGCCAAAAGAACAAATTAAGAATTTAATATTTGTGACATCAGTCAGATATCACGGTTCTGAATTCTGAAATCCCTTCAATATGTTATAGAACTTAAAAATTATAACTACTTATTTATGGTTGGAATTGAGTAAGTGACGTTCCATTGAGCTTACTTTATACAATGCTAATATACACAATGTAATTTTACAAGTCGAGTTTGGAGAGATAGAGTAAAGTTATACTATAAGCTTTTAACAAGTAGGGTTTGGAGGGATAGAGTAAAGTTATGTAAGCTTTTAATTAGTTGGATAAGTTTGGTTGGAAAAAATTAAAGAACTATTTACCGGAATCTGTTAGTAGTTGCATTGACTAGCCCCTCTTAACAAAAAAAGAGCCCACACCATTTTGCGCTGACCATCATTGATGGATAAGCCAAGAAATAATCTGAGCCATTTCTTGATTGGTATATACCACATGAATAAATCTTGAAATACTGGGCCAAAAGATCTTATAGTAAGGATTTAATTAGCTGTACAATACTATTTTGGAACACTCTCATGTGGAATAGTACTACCACATTCATTCAAATTTGAAATAAATAAGAAAGGGACCTTTCTTTCCATTGAAGCAGAAGAGGTAATGAAAGTTCATCAAAAGATTGTGAGTAGAGTGATAAGGCTTTTTTTTTATCGTTAATCAGATGTTTTGAGTTTGAACCTTAATTACAAAAAATCAAAAAAAGGAAGAGATAAAAGAGAGAATCATTCCTGAAAACTAGGTAGACCATAGAGTGAAGACAAAAGAAGATGCTTGTCACGAATAGGAATAGCCGAATGTATGTGCTTCTTTGTGGGATGAGAAGTTCATTATTGATAATTCAGACCACGAATTAGCCAATTAAAAATAGGACCAAAGAATCATATATAACTTATTTATTATTCAGCTACCAAACAATTCGAAGAAGTGGTAAACCCTTGTTGATATTGATATTTCCACTTACCAATTATGGAATTGGATAGGATAGGATAGGTGAGGGACCATTTTAATAATTTTAAACCTCATCGACCCACCAATAAATTAAAGGCATAATATATAAATATGTCTTTTAACTTGGTTTCAAATCACATTTATGCCTTTCAATTTTGAATGTGCACAAATAGACACTTAAACTTGTATAAAGTTGAACAAATAAACACACATGTCCTACATGTTATTTTTGGTCTTACGTGGTGTTCTACGTGTATTGTGTTATGTAGGACTCATGTGTTAAAAGTTTGATAGTTAAAATGTCTGATTGTACATTATGAAAATTAGAGGTCAAAGTTAAAATTTGAAATCAAATTTAAAGTTCAATATATCTATTATGCATAAATTAAAAGTAAAACTCTCTCATGTTTTAGCTGATGTTGACAAGTGGTATTCTTCATTTAATCCACCAATTTTAAAATATTACTCCTATCTATCTATCTATCTATCGTTGAAAAATAAAAAAGGATACCTTCCTCTATCTATTATACTTTCCGTCTTTTCAACAGTACGAATAGGCAGGGCCATGAAAATTCCCAATTCCTATTGCTAAATCCCAACTACCAGGCAGTCGGAAGTATTTCCTAATCGAGATGATTTTATTTAAAATATTTAAATTTGAAAATTTTAATTAAAAATAAAGAAATATTTATCGCTTTATTATATTCTTTGTTGATTACTTGCTACCTGTATTATAACTTCTCCAACATATATGCTTATAGCATAAGTTTTAAAATTATTGTTTTCACTATCTCAATTTATGTAAAAATATGAAATTGAATAAATAATTATTTTTTAAAAAAATTTTTATGATAGAAATAAATTAAAATATTTGTGCGACTATAAATAGTTGAAAAAATGATTCTTCGGTAAAACCCTGGCAACGCAATTATATATTCTATTCCCTTCTACTGTCTCATTAATACATAAACATGAATCCTTAATTTGATTTCAGCGAACAACTATGTCATCCAATTTTGAATGTGTCCTACATGGCACAATGCACGTAGGACGTCATGTATGACACAGAATTGTCATGTAGGACGAATGTATCTATTTGCTCAAATTTATACAAATTTTAGTGTCTAATTATGCACTCTCAAAATTAAAGGTCATATTTATCAATTGACGTTAAGGTAAGGATCATGATTATACATTATGCTTTTACCGACTATGTTCGTGTTCTTGAAAGAAGAGTGAGACAAGACCATTTACTGAAAACTAAGATACTAATAATTTATTAAATATTCTTTAAGAGCATATGAAATGTTGAAATTAAAGATTTGCCAAATTAATAAAGAGGCAATTTTTATTTTAAAAAAAAAGAGTAAGTGTTAATAACACACACATCATATTGTTGCTGATTGTATAAAAAGTGTTAAAATGATATAAAAAGCCTGTTTGAATAAGCTTAAAAGCTGGTCAAATTGACTTAAAAGTCAGTTTTTGACTTATCAGAATGTTTGACAAATATCAAAGTAACTTATTTTAAGTCAAAAATGACTTATTTTAAGTCAAAAGCTAAAAGTTAGGTGTGGGGTGTTTTTTTTTCAACTTAAAAGTCATTTTATGTTGACCGTGTATATTACCTTTTTACCCTTTATTCTTTTATTATTATTATTATTATTATTATTGTTTTATTTTATTATTATTATTATAATTATTATAATTATTAATATTTTAATTTTTTTTATTAATTTTATTATTTTTATTATTATTATTTTCATATTTGTAAGTCCCCGTTTGAGTTAATGTTAGGGGCAGCCTGAAACCCTTGTTAGAACTGCTATCAATTGATGTTTAAGATGATCTCCCATGCTTGAGTAAAAGGTTACCATACAGCCGAAACTTAGGATAAAACTTTAAACATAACTATAATACGTTGCATAGTATAACCTGGTGTACAAAACTAGATCTGGATGGCCGCGCGGACTACCGCCAGCCCTTAGATCCTGTTATGGTATCAGAACCAGATATTCTTTAAGAACATGTAATAGATCTAATGATGGTAAGCATAGATGTGAAATTTCTTTGTACTTATGAATATTGAAGATAATCTTATTAAAAGTTCGAGACTAGAAGAGGTAGATATACCTCAAAACCTTGATTTGTTAAACAAATGGACTATCCCTAAAGTGGATACAAGACTTATTTATGATTATGGCTGGTTTGATAAATTATCTACTAAGCAGGTGGTTAAAACTACAGAACAGTCTCTGGCGTTAAACTCTGATGAACAAACTATTCAATTATTAAATAAGAAGGATATTGACCTTTACAAATCCAGATATAACTGGATGCATATCGGTATGGTGCAAATTGCCTTTAAGCCTTTAACTCTTAAAGGGTTACCTGAAACGTTTTTAGCAGCTCTAAGAGATGCTAGAAACTTAGATTTCAGACAATCGCTTATGGGTTCTATTGAATCTACTGTTGCTTACGGGCCAGTATATTTCAATACTCAACCTAATTTGCAATTGTCTTTATCTGACAGGAATATTCTTGATGCTCTTACGTTAAATGTTAAAATGCATGGATATAACTATGCAGTCGGATCTGAGCTTATATGTCTTTCTTATAGAATTTATTATAAGTTATTAACTACTTTGAATCCTAGATGTAAGTTATACGATTCATCTAGTGAAACTATCCTTGTCGAAACTAATTTTGTTAAATCGAAAATTACGACAAGAAGGCCTATTAAATTGGATGAAATCGATTTTCCAGAAAAATGGATTTTAAACAATGCTGTGTCTCAAAGACAGGTTGCTGAGGAAGTCACTAATAGTGACTATTCCCATATTTCACAGAATCCTGATGGAAAGGTATGTATTGAGTTTTCAAATAACTCTTCAGTTTATAACTCTCCTATATACAATAGGAGGTCTTTCTCTGGTTACAGGAGGTTACCAGAAATCCAACATATTTCTCCGATAAGTCAGGAAGGTCTTAGCTATGGAACAGCTAGAAGAAGGCCTCTATCTCTTCATACTCTAAGTGATACTATGAGCGAAGGATTGGTAGAAAGGGTAAGGATAGACCCTAAGACAAATATTGTCCAAGCAACAGATAGGTTGTCAGATATGGATCCAACTCAGTCAGAAATGGATTTCAGTGTTGATAAATCAACTGATCTTAATAATATGTGATTATGTTTAAACAACTTATTGATTTTAGTCCAGGGTCCCTGGCAAGAAAACATATTCAAAAAGAATTTTATAAGAAAAAATGGAACCAATTTAGAATTTGGTTTTTTGAAACTTATAGTGAAAATGATTTAAAAAATATTTCCGAAGACTTTTATGATATTTGTAAATTACATAACAAAATTGTTTATTTTGTTCCTTGGTTTATAACTACTTATTTACCTCTATATATAAATGTTATTGAAAGGACTTATAA
>NC_028642.1:49080322-49115152 GCF_001406875.1 Solanum pennellii | reverse complement strand
TTATAAGTCCTTTCAATAACATTTATATATAGAGGTAAATAAGTAGTTATAAACCAAGGAACAAAATAAACAATTTTGTTATGTAATTTACAAATATCATAAAAGTCTTCGGAAATATTTTTTAAATCATTTTCACTATAAGTTTCAAAAAACCAAATTCTAAATTGGTTCCATTTTTTCTTATAAAATTCTTTTTGAATATGTTTTCTTGCCAGGGACCCTGGACTAAAATCAATAAGTTGTTTAAACATAATCACATATTATTAAGATCAGTTGATTTATCAACACTGAAATCCATTTCTGACTGAGTTGGATCCATATCTGACAACCTATCTGTTGCTTGGACAATATTTGTCTTAGGGTCTATCCTTACCCTTTCTACCAATCCTTCGCTCATAGTATCACTTAGAGTATGAAGAGATAGAGGCCTTCTTCTAGCTGTTCCATAGCTAAGACCTTCCTGACTTATCGGAGAAATATGTTGGATTTCTGGTAACCTCCTGTAACCAGAGAAAGACCTCCTATTGTATATAGGAGAGTTATAAACTGAAGAGTTATTTGAAAACTCAATACATACCTTTCCATCAGGATTCTGTGAAATATGGGAATAGTCACTATTAGTGACTTCCTCAGCAACCTGTCTTTGAGACACAGCATTGTTTAAAATCCATTTTTCTGGAAAATCGATTTCATCCAATTTAATAGGCCTTCTTGTCGTAATTTTCGATTTAACAAAATTAGTTTCGACAAGGATAGTTTCACTAGATGAATCGTATAACTTACATCTAGGATTCAAAGTAGTTAATAACTTATAATAAATTCTATAAGAAAGACATATAAGCTCAGATCCGACTGCATAGTTATATCCATGCATTTTAACATTTAACGTAAGAGCATCAAGAATATTCCTGTCAGATAAAGACAATTGCAAATTAGGTTGAGTATTGAAATATACTGGCCCGTAAGCAACAGTAGATTCAATAGAACCCATAAGCGATTGTCTGAAATCTAAGTTTCTAGCATCTCTTAGAGCTGCTAAAAACGTTTCAGGTAACCCTTTAAGAGTTAAAGGCTTAAAGGCAATTTGCACCATACCGATATGCATCCAGTTATATCTGGATTTGTAAAGGTCAATATCCTTCTTATTTAATAATTGAATAGTTTGTTCATCAGAGTTTAACGCCAGAGACTGTTCTGTAGTTTTAACCACCTGCTTAGTAGATAATTTATCAAACCAGCCATAATCATAAATAAGTCTTGTATCCACTTTAGGGATAGTCCATTTGTTTAACAAATCAAGGTTTTGAGGTATATCTACCTCTTCTAGTCTCGAACTTTTAATAAGATTATCTTCAATATTCATAAGTACAAAGAAATTTCACATCTATGCTTACCATCATTAGATCTATTACATGTTCGTAAAGAATATTTGGCTCTGATACCATAACAGGATCTAAGGGCTGGCGGTAGCAAAATTTAATTACTTATTGATGTAAAATATAAATTAATTTTGTTTCATTTTTTTAAGTATAAAAACCTTAAACTAATCAATTTTTATCATGTAACAACTTTTAAGGGTATTTCAGACATTTTGATTAAAAAAAAGTGTGTACCAGCACTTATTTAACAAACACATCAACAACTTTTTTTTTAACTTTAGCATTTTTATCCAAACACATAACTACTTATTTTAAAAATAAGTTCAGCACTTTCAAAAGTAATTTTTAAAAGCTACTTTTTTTTAAGCCCATCCAAACGGGCTCTTAAAGTGATACAGTTGAGGTGTCTAAGTGAAAGTTGTTGCCAATTTTAGGGGGCCACCGATGGATTAGGCCAAATATTTATGTAGTCATTTGAAATTAAGAGTACTAGGAGAAAAATATCTTATGATTCTCTTAATTTACTAGATAAGTAAAATAAGAAAATATTTTTAATTTACAAGTAGCATAAAATGAAACAGACTAGCTGATTTAGGGCCCGTTTGGATGGGCTTAATAAAAGCAGCTTTAAAAAGTACTTTTGAAAGTGCTGAAACTTATTTTTAAAATAAACAGTTATGTGTTTGGATAAAAGTGCTGAAGTTAAAAAAAAAGTTGTTGATGTGTTTGGCAAATAAGTGCTGATAAACAACTTTTTAAATCAAAATGTCTGAAATACCATTAAAAGCTGTTAACATAATAAAAGTTAATTAATTTATATTTTACAACATAAATAATTATATTTTGCTATCATTCACATATTTCTTTCTCATCACAAATTATTTATAAGAGAAATATAAACTTATTATAGATTTTAAAGATATATAATTTGAATAGATCAAAGAACGATTTAAGATTTATTTTAGTTTCATCCATAGATTATAATAATTGTCTAAAAATATTAAGGGCAAAAATATTAAGGGTTATGGAAGAAAGAGATGTTAGGGTTATGTGGGTAATTTGGAGATTGTATAAAAATATTAAGGGTAAAAAGATAAAAATATGGTCAACTTAAAACAGCTTATAAGCTAAAAAAATAAAAAGCACCCTATCCCAGCTTTTAATTTTTGGCTTAAAATAAGTTTTTTTAACTTAAAATAAGTTATTTTGAGTAGTGTCAAACAGCTAAATAAGTCAAAAACCAGCTTTTTAGCTGAGCCAAACAGGCTCTTAGATTAATATGGAAAGTTAATTGAAGCAAAACTTTCTATTTCCACTTGAAAATGACCCATAAAAGGATGAATATAAAAATAAAGATGAAGACACACACAAAAAGAAAGAAAAAAATGTCTGAACAAAACAACAAGAGCATGTATTTGTCTATTGCACACTTTCAAATATAGATCAAACAAGATGTATACCACATTAATCTAGTTACATAATTAATTCGATAAGTTGTTTTTTTACCACATTAATCACTCGATAAATATTACTTATATGTAAGAGAAAAATTGGAAAAAAGAAGAATCAGTTAATTATCTCCTATTTTTATTAAACGACAAAGATTTTGATGCAACAAAAAGTAATAAGCTCAAGTATATTACTGTGATGGAAACTTACTAATCTAACTTAAACTTCCCATTTCAACTTAATCAATGATCCCATAATTGAAAAAAGTTAAAACGATTTCTTTTTGTTCTTTTCATAAAACAAAATTACAGAAATACAACATCTTCATCTTATATCATTTCCTCATTCTTTACATCAGCGTCGACCCAATACACAACCAGATCGAATAAATTAATCTAATACAGTATAATTACGATAAAATCAAACTGAACGTGTGAAGGATATCGTTCTGATTATCTTCCATGAACTTTTTTAGAAACACAATATTTTTCCATGATTTTAGCCCATGGAAAAGAAAAAAGAAAATTAAGATGAAGAGAAATAAATTAAACTTCAAATTTTATGAGATCTCACCGTTACCACCAAGAGCTATGGCTTCGGCGACGGAGGCTAATTTTTGAAGATTCAATTTGACAACTGTATCAGCAAAAAGACGAGTGTCTTCTTCAGTATTCCCTTCAGGCACATCAACGACGTACGATTCCAAAACAACGGTCCAGATTCTCCCATGGCGTTCGAATCCATGTACACTAGTAACTGACCGGTAATTCTTCAATCTATGTTCACCACCAATTATACTGAAACCGGTGACGTACTTTTCGTCGTCCAATAAATCGAGCCTCTCCGTACTTGTATTCGCCGGTAAACCGGAGATGACGTTGACATCGCGCGTGGCCCCCACGACCATGGAGAAATTCTCTGCGACGGAACAGCTTTTGATGAAGTGCTTGTATATCTGAGGCTTTTCGAAACGACGGACGACGGACCAGACGACGTGAGGCGGCGCGTGGATGCGTTGTGCGAGTAGAGAAGAACATTGGGATGAGTTGACTTGGTAGGAGTGGAAGTCGGTTACACTTGATTTGAGCTCATCGGATTCTTCCGGTGTCAAACCGGGAGGAAGCATGAACTGATGGGTCGGGTTCGGTTCTTCTTCAGCTTCCTGATGAACGTGGGTCGTTGAGTTCTCGGATTGCTCCATCAGACAAAGAGAAGAGGCAAGCAAAATGGGCAAAGAGTAAAGTGTAATTTGCGGTTCAAGTTTTATTCTTATTTCTACTTATTATAATAAGTGAATAATGGAAAAAGAAGCATGAATTCTTTTTGGAATAGATATAAAAAATATTGAACTGTGTGACTAAAACATAAAATAATCTGGGGATTATCAATTTATTTACACAATTATACTGTATTAGTTTTGTTTATTTCAATTTTGTTTTAATATATTTTAATCTAATAGAGTATATAATTTTAAAAAGTAAAAAAAACTTGAATTTTGTGATCTAAATACTTAAATAGATCAAACAATTTCTTTTGACTAAGAATAACACTCAAGATATTTGTTGATTTCGATATCATATTGAATTTTACAATAATCTTATCTAACTTATATTCTTATGATGCGCAATTCGTATGTATTTTGCTTTAGTAGAATGTAAAAGCACCAACTCAAAAAACTTTCAAACATAACTTTCCAAAAATAGAAAGAAAAAATAATACTTGCTACAATACAAATGCAGTAGCAGTTACTAGTAAGTACTCACTCTGATCGGCAATAATTTTTATTGACTTGATACATTCACTAAGAAATTATAAATGGGAAAAGGGTCTGATATATCCCTCAACTTTGTCATTTAGGGTTGATATACCTCCCGTTATAAAAGTGGCTTATATATATCCCTACTTGTAAACAAATGGCTCATATATACCCTTAAACTCTAACGGAAATGAAAAAAATAATAATTTTAATCTAAATTTTTATTATTTTTTTATAAAAAATATAATCCCATATGAGTAAATTTAATCCTCGTCAAACATTTTTTTTTGACTTTTTTTTGTTTCAATGACTAATTTGTAATTATTATTTTGATAATCAAATTTATTTATGTTTCACTAATATTATTGTAAAACTTATTATAGATGACCAAATTTTTTCTTCGAATACGAAATTAAATTACAATACACACAAAAAAAATAGTTTAAATTTTTTTTCTTTAAACTAAGGAATGAAAGAAAAAAACAAAATAAGAATAAGAAACTCAAATAACTATAATAAAAGAAGTCAAAAAATAATTTATGTATGAAAAAAATTAAAATATAGTTTGAACTTTGATAGAAGAATCATATATACCCCTAAATAATTTTTTTTAAAAAAATAGAAGTAACAAATATAAATTTAAAACTAATTTTTTAACTTCCGTTAAATGAAGGGTATATGTGAGCCATTTTGTAATGGCAGGGGTATATGTGAGCCGTTTGTATAACGGTAAGAGCATATATGAGCCACTTTTATAACGAGAGGTATATCAGCTCTAAATGACAAAGTTGAAGGGTATATCAGACCCTTTTTTCCCATTATAAATAGAAGAATGATAATATAATAATATAATATTTTAAAAAATATAATAAAAAAATAATTATAATTAATTATAAGAATAAATTAAAAATTTTATAAAATAAAAATTATTATTGAACATCTATTTTAATATAGTGAATAACCGAGTAAGAAGTAGTGGTAAAATTTAGATAGAACAAAAAATGGAAGTGTAGGGATGCAGGCCAAGTATGTGGGAGGACAGGACAGGTTGGGTGGCTGCCCCGCTAAGTGAAAATTGATTGGTTGAAAGGTCAGCCGCGTTATTAAAATGGCAACTGGCAAGTCAAGACAAATTATTTCCATTTTTCATTTACAAAGTCAATATTGCTTTAATTATATCTCTAATTTTTCTCAATGGTTCGTAATTTGATTTTACTTTTCTTTTGTATCAAATTGAATTATTATAACACATGAATTGAGATGGAGTACTTCTATTTTGGATGTAGCACGCTAGTTATCAAGTCACCTGAGTTTGAGTAATTGATTCTATTCGAGTTTTAATCTATTTAAATTAAATTTAATAAAAATTGAATTTTATCAAATTTAATAAATTATTTCGCAATGCTTATATATTGCATCGTCATATAATTATTAATTACAAATGGATTTAAGATACAATGACTTGAGCCGCAATACATATTGTTAGACACATAAGATAGGTAAAGTCATTATAATTCGGAATAAAATATGATAATATTGGTACATAATGGATATCTATCACTGAATTTAGACTTTGAAAATTGTTTCTAGTTTGACCTTTGAACTGTTAGGTTTAAACTTTCATATTCTATACATTAAATAATCTGGAAGAGTGAGCTTCTTAATAAATAAATTCACAAGATAAGACACCTATAAATCTGTTTCCTTCTAAAAGGGGGATCAATCAAGCTTACGTTATTTTTAGCTTCTACGCATTGCGTGAAAGCCATCTGGAAGAATCACCCACTTCTTTATTATTAAATTTATTTGTGACATAATATATAAATAAGCACTATACTTGGCCTTAGCTAGTGAATAAATACTCCAATTTAAGTATGTATATCTAGTAATCTAGACACTGCAACTTATTTTCACTGATCAGTCAAGTACATGCTCAACAAAAATGATCATCTATACATTTCTGAAATTTATATTTATATGCCACATGACGCACGTGGGATAAGTTGGAACGGTTAGTTGTTACCATGTTATGGTATTTAAATGCGCACTTACAAAGTTGAAGTGCTTACTTATCAACTAAAGTCAGTGTTTGTTTATGTATTATGTCATTATTTATTTTGTTTGCTTTATTATTGTTGTTTATATTGTATTTGTAAGATACTTAGACAAAACTTTGAAGAACTTGGTAAGACACAATGAAGTTTAAGAACATTTTCACAACTAGAAAATTAAAACTAGTGGAGAAACTAGAATCAGAAATAGATTAGAAAAATTATGCAACATATTTTTCTTAAATAAGAATTGTTGTCAGTTTGTGTTTAAAGAATCTTATTGAGTCCAACAAACTTTACAGAAACACGAAGTTACCAAAATTGAATGAATCAGTGAAGAACAAAAATTAATTCACAAATCTAAAATCTGTAACACATACCAGAATCTGGAAAAACAAAAAGAAGATCAAGTCCACTGAATGCACATTGTTTCCTTAAGAAAATTATCTCTCTCTAGTATACGAGGTTTGATTTAGAATATGTCCTCCAAGGATAGAATAATCTCAATCACCAGTGTATTGATACCCAAAATGCTGGTGTCTGCGAGCCACTCAACGGCAATAAAGTACACTTAGAATACTAGATTTAGTAGTAGTAGAAGAAGTCCAGAAATTAGTTCAATTAAAATGAGAGGAAATCTCTCAATTTATAGAAAGTAAATGGTAGTGTGAAAAAAATTCTTATTGTGTCTTACCGAAAAGATTACAAACCTTTGAAAAATTCACAATCTATAGAAAAGATATCACAACTTTTCATAAAAGTTGCAACCTTTCATAAAAGTCACAATTCTTCGTAAAAATTACAACTTCATTTTCCATTTATACCTTTCAAAATCCAACAACTATTAATTTACCTGACAAGACACACATATAAAACTGTTTTATGATGAATCTCATTCTTCAGGATAATGTCTTGCTTAACGTATACGTTGAACATAGTTATATAGGTGTTGTTCAAGTGCATGATGATGTAGGATACTTTCTTCATATTTCAATTATGAATTGGTTCTTCATCCAGGGGTGGATGTAGGGAATAGACTACAAATTTATCTTAACCTAATAGCTTTGATTTAGATCCGTATACGTATTTTAAAAAACTCACTATTTGATACAAATAAAAGTTACGGACTCAGTAAATTAGATGGAATGTAGTAGAATTTCAACCGTGAACTCATAAAGTTCAAATCATGTGTTTCACCTTTGTCTTGATCAGTTCTATTCTGTTATCAGACTTCCAAGAAACATTCACCAGGAACAGTTTTCATACTACTTCATGTTTCCTTGGTCAATAATGCTACATTTTGTCGTTGACTTTTGAGTTGTACACATCATGTCATAAATTTAGTAGCCGACTCTTGAAAAATTTAACATTTCTAAGTAAACAGATCATAAAGCTAAAAAGAGCTTCTAAAGGACTAGAATACTGTTTCTCCCTTTCAAAATATATAAAAGTTAACCGTATAACGAACTCAAGGGAATTCAACATCTATAATATATACATAAAAAGATAGTTTTAACCTTATACCAGATGAACCCGTTTCGCCCCCTAGCTTTGTCCATCATAATAGGTTGGCAGTATAACCTATTATCACTGTGACAATACTTTTTTTTTTAATCTTCTTTACCTCTATTATTGAAGCCAAAAAGAAAAGGAGCAACAACTATATTCAAGAGCACTTGACTATTTTTGACCAAATGTCATGTTTCAATTATTTAGAAATGGGAAGATACAACAACATTTTGAATGAAATTTACCATCTCCTTGATTTTTAATCCATCTGACATAACAATAACAAAAAACAAATAGACACTGAAGATGAAACCAGAGATTGGGAACTATTGTGATAACATATTCCTATTTTGGCTTTGTATGAAAACAGAACTAGGTTCACAAAATTTTCCTTCTTAATCTTGAAACAATGATATTGTAAAAAATTTTGAAAACACAATTGTCCTAAAACATTGGAGCAATTATCCCAAACTAGACCTAGTCATCTCATATGCCAAGAAGCAAGCTGCATTTGCTGGGATGCTACGCGTTATAGCAGGTCCAAACCCCTTGTAAAGGCCTTTGACACCTTCTGAGGCCAAAATCTTTTTAAGAGCATCAAAAGAGCCAGAGTATTTCGGGTTTCTATAATCATCAACTTGAATTACGCTCTTAATAACATCTGTCGGATACACTGCAAACCAGACTGAACCACCAGCCAAGCCTCCAGCTACTATAAGAGAACCCCTTCCTAGCCCAGAAGTATCCATCCCTCCTGCAAAGTACTGCTTTAACGCTTCGTATACACCAAACATAACAGCATTTCCCGGTACTTCTCGTGCCAGGGTGGGGCACATACCCTTGAAGAGACCCCTTACACCTCCTTCTGAACGGAGAACGTGTCTTGCAACATCCATTGGCCCTGTATACTTTATGGCCGCAGAGGCTGATCCTACACTTGCCAATGCGCTATGCGCTTGCAACCTGCACTCACATTTGAGAATCAACAGTTAATTTGCTAAAATAGATGAAACAATACAAATAGTTTTTACAGTAAAAGAGTCCAACTGCCAAACACATGTATACTACACTGGAGGAAAGAAAAGCAGAACGATGAGGTCCGTTCCAACCAGTCAACCTGACGGTAAATACAAAAGGGGCTGAGGAAAATTTACAAACACTTGAAAAGATTCCATTTCAAAGCAGGTATCTTTGCCTCTCCCCTTGTACCAAGAAGCAAGTTTAGAACATAAGGATAACGGACTCATCTATTATAAGTTACTGTATTAGTTTATGGAGCTAGTTTAGATATAAGAAGACATATGCTAATCCCTCTGCACCAAAGTATTTTTGCCATCTATAGTCTTGACTCTTGTCCAAAAAAAGTGAACCTGTTGTACTGGACATACGGAGATTCAGGATGCAGGATTTGAAAACAGGCACAATATTAGGGCTCATGTGAATTCATTACTACTCTTCATTTTCAAAGGTTACTGAGCTTTGACTAACATTTTATAATGTATTATTTTACTATCTTGATATAGGTCAATCGTGACTTATAGTACGTTTAGTTTCTAAATATCCATGTTGTTTTTCTAAATAATTTAATCCAGTTCAATTTAACTTTTAAATCAGTCAAATTAACAACAGTTCCAGACAAATTAAGATAGGGAGAGTATTATATTTCTAAATTGGATGCATTAACGAGCATACCTGCATTTTATGAGTTCAGTCGGGCAGGCAAGAAATGATGCAGCAGTTCCAGCAACAGCCCCACAAAGGATTTGCTGCTTGACAGTAAGAGGAGCTCCCGGTTCAGACCTTAACAAGGCCTCAGTTTGACCTCTAACAGTGAAAAGCAAAGCGTTGAAGGCGGCTACAGTGGCAAGTGGAGCTCCCATGCCTTTGTATAACCCCCTTGGACCTTCAGAGGCCACTGTTTTCCTGACAGCATCTATGGCCCCTGCATACTTAGGAGGTTGCCCTGGAAGTGGAGTAGGCTGGCTTTGGAGCTTGACTTTGATGGTATCAAAAGGGTGCCCAACTATCAATTGTGCTGCTCCTCCAACAGTACCAGCGGTTAAATCCTTCACTATATCCATCTGGAACATTACGAAACAAGACGCAAGAATTAAGGAACAGATTGTATCTCCAAGTGCAGCATTATTGTTTTGATACACAATGGGAGCTAGATGCCATATAACTTTTTTTGAGAAGAGTTATATTGATAAGGAAGGCAAAGTTCTAATTCGATGAAGAATAATGTCACTAGCATAGAAATGAAATCCTCTAATTCACTGTCGATATAAGTAGTACGCCTGTGATTGTTTTGCCAATAACAATCACGAAATATGTAAAAAAAATTCAGAAGCATTACATATCTGAATTAGTTCTGTCTTTCTTACTAATGTTATACTGCTTAATAAACAAAACTATTTCGAAATAATAATACACATTGTTATGCCTATACTATAATGTTTTACCAGACTATTTTTCAACTTCTTTGCTAGTTTCCATATACAAATCGAAATATTGCTGAAGCATGTTTTTCCTCAATGAAACTCTTACCCGATATGCTTCTTTTATAATAGTACCAGGAAGGGTTAAACCTGATACTTTTCAAAACAGTGAATTCTAGTAGTATCAGAGAGCTAATTAAATATTTTTACTTCTTAGGCAGTGATCAAGAATAAGTTTGGCAGACGAGAGGGAATTGCTCGGATGGTAAGCAGCTCTTACTTCCAATCCGAAAGTTTGTGAGTTCGAGTCATCAAGAAAGCAAAAGGGTGGTAGCTCCAGGGGAGGGTAAAAAAAAAGAATAAGTTTGGCAGGGATAGGAATAAACTCTTGAAGTGGATCCAAGATGATCTTTTTGAAGCCAAAAAGTCCGAATAAAACATGTTATGCAGTATTTTAAGCCTCACTTTAAACGGGTTAAAGATTCATTTATGAAGAACAGTCGTCAGAGTTGAATTTTCAAGAGAATACTGAAAACACCTTAAACTTAAAAGTTAATTATTAGTTTATTCTTTAATCGCGTTAAAAAATATTTTTTTAATTGCCTAACTGAACAAAAAAAAAATAATAATAACAATAGTAATAATAATATATTATTATTATTACTACAAATTCGACACATAATAGTTAAACACTGTGAAATCAGCCTGTTAGATTTGAAAGATTTATTTTGTATTGTTTTACAAATTATTTTAATTTATATTTTAGTAAAAAAAGTTTAATTTGTTTTTTTCAAAGTTAATTTTAAAGTGATCAAGAGATTTAATTCGTACCAGCCTTTTAGCACACAAACAACGAGGGGAGACTTTTTTGCAGTGACGGAGAGGGTCCTACGTGTTACACAACATTAAAATCAATTAGCCGTCCTATGCATTATTTGCATACAGGTAATGCAATCCCTAATTCAATTAGTATTTTATTGCTAGCATGCACAAATATAAATAAATAAACTGTATCAAAGGAAAAAAACAAACCTGGAAGAAATAAAATATGCAAGCTAGAACATGTATACGTAACTTCAAAGCTAAGACATGGAATAGAAATATTAATTGATTATTACTATAAATCTACAATATAAAAAAAAAGATTATTTTCTCCGTTCACTTTTACTTGTTACATTTTGAATTGACATGTCCGTTAATAAAATAATTACTAATATATGTATTTTACTAAATTAATTTAATTAAATTATATTTAGTATTAACTCTTAAAAAATAATTTGAAAAAATATATTAAATATCGAATCAATATGAAAAAATATTATTTATTATTTTTCTTAATACGTCAATATAAAATAAAAATAACAGTTCATTTAAGTGGGACGAGTAAAAGTAAACCAAAACAAAATTTTCATGATTTTTTTGTTGACGCCTAATAAAGTTGTTAAGTCTTTAATGGTGGAAATAAAATGGGGGCTGCAGGTGAATAAATGATCAAAATTTAATATGCACCAGCTTCAAAACATGTCACGTTTCTCCAATAATGGGAATTTCAAAAACCGTACTAATGAAAAATCACAAGTAAAACTAATTAATAACACTAATTAATAACATGACTGGTTGTTGTTAGTGAAGACGAATAATAAAAAATTCAAACCCAACTCAACGCAACCAAAAACCTTCGCCTGCAATCTGACTCTGTCTCTTTAGAAACAGAGACTATCGATTTTCTCTTTAACATAGAATGACTAAAAAGCAACCAGATTTGAATTCGATGTTAATTAGTAGCTCAATTGATTGATTTTACAAATTTTTAATCTAATTTATTGATGCGGATCCGACTCCGACCTTTAAAATCTCTTTTCTCCCACCTCCATTCAATAAATTAAACAGAAAAAGAGAAGCGGTGACGGAACAGCGAATGTAGAGACAGTGAATCGTACCTGTAAGAAGATGGAAATGGGAGAGATTGAAGCAGATCTCAAGCAGCACCAAATTAGGCAACGTGAGAGCTCATCTCACATATATAGCCTTTAAATATATATATATAACAGATCATGTAGAGTAGATATAGTTTGAATTCAATTAATTGAGTCTCATATTTAATATCACCACGGACCTACTTTCTTTGATTCCCTTGCGGATTTCAAGGGAAAAAAAAAAAGCTCTACGATCCGAGTCAGATTCTTTATGGGTTGCCTTTTTTGAATAATCCAGTATATTTACGGCTCCGAATTTTATTTTAAAAATCAAACTCTTTTCTTAATTTTGATAATAATTATAGCGATGTAATTGATATAAAACTTGTAGATTGTATCAATTTATCATCATGAGTTACTTCACTAATTACCTGATGTTAAGTCAGAATTTTTTTTGGTAAAAAAGATTAAGAGATAGTATACTACTATAAGAGACAATATAAAAATTATCGTTGATTATATTATAATAGTTGTATAAGTTAATCACGTGTATAGAACGAAATAATTAATTAATTTGTAGCTCTGTTTAACCCACATTCATATCAAACAATTCTAAAAAATTTATCGATTTTTTTTTTTAAAAAAATTGTTCTAGACTTTATAAAAACAAAAAAAACAAAAAAACTGACATGGTGACTCGTACTAAAGTACACTTAATTATGGTATTGAATATATAGTCACATTTCTTCTATTATTAGCATAAATAATATAATTAGTGGATATGATTATTGGCTTATTGCAAAAAAAAAAATTAAAAATAGATATTAAAAATTAAAAGAATGTTAGATGTATAAAAGTATCATTTAAAAGAAAAAAATGACAAAAAAGGAGGGCTTTGTACACAGAAAAAAAAACCTTTTTTAAGAATGGATATGGAAAGATCATTCTGAACTTTAGGTGTTTTGTTTAGATTTTCTTAAATTGTCGATAATTTAATTATTCTTTTATTAGTAAGTTGGATATTTAATAATCTTTATCCCTAGGCATTGATGCGATAAAGAAGTCACGTCTCTTTTAAGAACTCAGTTTCAAAATAATTTTTTTGGATCATTACATATTAAAAAAAGATCCTTTATAAAAATACATATTAAAATGGACACTTCACCCATTTGTGAGTAAACTGGGATAAACAAAATTAATTCTACACATCACAAATTTTTTAAAAATAGTTCATCCATAAATTAGCAAACTATAATAATTTTTACTAGTTTCTCACGAAAAGTCATATCGTATGTAAATTTTAAATATATTGTGAAGTCTATTTGATACGTAACATTGTGAGTTTCTTCAATAATAAAATTTGAAAGATTATTCTAGTTTAGGTATGCTAAGTGCCCGTTTGAATTGACTTATTTTAGGTGTTTTTAAGCCAAAATAGTTTTTAAACAATTTTAAAGTGTCTGTATATTTTAAAAATACTTATAAGCACTTATTTTAAAATTAAAATAATAAAAATAAACCAAAAATCAATCCAAATAGGCCAAATAAACTTGTACATACATGTCACTTCCTCTTGTTATTTGAACAGGCCTCCCCAGTGAGCTGGGCCTGAAATAGATTTGAATTCATCGATCACAGGAAGCGTGTTTGCACTTTTCAATATGGACAAAGCCCAAGCATTTGATCAAATTTAAAGAAGCTCAATGATTTATTTAAAGAACAACTTTCACATATAGCAAATACAAAATTTATATTTGTATATAATAGCAAAGTTTGTATAAATATGCTACATAGAAAACATAAGTATATTTCGCTATAAATATACAAAGAAACCAATTGTATAATTTGCTATACATATACAAAAGAAAGCAGTTGTATACCAATCAATTGTATAATTTGTGTATGTATAAAACGAGAAACAGAGAAAGATAAAAGAAAATTGGACACAGAAATATTTGTATTGTATAATTATAAGTGTATAGGACAAAGATATATGTATTTGCAAGTGTATATACAATTTTCTCTCGCTTTAGACAAACAGAAATGCAATTTATACATTTCGTTTCTGTTTGTATAAACGATAGAGGTGAGGGTGGCGAGTGAGTAGGAGAGCGGCGAGCAAAATCTGGAAGAGGGGAGATAGGGGAACGAAAATATATGTGTATATATACAATTTTTTCTCGCTTTATACAAACAAAAACACATTTTATACACTTGTGTTTGTATAAAAGTGTGAAGGAGCGAGCGAGAGATGGAGCGAGAGAGGGAGAGAGGGGAGCGAGAGTTTGAGGGAGAGAGGTGACTGACAAACAGTTTGCTACACGACACAATTAAATCAAAATGTGGTTATAACATTTAGTTTGATTTATTAGTTTGCCATTATATACAATTTTCCCTTTAAAGAAGCCCAATATTTATTTATGAGGTATTTTTGAAAATATTTATAATAATAAATTTAATTATGCTCCATAACTATAGTTTGCATATTTACAGGTTGTAGCTACAATTTAAGTCGTTCCATTTGTATAATTTGCGGGTGAGTTTTTCTAGTTTGCGCGTACGTTTGTATAATTGAGCTATATTTATATAAGCTAGAAACAACGAATTTATACAAACATAGACATCTGAACTTTAAACAATTATAAAAATTATATTATACAAAATCACATTATACTAAAGTTATACAAACTATATTATACAAATTTTAAATTATACAAACGTGTAAATTATACAAACTCGAAACACTAGCTTATGTAATTATTACTGAATATTGGTCGTGAGTCTGATGACTTATTAACTAGTATATGTTTGCTTAACCATACAATTTTTCCTTATTTTTTGTAAATTTTTTAGGAACCAATTCTCATAGTGTAATGAGCAAATTATATCATATCCCTAGTCTTTTTAATTTACAAAATTCCCTCCAAATTAGTGTTATTCGAAAAATAGCAAATAATCCAGATACATAAATTGTTTCTCTATTATGCTTAAAAAGGAAAAAAATATAAAATTACATAATAAAATCATAAATCACGAAATCACGTTGTTGGCAATGAGAATCAATCTCTGGCAAAGCGTAACAGGTTGAACAATTTAAAATTCAAATTTCTTCTCTCTATTCTTCCAAAATTCATTCAATTTTGATTAAAAAATTTCAAAAAATTGAACTGACTCAACATGAATTGATCTTGTTAAGACATTTAGGAATCTGGAAAAGTGAGGTCAGGTTGTACGTACGATACATAAGTGATGGAATAGTTGTTGGTCAAAATATTGCTTCTGTGAATCTCAAATCATCTATTGCAGTCGAATTGAAGATCGATAAGTTGAGAAAAAGATAAGAAAATCTGATACATCGTAGGAGGTAATTTATCTCCAATGATTATTCGATACGATGTATATTTTTTCAACATATTAATAATCTCTTTTGTATAGTAAATATAATTAAGATTTAAAATATTTTCTTTGTCTCAATTCTCTCTCTCACTATTGCACAGTGCTTACTACAATATTTTTTCCACACTTAACACATTTCATCTCCTTTCCAACAAAAAAAAAGATGCACCATTAATATTTGGCATAATACATAAATATGCTCTTTAACTTGGCTTCGAATTACATTTATGCCCTTCAACTTTGGGTGTGCATTAGTAGACACTTAAACTTGTATAAAGTTGAACAAATCGACACTCATGTCCTACATGTCATTTTTCATCCTACGTGGTGTCTTACGTGTATTTTGCCATGTAGGACTCATGTGTTTATTTATTTGAAAGTTGGATAGTTAAAGTGTCTATTTGTACATTATAAAAGTTGGAGGTCAAAGTTAAAATTTGAAGTTAAATTTAAGGTCTAATATATGTATTATCCCTTGATATTTACTGATGAAGAAGTATTACATGCATGTAATCAATGAGTAGAATAAAAAATAGTAATGTATTGTAAGTAAATAAATGTGATAGATGTTAACATAATTATAAAAAACTAATGACATTACAAAAAAACTAATAACAGTTATATTAGTTATAAAAACTAATAATTACAACTTCTATCATAATTTATACCCACTAATCATATAGACTTAAAGTTTATTTTAATAATAAAATATATATACGCCAATTCAAATGGACAAATACATTTATTCAGCTGCATTTTGAAAACAAAGTAGTGTTAGTACTATTTTTCTTCCAAAAAAAAAAAAAGAAATTAAAAGAGCTCTAATATATAGCAAAATTGACGAAATTTTCTCTTTCTTCAATGCACAAATCACAATCAATTAGAGTGCTGCAACAGTCGTCGTTTGTGTAGGCGGAGATGAGAGGATAAGAGATTATTTCAACATTTTGCAATGATCACTACTACCACCCCCAGCCCATCCTCTTGAACTAGACTTCACTTTAGAGTTCCGTTTTAAAATTTTACTTTCTCCGTTTTAAAAAAGATGACTTAGTTTAATTTAGAACAGAATTTAAGAAAAAAAAATCTTCTTAATTTTGTGATTCTAAATTAAAGTTATATCAAATGTTCCAAAATATCGTTTAATCTTGTTATCTTAAATATGTTACGTGAAAAGTTAAAATTAAATTATTGTCAAAAAAGAAAAAGAGTCATTGTTTTTAAAATAAACTAAAAAGAATTAAAACGGAGAAAGTATAGTTTTTTGAACGTTTCATATTAAAAAAAATTAAAAGGTAAATCAAAATGGATACTTTACTTACAAATTAATGAACTATTTAAATTGTTTATTTTAAAATATTTGAATATTCACTTATTTTTTTAGAAAAAATTAGGAATGATGATATTTAAAGTAAGACGGTTAGATGACGTCCATGACAACATCAGGGAGGTGTGTCTGAGATGGTTTAGACATTGATATCCTAGCGAGGAGGTGTAAGAGGTCATCTATTATGGACGCGGAGAGAGATAGATGTAAATCGAAGAAATACGGGATATGAATGGTTAGATATATAGAACATGATCGTAAATAGGAGAATGTGAAGATCGAGGATCAAAATAAACGATTAATAGGTGAGCTTTATTTAATTTCCCTCATCGATAGTATTACATTTTTACCCTTGTATTATCTTAGTCTTCCATTTTATAGTGTTATCTTTGTTCTCTCCGATCATTTGCTTCATTAGCCATTAACATACTACTTATTGTAGCTTTTGTTCTCTTATCCCTTTATTTTCAGAATGACTTTTTCATTTTTGATATGTTTTACTTGATCATAGCATTAATCAGAAAACATTATTTCTCTATCTTTGTAAGATAAAAGTAAAAATTATGTACATATCATTCTTTTCAAATCTCATTTTTTGAGATTACACCGAATATCTTATTATTGATCGACCGTAAATAGTTTTTTTACCTAACGAAGTTGTTAATTCTGCCACATAGCAGTCACTAGATAACCTTTTTTTTTTTCCCTACTTACAACAGGGATACTGCTACACTCTTCAATTTTACTTTTCCGAATCTTTGTCGATTCTTGTCAGCAGATAAAATCAAATTTCTTGTGGGTTGGCTCTTTTTTTGGGTTTGGCCAATGTTTCTTAAAGCTTTTAAGTTGTAATTGTTTTTTCTTCTACCAAAAGTCTGTCTAAGCCCTTAAAGATGTTGAAGAGGAAAAGTACAATAATGCATGTTGTGGTGTGGACACTGAATTCATTGTTCTGATATATGCAATATAAAGGGGGACCAAATTAAAGCATTTTCTGTCTTCCAAAAAGTACTTAAAAGGCATGCAGGCACTATCATAGTCGATACATCCTTCGCCTTAAATTATTTATCGTATTTCGCTTATTCAAAGTTAAATTATATTAATATTTTAAGATGTATAGTATTTTTCATCATGTCATGTTTACATATTAGAAGAATTGTAACTTATAAGCTTTCGTTTTACCAGGCTTTGAAGGTGAAATTTGAAATGTAAAAATTTGAGTTTTTGATCAAATTTCATGGTCAAACAAATATTTGAAGATATTTCCAAAATCTATAGTCAAACGTTAACTTATATAGAGTGCTTTTAGTACACTTTTACATATATAAGTGCTTTTCGTATGCTTCTACATATATGTATATGTATATATTTTGATTCTAAAATATTCAATTAATTAGTTTTGGAGGAAATTTTCACCTCGTTTATGAGGATGAAACTCAACTTGTAATTAAGCATATGCACGTAACACATCATGATCGAAGCATATATTATGTGCATTCATATGGATCAAGAGTTAATTCTATCTATGGAAACTAAATCCTCCACATTCTAATTAATTGTATAATTATACTATAAAAACAGAAACAGCTTCTCCGTACAAACGATTAGTCTAATTTGCTTTTCATGCTGACATTAAAAGCTAATTTGACTTTGTAGTAAGTGGTACAACATGATGACAAGGAAAAAATGTAATTGTTTCTTTACAAATTGGGAAATTCCTAAAACATAATATTTATTTTGTTTTTCTTTTATCTAGTGTACTCCGTATTCTGATTGGAGCCGGACTAATTTAAATAGCATTTTCTATTAAGAATTTTTTCATATTTCGAATTCAAAAGCGAAACCTTTACTTAAGAAAAGAGCAATCTCGTAGTCCTTATCCAATACATCACATTCTTTGATGATAAATCTTATAATAATTAGCGAATTAAATTTATGCTTGACTGGTATATATTAGACCAAACTCTTTTGATGAATGATCGACATGGACTTTCTTGTTTTAGAATTAAACATGTAAAAGGACAGTCACCACATTTTTGTATAAATTTGTCCATGTAAATTGTCAACTCCTTTTTAAACTAGCATATATAGGTCATTTGCTTCAATTTCATTCTAAATGTATCTCTCAAGGAGGCCAGGACAAAAGCCACCTCTTGTACCCTCAACTTTTACTGTGATATATACCTATAGGTTGAGGTCTATACCTAACCCCGGGCCCCACCGACAAGTGGTTTAATTTTCAAAAAAAAATATCACTTTACATTCCAAGTGATCAGAGTAATCTTCCACATAATAAGGGTTAGTCTAATTAATTAGATCAGAAGTTTTGGGTTACTTATAATATATTGTAATTACTCTACTACTCATCATATCTTTGATTATGTGTATATAACATCCATATATAAAGTTAATCAATATATTGTGTGAAGGAAAATATCAAACATTATTATTAGCTTCCAATTTACTCTAAATTAATTAATATGGTAAAAAATTATCTGTCAAATAAATATGGTACTAGAGCACACTACTAAAAAAATCACTATTTCCATTGAATTTCTCATTGAAAATTGTTCGATAGCTACTTTCACATCTTTTGATTGAATCGGTATAAAAATATGAAAAATTTAGGATTACTTAAGTGAAAATCTGATTTTCATTATGAATTTTCTTCTGTAAGTGTCGTTTGGTGGGAAATGAATGAAAAATCATATTCTTTAGCCCAAATTTTTCACTGATTCGCAATAAAAAAAATCTTTATTTCTAAAGTAACATGTGAAAGTTAGAAGTTTGAGACTCACCGGCCATTATCCACTTTTTAATAAGAAAAAAAAATAGGTGGTAATTGATTCATGAAAAGGCCCATCTTGAGCCTATTTGATGGCAAAGAACAAGATCATCTTTGATACAAGAACTATTCATATTTTGCAAGACATATATAATTAAGTAATTTTTTTTTTATAATAATATAAATATTTAAATGTAATAATCATACACTTTAATATAATACCCAAGCAAGCATCATCTCAATGGTGATTTCACTCTGATCACCTTTTATCAATATGCACATCTATATGTAGTTTAAAAGTGATCTTTACAAGTTGAGGAAAATTGTACTCTTTTCCAATCAATTGCTGCAAATATACAACTTACGTTAAGAAAATAATGTACGTACTATTTGGTAGTTCGATTTAACTCAAAGTGAAATCCAAAGCTTATGATTTATTTTTCTTCTTAAGTTTCCCCCAGTCCAAACTCCAAACAGAGTTATGATAAAAAAAAACATCCTTAAATCATACCTTAATTTAAAATTACAATTTAAAAAATTATTCTTTTTGATAAAAACGAACATCTCCCAAATATTTAAAACTTAATAACTTCTTTCTTATTATTAAAATTTGTCAAAAAATAACGGAATCTATACAAAATATGTACACTTCATACTATTTTCATCAAAAGTTTTTTCTCCATAATTTCACTAATCGTAGGAAAAAGCTTCGAAAATCAAAATTAAAGTTCTCTAAAACCCTCGTTTGCTGAAAAAGGAAGAAATTAGGATGGTGTCGAGGAGACCTCATTTGTTCTTCTTCTCCTTTACCAATTGAATAAAGTTGTTAGCTTAATTTCACACCATCTTCACTTTGTGCAAAGTTAAAACATAGTTAAATCAACAATTTTTTTGGGGCAATTACAATTAAAAGTGATCAAGATTCTAATTTTGATGTTTGACCCTCAAGTTTCATTCTCCATTTTTAGAAGTATAAGGTCTCATTTGTTTCCATTAAGATTAGGAGGTTTCAATCTGAATACACATCTGAATATTAAAATTTGTATTAAGATTCAGATATTTTGATCTAAATACACATCTGAATATTAAGATGTGGTCTATCTCTAAATATAAATACTAAATAATTAATGCGGTTTGTTCTCATATCTGAATGTGCATGTGAAATCAACATTAAATTTATAAAATATCATAAAAAAATTATTTCAACAAAATATATCACTTTTGATTAAAAAAAAAGTTAAAAGTTTTAATAATCATGATTTGGAGTACAATTTTTTTCATTCAAAAATCTTGATAAACAGCAATACACCAACAGTGTTCTTGATACAGTCATACAAGAAAATTATTAATATAAAAAAAAATTAAAAGTAAAGACTTACCAATTCAAGAGGGAATTGGTGTTTGATTGAGAAAAGAGAAAAAGAAAGTTTTTAGTTATGAGATAAAAAAGCACGCGTAAAGCAGAAAAGCGATGTTATTATTTGATCACTTATTAAATGAGTTTGAATGTTGTTAAGAGTCTCCTACAGGTCTGATTCTGACCTCTTTAGACCGTTAAGAGGTTTTTTTTTAAAAATAAAACAAATGAATTTAATGGACTGAATCTGAATGATTCAGACCTAAAAACCAAACGTACTTAATAGGCTGAATCTGAATTATTAAGATTCAGACCTCCATTAAGTGCAAGCAAATGATGCCTAAGTCTCTGATCGACACCACTTCTTGTAGATTCGATTAGAAGAAAATATTTCAATTTGACAATTCTTTAATATAATATCAAACGATAAATATATAAAAACAAAATTGCGCATTAGAAAAAAAATCAGCATAATGCTAATCATTGTTGTCAAAATAAATATAAAAATCACAAAAATATTATAGACATATCTCAAAATGAAGAGAATTGATTAATGTGAAGTGATTTAGGGAGCTAGTTTTGTTGAGATAAGTATAAACTACATATGTTTTGTATAAAATCCGTTTAATTTTTTGATAAATTTTGATACAAGGATGAAAATTGTTAAATTTTTAAATATTAGGATGTTTTCTATTAAGAACAATAATTTAAAAATATAATTTACATTTTAAGAATATTTTTGACAAAAAAATTCGTAAAAACATGATATGATCCCAAAAATATACATATAGGCTGGAAGTAGAAAATGACACTGCACTGCAACCTTCTTTTAACAGTCTAGCTCGGATTCCAACCCTAAAATTTTTTATCATCATGACAATTACTACTATTAATTATTCAGTACTGTCCCAGCCCAACAAATAATTAAATCAATCCGCGAAAGAGAAAAGAAAATCACTTCTTACAACAAGTCTAGGAAACAAATTAACCACATCGAGTTGATTTCTCGTATGGTCATTCAAATAACACTTATTGTCTTAGAAATATGACTTACTGAGATAATAGATATTAGTTGAGTGTCCATCCGAAGGAATCAACCCCCACAACACCTTGCAATTTCTTGGCTTGTCATCTTGGTGTTGCTGATCTCCATCCTAGTCTGAGCTCAAGATCAATATCATCTTCAACCCTCTTATCGCGATTATTGTCGTTACTAGTACTATTAGATGCTGAAGGTTCACTTGTGTTAAATGATGAAGAACTGATGTTGTGAGGCTGGAAATTTGAAGATGGAATAGTGCAAGGAGACATCAAATTATTTGTCAAAAAGGGTGAGATATTGGAGAGAAGATTTGAGGGATCTACATTAATAGATTTATTAATTGTTGTGGGATTAGGGTTATTATAATAATTAGGCATGGAGTAAAGAAAGCAAAGTCCACCATTTTGGATGAATTCTTGATTTTGGATAAGAAGGGTAGAATTGGCATTGGGGAAATTAATAGTGGAGCTATTTGAAGCATGTGACGGTGTTTGATTGAGCCTGACACGGTCACTACGGTGCACATTCATGTGACCGCCTAGGGCTTGGGCGGACCGGAACTCTCTCCGACAAAAGGTGCAAGCATAGAACCTTGGTGGCCAAGTTGCACCCATGGAATTCCCAGTATCTTCCTCAAAAGCCCTAATTTCCCACGAATCATCGTCATCCTTAGGGTTCCACATCCAATATCCGATGGTGGATCTAGGGGTAACTGAAATGGTGGTGATGGTGGTACTGATGATGTCAATTTTGTTGTTGTTAATGATGTCGGGATTGAGCCAGTTTTTGAAGCTGAGTCGAGAAAAGAGCCTAAGTTGCTATTATAAATATTGATAGTGGGATTAATCGAGCCAGTTTTTGGAATTGAGTCAAAGGGAAAAGCTCAAATTATTGTTAAAGGTGTTGATTTGAGATTGAGCTAGTTTTCGAAGCTGAGTAAAGGAAAAGCTCAAGCTCAAGAATGATAATGCTAAGAACATTTAAGACGATATATAGGTGGTAGAGATATGATGACGAGTGCGCAATGATAGATGAGAGGATGGGCTAAATGTGAGGAAATAGAGACAAAAACCCTAGATATACTGAAGATATATACAATGTTCTCAATTAAGTATGTACAGTTGGACTTAAATAATACTCAAAACTTTTATCCTTAATCAGCGGTCTCGGGTTTAAGTCTTTTTAATTATTAAGTTATCTTTGTTAAGAAATATTTTATTTCAACGTGGGACTTTCGAGCGCGAATCCAAATTTAATCAGCCACCAATAATGTCAAGTGAAAAACAAAAGAAAATTAGTACTCAAAACAAAAATTGGGAATATTATAATTATAATCTGTCTAGTAGAGTTTAAGACTAATATTTGTAGAAATTAACAAGAATATATACTTAAGCATTAACGTCCATCTTTTTTTTTTTTTTAAAGGAATTTATGTCGATATCTCACTGGCAATCTAATCTCTTCCTCTTGATGGTGAGTGCTCACTGTCACAAGAAATAAACTTTTTTTTGTACGAAATATAATACTTTAACTAATTATGCAATATAAGGATTGAGAACCTTTTAATTACCACAAAATTGTCAAGTTACACAGCTAAATCATGCGAGTCTTATATATCATCCCCTTGATAATCGACCCTTGCATTATTTAGAAATGTAAATAATATGAAAGTTGAATAGCATAAAGGAGCCTCATATAAACAATTTCAATTTTAAAATTCTTATGTTTTATCCTGATATAATACTAATATTTGAATTTGTATACTAATATTTGAATTTGTTGGTACTCTAGTAAATCAAATGTTTGGTATTTTGATGATATGCCTGCTTAACTTACAATTAAGAATGAGAACCATCAAATAATTAGAAACTTTGGTATGAGTCTTTATTTCAATCTTGATGCATTATTAATTGGCATTTAGTAGTATTACTATATACTATATAAATAAATATATAAATATGACATGATGCCAAATTACCAACTAACTTTTGGGGTTCTAAATTTATTTTCTCTTTACTCACACAACCATATATAGAGTAATTTATATGTATAGCTCCAAAAATGTACATCATCATTGGGAGGATGTAGTACCAGTTTAAATTCACTCTCTAGGAGACAATAAAACATATTATGATCATTAGTATATAAGAAAAGTTACGTATTTGACTGGTCAATAAAAAATAATTATGTATGCTAGTTAAATATATTAAATATATATATATATTGATATACAAAAAATTATATATCTTTTTGTCTATTTTTTTTGGTGAGCGGCTATTTATGTCAATTTCTCTAATATTATATATTGCTCATGCTTATTTACTATCTTGCTCGATTTAAGTTGTAATACTAATTAACACAAAAAAACTTACTCGTATCGAATATTTACACTAAATTAATGCAATTTTCATTATTATGTGATTTAATGAAGTAAAACACATGTTAATTGATTAAGGTTAAGTAAATAATATATGTTGATTTATATTCTTTTTCATATATAGTTGTTTCCACTTTTGTCGAAAATGCCGTGATTAATAATACTGAAAAGGGTCAAAAATACCCTTGAATGATTCGAAATAGCTCAAATATACCCTTGAACTATATTTCGGCTCAAAAAATATCCTTCTGCTCAAACTATAGGGTCAAAAATACCCTTCCCTTAGAACTTATGTATTTTGTGAAATCGTTCTAAGGAAATGGAGAAATGAGGAAAAGGGATTTTATTTTTTTAAGTGAAATCGTTTTACGAAAAACGGAGAAAATTGGGGAAATTTTTATTAGTCTACGTGACATGAGTGGAACTCTATTGGCGCATGTGGCATGCCATGTGACATTCACATGACATCTAAAGTGACGTTTAACCGATTCTGTTAATGAGAAGGGTATTTTTGACCCAATAATTTGACGGTAAGAGTATATTTGAACCGAAATATACTTTAAGGATATATTTAAGCTATTTCTGATAGTTTAAGGGTATTTTACCCTTTTCCGTTAATAATACATTTTTTTGTTTATGGAATCTGCCGTGTATGAGGAATAAAATGTTGACAGCATTGTACGATAGTCTATACTCCATCTATAATAGGGATCATTCATATTTTATCCCTAAATATTTAGCTTCTTCTTCTTGTCCTATATTACTGGGCGACTTAATTCCCTCGTAAAAAATTACACTGAAATCTTTGTAATTTACCCTAAGCAGTAAATTTTATTTTATTTTTCGTTCTTATTTACATGTCGTTTTTATTAAAATTAGATGTTCTTTGATACTTCATAGGTTCATTTTTACTTGTCAACTATTATTTTGGATGTTCATCAATACTTGTTCGATTTATAAAACCAATAAATAATTTTTCATTTTGTGTCTATTTTATCTTTACTATTAAATACTACTCTTGTTTTTTTTTTTTATATGTCACCTTTTTGAATTTCACTAGCATTAAAAACTAAACAAGTTTACAATTCTACCCTTATATATAATGTTTTTTTAAAGTCAACTTTTCTATAAATGATAAATATGTCATATTTCAGTTTAAGAGGTTCTTTTTCTTTATCTATCACACAAAAAAAAAAGATACAGATTTAATAAATTTTGATCAAATATCTATATTCAAGACTAATTAGTTATCAAGGGTATAATAAGAAAAATATTGTAATTCATGCATTGATTTTATAAAATGACAAGTATTATGAGTCAACTATTTATAGTAAGGATGACATATAGGCAAAATGAACTAATGGAGTATTTATTTATCAATGTTTAGTTGAGTTATTATATTTGTCTGTTTGGCCATGCGATATGATATCATGATATGGAATTTTACTATTGTATATTTTCTCATAAACATAAAAATCACATAAGTTCTAAAACTATTAAAATAGCCCTAATTGTTTATTCAATCTTATCAAATAAACAAAAAATTATAAAATCACATCATAAATTATTACAAAACTATTTGTTCTCCACTTAAGTAATTGTTTTATCAATATATTTGAGTAAAAATGAAACACCTTTCACGGGCTCCTCAAGATTTTATTAATCAACAATCGTGAAGTGTGAGCTAAAGTGACTAAATATTGGAGAGAATAATAAATTTTATTTCGGTGAGAATAAGAAATTTTAAAAAGTAATGATGTGATTATAAATTTTATTTATATGTGAAATAAATTGTTTATAGATATAAATGTGGGATTGTTTTAACAAAATATAAACTCTGGATCAATTTTTGTATTAAAATTTCTCAAATCATGAGTATTCCCATATAATTCCATATCATAAATTTTGGAGAATTTAGAATCACATCTCATGATAAGGAATCAGCGTAAAATCGCATGTCCAAACGCTATTTTCATCTCATGATACCATATCGTGATATGGTATCGCATGGTCACACACCTACTTAATAATGGTGAATTGATAAAACTACTCCTACCATTTATTGTTTCATAATTCCTATGCCAAGTCAATAGTGGACAACTGTTGTTGGATAGACGGAGTACTTGTCATTTCATAAAATCAATACATAATAAAACTTCATATAATAACCCTTGAGAATTATTAACCTTGAAAATATATTTGACCAACATAGAAAAACCAAGTAACTAATTCATGTCCTTCGGTCAAATTAATTAATAAAAGTAAACTTATTCATTTTCATTTATTAAAAAAGGCAAACTACATAAATTTCACTAGTTTAAGTCCTGATTACTAGAATTCGCGATAATATGAGATATTACTTTATATACCATATTTTGTCCTTTAAATACATGTACATTACACGCCAGACACATGTATCCACGATTTATTAGTTTGAATTAAAGGAGCATACCGTGTTTCCTTAATCAAAGGAATTGAAATGGAATCACACTTGTCACGACCCGAGCCTACACCCTGGACGTGGCCGGCAATCGAAGACCATTGCTGGTCCCCAAGCGAACCCTCATCCTGGCTGACTATAAGCGGAATACTAATTTAACCATACAAAGCCTAAAACTGAAATAAAATTCAATAAACTCAACTTTAGCAAGCTTTAACTCAAATGAACAACTTTAAATAAAATAATATATTCAACTAGCCATAAAGTAGGCAACTTTAGTCTTTAAAATATTTAATAAAATAAATGCAGAATACAGACTCCTTAACTAAACTGACTATCTATGAAGCCTCTAATTGACAAGGATGGAAGTCGAGACAAGACCCACGACCTCATAACTAAGCTGAAAAGTAAATGAAATCCTCCGGAAATAAGGAGGCTCACCATGACTAACTCAAACTCCGGGATGTATCAACGAAACTCCTGTTGATGATCCTAAATACCTGTGTCTGCATCATCAAAAGATGCAAGCCAAATGACTCAGTACGTGAAATGTACAAGCATGTAAGGGTAATTCTAAAGTATAACATAAGCTTGATACTTGAATAAAAAGAAAACATACTTACCTTTTTTCAACTCAACTCAAATCAAGAATAAGATACTCAACTCAAAGATTAGATATTCAACTCAAAGATATGGTACTCGACTCAATTAAGTACAAATTAACTCAATATACTCAACTTAAGATACTCAACTCCTAATACTCAACTGAGCTCATTTCAATATAAAGCAGTTTAAAACAAGTGCAATATAAAGAAAAACTATTTAAAAAAATGATGTTAACTCAAGATAATAATGTCATAAAATACATATCATGCTCTCTCTCAAAGTCTACTTGTGCAATGCATGAATGAGGTCTCATACCCCATTTATACTAAGCAGAACCCCTTGAGGAACCATGTGACAATACTCTGGGAGTTTCTCTAATTGACAACCATCACTTTGAGCCTAAGTGATGATACAACGTATTACCTCACGTTGCCCAAGGATCATCCTATACCTTGCCATTGGTATAAGACCTTACTTAAGTTAGTGGATCTACTAGCTCTCTTACGTGATCATCTAAAAGTATGACCCGTCAATTACCATGTTGGCTACATGGTTTACATGGAGACTTAAGTTAATATGAACTCTCATTCCCATATCGGTGCTCAATGCTACTCCCGAAATGTACTTTAGCTCATACTTTTAATAAAATTTCTTTCCTTTGGGTTGAGATAATTTACTGAACCCTTTAGCTTTAAAAACTCCTCTTGAAATCAATGTTCCCCTATTTATTTCAAAACTCTTTTGTAACTTCTTAGTTCCCTTTTATCTTAAATGTGAAAACCTTTATAAACCTTGAGGGAATACTTAGTTCCCTCATAACTTGTGAGAAATGTACTCAACTCATACTTTTTGCTTAACTTGAAACTTAACTCTTAGGGAATACGTAGTTCCCTTATAGCTTTTGAGAATTTAACTCAACTCTTTACTCTTCTTGGCTCGAACTTTAAGTCTTTAAAACAAAGTGAAAACTTTTGTGAAAGACTTTAGAAAACTTTATAACTTTATTTTTACATGCTTCTTAACTTCTAGACTTGGCTCTTAACTTTCCTTGAATTGAAGTATGGATTCAAGGTTCATGATCTCATGTTTATGGATGATTTCATGGTGTTCAACTTGGAGGGTTCATGCGAAATTATGAGCATGAACTACTGAACTTGAGAACTAAAAGGTAATTCTTAACTCAAGATTTTCGACTTATAGGGTTCATGCAGAATTATGGGCATGGATAATTCAACTAAAGGACTTTTATGGGTAACATGTAATAGTGTCATGATTAGAAATATAATTTCAAAGGTGTTAGAAACTTATTACTCAAGACTTAGAATTCGGAGATACTACTCCTCTCAATGATACTCAATTTATGAAACTCATGCGGAGGTTATGGGCATGAACGACTCGACTCGAAGGTCTAAGTAACTAGATGAAACTCATGCATACAACTCTTCTCATTCTCTTACTTACTTCCTAAAATCTTAGCTCAAACTTAATAGTTGATCTCAAAAGATTCATAACTGAACTTGAAAGCTTTCTTGAACTTTTCTCTTAACTCTCTCTTGAATGTGAATTATGATTTCAAGAGTTATGGTTCATGATATGAAGGATCTAGGTGATATTGTAGACTCATGAATACATATTGTTCACTCTTATACTCTCTTGGTTGAGTTTTAAAACCAGTTACTAGAAGTTGTGAAAGACTCCTCAAAAGGACTTTCTTAGAATATTTGAAAGAATTCAAAACTTAACTCTCAACTCTACCTTGATTTGAATTATAAATTCAAGGTTATGATCATGCTAGGACTGATTTTAGGTGTTTAGAAGTAGCTTAGATTAGTTAGAATAAAAAAGGAGTGAAAGTGCATTTTAAACGAACTCAAACGGAGCTACAGGAGGTAAACTGGACTGGGCAGAAGACCGTGGGGATATGGCTGGCGCGGAACCCCAACCCTTGAAGGAAAGAGATGGTTTTGGGGCGCTCTGGCAGGCGCCGCACCAGGCCCCAACCCATAAATTCTGTCGAGCACTTTTGCTCGTTTTCTCACCCTAAATTGTCTAAATTCAAACGGTTTCTTCCTCAATCACTTGGATTCGATTACTTAACTTAATTACACTCTAATATACTGGAAACAACACTAAAATTACTCAATTTGATCTCAAGAAATCATGAAATTTCCAACACAACAAGATTTAGAATGAACTTCAAGAACACCTTTCAAGAACTCTAATCTTTAAACTTTAAGCATATAATTTCGCTGAAAATAATACATGATTGGCGTGTGGGTGAACTAACCCAACACCATGTAAGCTTACATACCTCTTAGGGATTAGACCCATGGCGAAAATCTGTAACTAGACTCAAGAACGTTGACGAACGTCTCCATCCTTGCCTCTTTTCTCCTCTTTTCTTTTCTTGCCTCTTCTTAAACTCTCAACTAAAAACCTAGGCTTTTATAAGGATTATAAAACTGAACCTAAAAGGATTCCCCTAAAATAGGACTAAAAACGAGTTAAATCTGATTGGGTAAGGAAAAGACCAAAATACTCCTCACTATTTTCGGCTAACTTTCTGTTACTGGAAAGCCTAACTTCAAAAGGTCATATCTCACTCATACAAACTCGAAAATTAGCAAACTCAACGGCTTTATAAAGATAATTCAAAGATATTTCCAATGATATCTTGTATCTCGCCTAACTCATCCTGTGCTAGGATTTATGATCGTTTGAAGCTGACCAAAACTCATCCTTAGCTTAACTCGCAAAATTTAAGATTTTGCTATTTCCAATTTAATTCTTTTTGAAACCCATGATGTTAAATCTAGTGAACTGACCTTAATACATAAATTTTTTTTAATTCCTTGGTGAAATATCACTCACTACGATTAACGACTCAAGTCTTAGTTCGAAAAAATTTCTGGGGTATTGCAACACCATCCCTTGTGTATCAGCTCTAACAATTTTTTTCTAAAATAAACCATAAATATTCACTAATTTTAAACTTCATCTTCTTTGCAGTATCTTTTTAAGATCAAAGATCTTAGATTTACGATTAATGATATTGTTGGCATGTATCTTAATGTTGTTATTATGTTTCTCAAAAACATAACGTTCATTTTCTCAATAGTAATAAAATTAGATGTAAGAGTAATGATGTTTTTAACATGTATCTTAGTTTTATAGTGCGCATATCAGCGTTGCTGCACTTGATGTGCATCTAGTGTAATGGTGCTGTTAAATAAAGTTTAACTTAATTCTTTCATTTTGATTAGGTCATTTTTATATTTAGATTTATTCTCGACTTGAATATAGGCGGATGAAGAGTTAGACCCAGCAATAACAAATTCATTAATGAAACAAACAAATAAAAGTTGTTTGGTTTAGTATATTATTGTTAATGTGTTGTACTTTTAACAAGAATCATTTGATTATGTGAATGGCCACCCATTAAAGTTGTTTGAATATATAGTATTAATATTAAAAATAAGTATATATGATAGTTACGTATGATAGTTAAATAATTTTTCCTATCAAATATATGACCTTAAGAGAAAACTAAATAATGGTAAAGTAATATAGTTTTTTAAGGAACATAAAATCTAAAATGGTGACAACTAAATAAAAAAGGAGGGAGCCAATTTACATTATACCCTTATACTCCATTTTTTTAACAGTGCTCAATTTTCAAGAGATGTGTTAAAATAACTAATATGATTTAGTAAAATAAACATGATATTAAAAGTTGTTTATTTATAAATCACCGTACATATAAAGTTGTGGAGAATGTAGGAATTTTTAAAGGTTTATTTGAATTTAGGAATACATTATTTTTCTTCAAATTAAAATAATTTTGAAGATGTGTACAATTCTTCACAATTTTTTTTCTATTCTTTGCTACAAAAAATAGTTAGTAGCATCTCTATATATTTATAAAAATACAAAAATTATTTTTACGAAAAATCTAAAATTTGTATAAGTTAATCACATGTATAGAATGATATAAGCTTGGCGACGGCACCGAAATCGGCACTATCGGACCGAGACAGACCGAAACCGAAAACCACAAGGTGGAATCGTTCCGAAACTGAGACGGACCGGTACCGATAGTTTCGAATACTTGAAAAAGTACCCGTCTCAGTCCGCTAGCGAATCGGTACCGAACATGTTTAGCAGGGGAAACGGGCAACGACTAGTTTTTTAAAAAAAAGAATTATTAAAAATAATTAATTGTTAAAACTTTTATTATTTTAAAGTTAAAAATTTATACTTTTCAAACTTTTAAAGTTAAAAATATACTTTTCAAACTTTTAAAGTGTGAAATTTAAAATTTTATAATTATAGTTTGAAAGTTTGAATTTAAATTTAAATTTTATATTCGTAGTTTGAAATTTTATATTTAAATTTAAAATTATATATTTATAGTTTGAAAGTTTGAAATTTTAAAGTTTTTACAAGTTTTCAAACTTTGAAGTTTAAAAGTTCAAATTTTTAACTTTAAAAGTTTGAAAATTTAAATTCAAACTATAATTATAATAGTTTAAATTTCACACTTTATAAGTTTGAAAATATAAATTTCAAACTTTAAAAGTTTGAAAATTTAAAATTCTTCGAGGTCATAAAAGTTTAAATTTCAAACTTGAAAAACTATAGAAGTTTAAATTTAACAATAATAAAAATTAAAATTAAAACAATAATAAAAAAAAATTAAGGCGAATAGCCTATACGTTTATTAATATTAATTAAATAGTACGTTTGATCTACAAAAATATTAGCAGAGTATTAAAAGATCTAATCTACATAACCACCTTTAGAAATGTTTATGTTTGAAATAGACTTTGAATTATCATACTAATACTAAAAAATAATTACACATTGAAATTTAATAGTTTGTGTTACTATAAAGATATTTTCTTAAATCATTTAACATTTCTCTAGTAACATGATCGAGAATTGGTTGAATAGATAAATTCTCCATTGCTTCAATGCCGTCGTCAATAATCTTGCATTATTTCATCAACGTCATTTTCAAATTTGATCGGTAGTGGTTCACGACCTAAATTTCATATCTCGGCATTAATCCAAACTCTATTTAATATTGATATCTCCAAGCTATCTGCGGCTAATGAATGCCTATGCTCTCCAATTTGAAACTTTGCTGCACTAAAAACATCTTCCAAAGCTAATGAAGATACTTGAATAACTAACATATCTCGAGCCACCGGTTGAACTTTTGGAAATCCTTTGGTGCAATTGCTCCACTATTCTAGAAAATCAATAGTAAATTCTGTATTTTGATTAACATATGCATCAAAATCATTTCTATCATTATGAAAAAATTCAAGATAAGAATCTAAATGATTATTAATATCACCTTCATTAAGTTTACTCCTAGACTTTGAATTTATACTTTCTTTAACATCTTGACAATTAGGTATTCCATCATTTTTCTTGTTATAAATTACTTACATCTCTTTAAATTTATTATATTTTTAACAGTACTCCGTCTTAATAGAATCATTTTCATGCATATAATGTTGGTCAGACTTTTGTCATTGTATAATTGAATGAACATGCGAAATCTATTTTCTAGTGTCATTCACAATAAAAATTATATAATCTTTGTTAAATTCTAGAAAGCTCTGATACCATTTCTAAAGATCTTTATTTTTTGAAATTTTAAATATTGACACCCAATTTTGACCTAACATTTTCAAAATTCGTGATTTTGTTCATTTAATATTTCAAATAATCTTTTATATAATTTTAAATAAATTTATGGATAACTATCTTTATTTATCAAAATTTAAAATTTTTTATTAGTTAATATTAAAATTACATTTTTACATGTCATTACTTACGTTTATTATATTTTCAATGTTGACACCCAATTTTGGCCTAACATTTTTAAAAATTCGTAATTTTGGGCCACAATGCTAAGTCCGTTATTTGAGCCCATTTTGTGTTTTTTATTTAAGTTATTAACTAGGTCAAAAGAGGGGGGGGGGAGAATTAATTTTCAGAAAAAAAAGGAGAAAACCCTTGCCCTCCCTCTCTCCACAGTCGCCAGCCCCTCCCCTTTCTCCCTTCCTTCCCTTTCCCTTTCTCCTGTCCGCCATCCTCCTCCTCTCCTGTTATCCGGTCGTCTCTGGCAGCAGCTGCAAACAAGAATAGACAGTCCACAATACTCTTCTCTTCCAGTCAGAATCTCGCCTAAAACAACTCCGTTTCTCCTCCCTTTTTCCGGCTAACAACCTCACCAAACAAAACCCCCATCCCATTTTGCCTTTACATTTTTATTATTTCATTTTTTTTCATTGCAGATGAATGAACCAGGGAGCTATTAGCTCTAAAAAATCATCGAGTTTCGAGGCTTATCGACGGGAAACAATCCAGATCCAGCGTACAATAGCTCCGAGGAGCTTTGATATTTTTCTTCAATTTCTGGTAGAAATCTTGAACTATTTTACCATTTTATTTTTATTTTTTTTTGTTGTTGATTTTGTTCTATGTTGAATTTCATATTTCGCTTGAATATTTTTATGTGGCTGCTTGTTTGGAAATTTATTCTGTTTAGGTAGATTACTTTTATTTATTTATCTTATGTTTACTTTACGTTTAAGTTTACACTTCCATTTTCGGCCTACAGCAACACCACGTAAGTGTAGCCTAAACTAGCAAAAAGTGTGGCCTTTGATAAAAGGCTACACTTTTGGACATTCAGCAACACTTTTTAGGGGCTGCCCAAAAGAAGCGTAACCTTTGACATTAGGCAACACTTTTTAAATGTTGCCATCTTTGGCTACACTTATAAAGCGTAGCCAAATAGGTATAAGGGCACGCTTTGAAGACGTGCATTAGCAACACCTATTTTTTGTTAGACTACACTTAAAAGCGTTGCCTTTTCAGATTTATTGGTCACACTTAAAAAGTGTTGCCTTTTATTGGTCATCTATTGCAACACTTTCAAAGTGTAACTTTTTATCTACCTAGAGCAACACTTACAAAGTGTAA
>NC_028642.1:49009572-49079539 GCF_001406875.1 Solanum pennellii | reverse complement strand
AGTTTACCCAGAAATCTTTGAAGAAAATCGTCTTCTTCAGCTCTCCAATCTTGAACAACGAAGCTGAGAGGAAAATCGTCTTGTTCAGTTCATGTTCAGAGAAATCGCAGTGCTCTTCGATTCTTCAGCAATAACAATCCCAAACTAATCAATTACTTCTAAACACAAAACAAAAATTCAATTAATTGACTATTTTTAGTACTAGATGATTAGAAGAGAGTGAAAAGGAATTTAAGCTGTATAAAATTGGTACTTACGCTTGATGAAGTTTGTTTTAAGCTTCAGTTCTTCAATCTTCAACTCCTCGATCGATCCCTAGTTCATCAGCATTAGCTCAACTCAACTCGGCTATTCCGATTTTGGAGAAGAGAATATTAACTCATCTCTTTTCATTTTCAGCTCTTCTTTTCAGTCTTCAACGTCCTCTCTTCGATCTCCATCTTCTACTATTCGATTTAAAGTTTTGGAGAAGAAAAATTGTGTGCTTTTTCATATAGGAAAGAACCTGCGTTGTGTTCTACTCTTCAGCTTTGGCCAAAAATAATGGGAGGGGGAGTTGAAAATGTTGGAGGGAATCAAATATTTTAGTCAAATATTTGAAAATGTTGGAGGGAATCAATTGCCACACTTCTATAGTGTTGTTTTTACAATTATAAAAATAGGACCCTTTAAAAGTGTGGCCATATATATACATAATTGTTGCCATTTATTTCATACTATGACAACGCTTATAAAGTGTGGTCTATATCATTAAATGGTACACTTTATAAGTGTTTCCAATATTATCGTTGCGAAAAGTTAAAAAATAGGCTACATTTAAAAAGTGTTCCAAAAAATATTTTAGGCAACACTTTTCAAGCGTTGCTCAGATTTAGTGTAGCCGTAGGCCTAAAATGGTGTAGTGTAATAGAATCATTTTCATGCATATAATGTTGGTCAGACTTATGTCATTGTATAATTGAATGAACATGCGAAATCTATTTTCTAGTGTCATTCACAATAAAAATTATATAATCTTTGTTAAATTCTAGAAAGCTCTGATACCATTTCTAAAGATCTTTATTTTTTGAAATTTTAAATATTGACACCTAATTTTGACCTAACATTTTCAAAATTCATGATTTTGTTCATTTATTATTTCAAATAATCTTTTATATAATTTTAAATAAATTTATGGATAACTATCTTTATTTATCAAAATTTAAAATTTTTTATTAGTTAATATTAAAATTACATTTTTACATGTCATTACTTACGTTTATTATATTTTCAATGTTGACACCCAATTTTGGCCTAACATTTTTTAAAATTCGTAATTTTGGGCCACAATGCTAAGCCCGTTATTTGAGCCCATTTTGTGTTTTTTATTTAAGTTATTAACTAGGTCAAAAGGTGGGGGGAGAGAATTAATTTTCAGAAAAAAAAAGAGGGAGAAAACCGTTGCCCTCCCTCTCTCCACAGCCGCCAGCCCCTCCCCTTTCTCCCTTCCTTCCCTTTCCCTTTCTCCTGTCCGCCATCCTCCTCCTCTCCTGTTATCCGGTCGTCTCTGGCAGCAGCTGTAAACAAGAATAGACAGTCCACAATACTCTTCTCTTCCAGTCAGAATCTCGCCTAAAACAACTCCGTTTCTCTTCCCTTTTTCCGGCTAACAACCTCACCAAACAAAACCCCCATCCCATTTTTCCTTTACATTTTTATTATTTCATTTTTTTTTCATTGCAGATGAATGAACCAGGGAGCTACTAGCTCCAAAAAATCATCAAGTTTCGAGGCTTATCGACGGGAAACAATCCAGATCCAGCGTACAATAGCTCCGAGGAGCTTTGATATTTTTCTTCAATTTCTGGTAGAAATCTTGAACTATTTTACCATTTTATTTTTATTTTTTTTGTTGTTGATTTTGTTCTATGTTGAATTTCATATTTCGCTTGAATATTTTTATATGACTGCTTGTTTGGAAATTTATTCTGTTTAGGTAGATTACTTTTATTTATTTATCTTATGTTTATTTTACGTTTAAGTTTACACTTCCTATCTTGCTAAAATTGTTCATTGGATATTTAAATAGTATTGCATTGTTATTTTTTTCTTTTAGAATACTTTTACTTACATTATTTTATATATATAGAGATAAATTCTTTTAGATTGTTAACTCCGACGACTATTATGTTAGCAATTTCATTTGGTTTTGTTTGATTTCAAAATAGGATAGTAAATTTTATTTTTTCTAGCGAGCTCCCTGCTTCAATCCTTATATCTTGGTTACTGTCATGTAAATGTTTGTTAGATTTGCTTCTAGTTTACTGTTATTTTTATTAGTTAATATAATTTGTTTTCTTTCAATTATTAGTTAAATGATAACATATATAAGGGCTTAATTCAATTAATGAAGGTTGGTGTTATATTTTAGTTACTTAGCTTATTAAATGTTGAAAGTGGCCAATGAAAAATCTATCCGTCGGGTTTAGAGGCCTTTTCCATTTTGAAAGACGAAAAATTTAATTAAGTTTATATTATAAATTGTTAAATGGTCAATGAAGAAATTACCGTTGATTTCCAAGGCCTCCCATGTTAACAAGACGGATTTTTATTTTTATATATTTGGTACTAACTCTTTTACTAAGTGTTTACAGGTACCCGGAGGTGTTTCTCCTTGAAATTATTCGAATGAAGTTCGAATCATACTTTTAATTTCATTATCTTGTAAATATTGACGTTAGACAAACTTTAGGCCGATTATTATTTTGTTTTATTTTGTATATTGCATGTTTATTATATCTGTATATTATTTTATATTCTTCCTCAATTTGAAAAAAAATGAATTCAGTCGGGAACCACAATTGTGGATTTCGAAGGGTGCCTAACCCCTTCCCTTCGGAATAACTTGAACCCCTTACCTACAATCAAATTGATTTCGTAAAATTTAATGGTTTCCTAATTTTCCTAAAATTAGGCGGCGACTCTTTTTAAAACTCAATTATTTTTAAAATTTTGATATTTAGCACAGTTTAAAATTTATTTAAATACGAAAAGAATTTTGGATTTTCTATTCATACAATTTGGACCACAATGCTAAGCCCATCGTTTGAGCCAATTGAATAACAATTCACTATTTAAATAACAATTAGATCAAAATACAAAGAGGGTGAATACAATATTGGGGATAAGATTTTAGGAAATTTTCAGATTTTTAATTGATAAAAAGGGTCTCCTTTATGGCGAAGATTCGACAATCACCACCACCCCATCACCGCTCCGGTGATGTGAAGACATACTGCTGTAACTCTTTCCCCCTTTCCTATATTTTTTTCCGGTGAAAACAACAGCCAAATCAAACCCTAAACACCACCTCTGTTTTCTTTCCGGCTGACCAGCAAAACAACATCAAATCCTTTCTTTTTCGGGCGAAAAGCAGCCACAAATAACCCACAAACCCCACCCCAAACCCACCGGAGAAACCACCGCTGTTCAACAACCAGAATCGATCAAAAACCACTTCTAAAACCCCTGCTTTTTTCCTTCGTTCGCTGCACCAAGTAGCGCCGGCAAGTAGGTCAAAGTACCGATGAACCGGAGCTAACACACGAACCAGTCCTTTTCCCTCTCCCCTTTCACGATTTTTTTCTCTTATTTAGCAGGTAACTTGAAGCCATTAACGGCGAGCTCAAAGCTCCAGCGGAACTTCAACGACCCAAATCACCACTGTAACCTTCTCATCTTGAATTTTGGTATATTCTTAAGTTTTGTATTAACTTTCGCTTTTAGTGTTTGTTGGAGTGATGTTGTTTAATTCATGTTTTCATTTTGGGTGTTTTATATATGTTTTGTTCTACATTAAATTTGAACGTTTTTTTTGTTATTATTGATATATTTTGCTTATTGTTTGTTGATACTTGAATTATCTACACACTACTATTTTTCTTTACTTTTTATTTTTAGCATTTTTTATTGTATTAAACTAATGATGAGCAGATTCTAATGTTACTTTTATTTTTAATTGTTGCCGATTTTTATTTAAGTTATAATTATTATTTAATGTTGATTTTTCTAACTTTGTTTATTTCATTATTTTGTTTTTATTTTTGCTGCCAGCTTGATGTTAATTTTGCACACAACTTGTTATGTTGATTTGCATATTGTTTGTTCTTAAGTATGTTTAACAGCTTTAGATTTGATTTTTTTTTTTTTGGGGTTATTTGCTTATTCACCGCCCTTTTAATTTATTTGCAATTATTTAAATTGCTTTGCCATTTTGTTTGTTTAAGTTGTACTCTGGATATATATATTTTTTAATCAAATTTGATTGTAAGTTAAATGATCAATGAAAAAATCTCTTCGTCAGTTTTGGAGGCCTTCACATTGTAAAAGACGGAAAAATAAAGTTAAGCTTATATTATATACTTGTTAAATTTGGCCAATGAAGAAATTATCATCGATTTTTAAGGCATCTTATGTATATAAGATAGATTTTAATTTTAAGTTATTATTTATTTAATCTATTCTTATTCATATTTATTTAATGCTAACACTTTTACTAAGTGTCGTTACAGGTACACAAAGCTTCTTCCCATTGAATTTATTTGAAAGGAGTATAAATTATAATATTTAATTATTACTGTGTATATTGTTCATGATAGACAAATTTAGGCCGATTCATATATTATTGTTTTATCATATTATTTGTATATATTGCATGTTTATAATACTTGTACATTATTTTATTTTTCTCCTCATGAATTTAGTTGAGACCCACATTTGTGAATTTCGAAGGGTGCCTAACACCTTCCCTTCAGAATCACTTGAACACCTTACCTAGAATTTCTCAATTCGTAGATCAATTAATGGTTTCCTAGTTTTTTCCTAAAATTAGGTAAAATTAGTTTAATCTTAAAATTCTTTTAAAATTAAATCAATTGATTAGTTTTCGAATCACCACGACGTTTCTCCTTATTTGAATAAAATAGGAATGTAAATAGTAAAATTGTAAATAAAAGATCAAAATAAATATTAAATTATTGTAATATAGTTATTTTTATCTAATGAAGAATCAAACAAAATTGTATTATTATAAATGATATGTTCATTTTTATAGCTTTCATTTGAACTTTTTTATGTTATCTTGCACAATTAGAGTGAGAGAAATAGAAGAGAGACTAAAATTAGTGTTCGACCCAATTCACGAACTATAAAATGCAATATATTCCTAGATTGAATGAATAAAAATTAACAATTGATATTTTTTAGCACTCATTTGAATTCACGTGCAATAATGTGTATTTACACAAGACATGAATATGTATATTTGCTATTACTTTTAGGAAAGTGCTAAATGACTAGAATTATGAGATCATAATTTGGTCGAAATTATGAAAAGACTAATTTAATATTTTTTTTTCTTTTCAAAATAAAATAAAATCTTTATTACTACAATTTCCTAAACTTGTAAAAATACGTGTGAACATCCATTATTATGTTTAGTGAGTTAGAGTTATTATTCATTGTATGAAGGAAATATTTATTGGACTTTATGTGGAACCTATTTGGTCGCTTTGAGTACTAGAATTTTTAATTTCATAAAAAACTATTTCAACAGGTTTTAAATGGGTACTTTGGACTACTCGTAATCAAAGTTATATGATTAAGGGGGTAGTTTAAATAATTTATTTAGTTGATAGTTAAAGAAACTAACAATAAAATTAGTAGGGAATCACTTTTGTCACTTTTATTATTAGTCTTTTAATAATTAGGATAGTAAATAATCTGTAGAAGAAAAGAAAAGGGGGAAAAAGGAGAACAAAGACAAAATGACTTGGAACGAAAGTCAAATTGAAATAGTTGTGCATCAGATATGAGCTCTAAAATTTTCAATTCTTTTATTACGTAGTGTAGAAGATTTCACATACTTAATAATAACACATTAGCTAGAGGAATTATAGCAATGATGGTGCAACTTTTAATCACTTACTAAAACTAATTGAGAAAAAAATTGTATATAATAGCAAACTAATAAATCAAATTAATTGCAATAACCACTCTTTGATTTAATCGTGTCCCGTAGCAAACTGTTTGTCAGTCACCTCTCTCCCTAAACTCTTGCTCGCCACTCTCCTCTCTCGCTCCATCTCTCGATCGCTTCCTCTCACTTTTATACAAACACAAGTGTATAAAATATGTTTCTATTTATATAAAGCAGAGGAAACTGTATAAATACATATATTTTTGTTCCCTCTCTCCCCTCTTCCAGATCTCGCTCGCCACTCTCTCTAATCTTGCTTGCTATCCTCGCCTCTCTCGCTTATACAAACAGAAGCGAAATGTATAAACTGCATTTCTATTTGTATAAAGTGAGAGAAAATTGTATATACACATGCAAATACATATATTTTCGTCCTATACACTTATATTTATACAATAAAAGTACTCCCCTGCCCATTTTCTTTTGCCTTTCTCTCTTTCTCGTTTTATACAAATTCAAATTGTATATAATTTCTCTCTTTCTCGTTTTATACAGTTCGATTCAATTGTATATTCCCCGTCCAAGTCTCTTTTGCCTTTCTCTCTTTCTCATTTTATACAAATTCAATTGTATATAATCGTTCTATACACTTATAATTATACAATTCATTTTATACACTTCGTGTTTATACAATTCTGTGCAAGTCTCTTTCTCTTTCTCGTTTTATACACTTCGTTTTGTATAATTCGCTTCAATTGTATATGTATAGCGAATTATACATTTATATGTTTGCTATGGAGTGCAATTATGCAAACTTTGCTATAGCTTACAAATATGAATTTTATGTTTGCTATATGTGAAAGTTGCCCTTAAAAAAACAGTAGAGCCATTAATTATTTGTAATTAAAAATTCTCATATATAATTAAGCTTTGTTTACTAGTAAGTTTTATGATCAATGATTAGTCCTTTGGGGCAAAAATGTGTTGTCACTTGTGGATGTGTAAATTTAGAAATAAAACATGACCCAATTGACTTTGGAGATAATTATTAAGAAATTATGATGTGATGATTGGGGCGGAGTAGGATAATACAATAATTGTAATCACATTAAGGTGAGTTTCGTGGTTAATGCTTATGGTCCACAGATAATTTACGTAAATATAAGGTTATCATTCTTTGTGATCATATTATGAGCTGAATTTTGATATATTAAGATAAGTAATTAAATATTCTGTGTATTATATCATATGAATATCATTAGATTAAGTAATTTGAAGGTATACAGACTTAACTTTAGGCTTGAAATTTGAGACACGAGATTTGATAAATTAGTTGGTGTTAAAGTTAGGAATTTGACTATAAATTTGAGTGAGTTTTTGGGTCTAGACTAGACATATAGTAATATGGGTATCAATGGACTTGTTAATTTACAAATATTATATATTTGATAGATTGATAATATTTTGAGACATTGAAGAAAGGAAAAACATTGAGGGATTAGCTTGCTTGAATTCAGCTATTCAGTGGAGGCAAGTTATGATTTATTTTATATACTAGATAGACTCCTAGTTGTGATTGATAGTCATTGAGTAATATTGTGAATTTCTCTATGTACTTGGCTGTGTGAGTTGGATAATCTATGTTTTATTTGTGATTGGTTTGAAATCATGAGATCGTGAAATTTATCATCTTGAACCTACTCTATCAATGTGATATCTTGAATAAAGAAAGCTGGATGAAATATTGTCAATAAAGTGAAAAGTAGTCATAATAAATGATAAATTAACGATATTATTGAATTGGATGTCACGTTTCTGCACTATTTATTGAATCGAGTACCACGAGTCAGAACGATGTTATTGGATCAATGTCACGTTCCGACACGATAACATTAAAAGAAAACATATAAAAATCACGTAATGTACTCAATCTCAAAGAACTCAATTCCTAAAATAGCTTAGTTTGGAGGCATATGTCCTCATGTGTGATCTTTTATTACTGATTACGTACTTACTTGAGTTTTGTTGTCACTTGTTCATGTTGGTTGTTGCTTGCCATATGCTAAGTGTCATATTTGACTTTGTACTATTATTAATTGATATTAGTTTCTATTTTGAGTTGGCCGATGATATCTACTCAGTACATGTTCCCATGTATTGACTCCTTGTGTTTTCTTGGTTGTTTTTTGTGAAGTGCAACAAGTGTACCATCGACTTCGACTTGTCCTCAGCTCTAGCCAGTCTCTAGCTCATCAGATTTCAAGGCGAGCTACTTCTAGTTCGCGCTGGATTCTCCCGATTATGACATGATGTCCTTAAATTTCGGACATAAACTATTCTACTTGTTTATTTTGGTGTCTTTAATACTCTTAGACCAGCTATTTTGAAAATAAATGTCCTTATATAATGACTTTCAATTTTTGGGGATTATATGTAATAGACTGTAGAGGTTTATTGTATTGGTTACTTCAATATGTTTCGAACTTCAGCATTATGGTTGTTTTCCATAAGTTGAACAATTGATATAAGTTGGGGTTGAATTCATTGATTTGTCACTTAGGAGGTTAAGGGGTGCCACTTATGACTCGTCTAGGTCGTGACAAACTTGGTATCAGAGCTTTAGGTTCAGTGATCTCATCACACAAGGACAAGACAAACTTGGTATCAGAGCTTTAGGTTCGGTGATCTCATCACACAAGGACAAGACCAGTAAAGTCTTGCGAAACGGTACTGGTACAACTTTCTTTTCTTCCAGAGGCTATAAGACTTTAGGAAAACTTATTTCTTTCTTCTTTTGTGCTATTACTTGAATCCAATTGGTATCCACGTGATACAAATTGATATCTGACCTTCTTCGTTCTATTTCACAGATGGTCAAAACTAGAGCAACAATTGTGGCAACACCAACACCAGCAAGACAAAGTGTGCCTGAGCCAGCGACTAATCTAAGTTTATTATTTTGATAGTCAAGTTTATATATGTTTCACTAAGTTTCTTGTAAAATTTATTATAGATACCTCATTTTTCTACAATTACAAAAATTAAATTACAATATGACAGAAAAAAGTTATAAATTACAATATAGCCACAAAAATTATTTAATTTTTACCCTTTTACACTAAAGAATGAAAGAAAAATAAAATAAGAATAGAAAAATCAAGTAATAATAATCAAAGAAGTAAAAAAACAATTTATATATAAAAAAGATTAAATTGACCTTTTCTAGAAGGATCATATATGTCCTACATGAATTTCTTAAATTTAAAATAAAAAATATAAATTTTAAACTATTTTCTAAACTTTCTTTAATATATATGAGTTCTTTTTGCAATGATATAAGTATATATTGACCATTTGTAAAACAGTAAGAATATATATGAATCATTTTCATAATGAGAGTATATCAAATCTAAGTGGCAAAGTTGCGAAATATATCAAACTCTTCTCCTTTGTTTCTTTTATTTTCCGCTCTATGTCAACTTGAAGTATTCTTTATATTTCATTTGTGTCTCATGATCAAGCTCTTGATCTTCTACACTCTTTCTTATTCTAATTGCTATTCGCTAATACCTTATGGGATAACATCACATATTACTGCACGTGAAATAAAATTTATTGTGAGTAAACAACTCTCTAGTCTCAAAAAGTATTATCTTATAAATGATATTTTAAAAAAAATTATACATCTCTCACCTTAAATTTACTGAATTTCCTAACCTGACACATCTTGATCTATCATATTTAACTTATCAGATTAAATTCCTTTTTAAATTATATGTACTTTATGACTTTACATATTGATTATTGATCTATATAAGCTTGAACTTGAACCTCACAATTTTAAACTGCTCTCTGTACACATACTATTACACAATATATAAAAGTTCAGTATACAATGTATTCAATGTTTGTGACTTTACCCCTAATGCATCATTAGTGTATTTCAAGTAATTCTTGTGTGTTAAAAGTACATAATACAAAATATGTATACAATTCATTCTAATGTATAATATGTATAACGTACACGTCCCTTTTTGCTTCTTACACACGTATATAGCTTACGTAATCTCTTCTTCTTTGTGCTCCCCGCGTCCCCCCACCCACAACGCGAAAAACAAATACAACTTACATATCAATGTAGTCCAACATAGTGAAATCTAAAAAAGGGTAGTGCGTATACGAAACTTACTTCTACCTCAAATGTGAATAGAGAGGTTGTTTCGAATGGACCCCAACTCAAAACAAAACTTGTCTAGAAAAAGAGATAATAGAAGTACAAAAAACAACAGATAGTAATAAAACAAAACCACAAATAAATAATACTACAAACGAAATATACAAAATAAAAGATAGTACTAGCAGAAATTAAACAACAAGGAGCTAAAAGAGTAGTTCTACGACTGTTAAAGGGCAACAGGACAAAACACTCCTACATACTTTTATGGATGCAAAAACGAATGAAAGCACTTTACCATACACATACAGAGAATGTATATTTACCATGCTGTACCGCCCAATTTGGCTATTCCATTGATTACCTATGGTCTCCCACCGACACAAACAAGAGACAACTATGTAATCCCATGGTTTTCATTAGTTCAATGGAAAAATAGTTTAAGGGGGAATATGTCAAATATACAAATAGAATGGAAACAAAAGCCTCTTCTTAGTCCTCGTAAAGAACTAACCTGTACAACAGAACAATGAATTTCACAGGACAAATATACTATAGACAAACCATGTCTAAAAGCCCTCAAATACAAGATGCATAAGTTGCATTTCCAGCATAACAAAATGGCGCCCCTATACCTTGGGCTTCCATAATACTGATCCTATAAACAAGATCAGCTTACCTATTTTTCAGCACCTAATCTCATAAGAACCAGCTTTTGTGATATAGCGAACCCATTCAACTGTGTTGTAGCCGCTCTTTTCCCATACCTGTAAACAGTTACTAAGTGAAGCAGCATTTCGACCCAAAATCAGTCCCTAGTTAATTACAAGTTTGGCAAGCATACCTTGAGAAAGCGAACTCGAAGTCCAGATGCCGTAAACATGGGAACCTACAATGACAAAAGTGGGTCATGCATCTGCAACAAATAGTTTAACCATGATAGAAACAAAGAAGCACAACAAATTTCAACAGTTAGTAATCCTAAACAGTGCCATAACTGATTCTATGAAATCAGATCCTGTTATAACCTACATTTTCTAATTGCTATGCTGATTTAAGTCAGAAAAGAAATGACTATTGCCATCACGTGAGTGCCCATAAAGCTTGCCCTAATAACGAGTGAAATGCGCTACCACTTGATTGGAAGATAGAGAAAAGGGAAAGAAAAACTGAGCTTACAAAATTCAAGCACAAAAGAGACTAGAGAGAAAAATAATAGAACAAAGTTAATTTTCAAAAAGTCCAACTTGGTCTATGAAAAGCAAGGCTATCTACTTTTTTCTTCCCACCCACCTTCTGGTCAATACAAACAAACAATGAGAATACAATTGTCTCACTATTTCCTTTCTTTATTTTCCCTTCCCTTCTAATCCAACGAAGGTACAGCTCCTCCAATCAGCTAGTAAACTTGGCTGGTATATCATTTTGACAAGGCTGAATACCAAACTCCTCCACAACTTGTGTCACAAGAAAGTAGTAGCAAATAGCGATGATGATTGCCATTGATTGGTACAAGATTCAATAGCAGTCTCCTACTCTTAGTAGTCCTTCTGGAAATATTTTTCTAAGCATTGGGCTCAGCCATTTGCATCTAATTCCAAAATTCTTACATTCAGGTTCCACCTCCTCTCCAAGAACAAAAACCATTGAAGCTAGGAGTACATGCCATCATTGACCAAGTGAACACAGTTATCACCCCCCCCCCCCCCCAAAAAATAAATAAATAAATAAATAAAATATTCAGGCACCTGGAATTCCATCTGAATTGGTGGCCTAGTCCAGGACTTCTTCTCTGCTATTGTCGAAATCAACTCCACTTCAGCACTCATTGTTGACTCAGTTTGCCCAGGAAATTTTTTTATCCTGCAACAAGAAGCCCATATTGAAGATCCAACCACTAGAAACTAGATGTACTGCAGAAGAAGGTAGAAAAGTATAGCTGGCATGCTATTAAAGAATACAGAACATGGTCAATACACAATTATAGTATTCACAGCAATATCTTGGATCAGTGGCAAAATGGACGAGAACATTTGTGTGCACTCCATCTCTGCCACAACATGGTCGAGAAGCTGAAATAATGGATACTTCAAAATAAAAACGGAAAAAGGGGGCCAAGAAAAACATATTTGTCAAATGAACTGAGCAATTATGCTACTTGCTTCTATATGAACACTGGTCAATAATACACCTTTTACCGGATTATGATATCTTGAAGAACAAGGGACAATTAATTCCTTTTAGAAGCAACAAAGAAAGACAAAATTTGAGCAGTCGTAGTCTTCCACTGCCCATGGACAACAACTTGACCAAGAAGATCCCACTTTTTTCTCACCAGAACTCCCTTCTTGTACACCACATTTCTACCCCCCCCCCCCCTTTTCTTTATCAGTTCTAGAGAATATATTCTCCATCAAGACAGTTTGAGGCTGTATTATAATACATGTTTGAGAGGCTGGAAAAGCTCATGCAAAGAAAATTCCATATTGTTCAAAACGACGAGCGATAGTATAAGAACATCTGTTTGTCAACTTTCAAGCATAAACAGATCAGCTTAGATGAAGTGTATGCAATTTTACTTGCTTCAAGGAAAGCATCTATAAGCAAGCAATTATGCACATAGAGACATAAACTACATGTGACTACATAACATATTGCAAAGGCAGAGTCTAAGCTAAACATTCGCTTCTACAGAATTCCAATTGCCTCCAGTTTGAACAAAATGGATCACTCTGAAGCACGCATTATTCTCCTTTGATGACATAAAGAAACCAGTATAGCCTAACAGGTTTCCCTTTGTAACTCTGTCAAGTTTCTGTAACAAGAATGTGGTGAAACATTCTAAAAGAGATAAAATGCCACCAAACAAAAAGATAATCTTTGACAGACAAAACTCTCATCCATTGATTTATAGCAGCAAATTCCATGGTAAAAAGGATCCATAAGTGAAGGGATGAAAGAAATAGAAAATTAGCATTTCGTACGTAATATTGATTTTTGATAATGGACAACATGATAGCAAAGACCAAATCTCCACCTTGAGCTATTGAGATCTTTACTAATGGGATTACACCACTGCTGACTTTTGAGTAAGATTCAGATAGAGAGGTTGGCTGTAACTCCATAAACACCAACTCAATTAGTACAAATATATAAGAGGTCTGTCTAATTAATCTAGATTGGCTAAATTTCCAAACGTTCACTTGAAAGGGGGTCTTCCCTAATAATGTCTGTCATATGAAAGGAGTCACGCCCAAACACTGAAAAAATCCCCACACCACCACACACATACAGTTATTATGCCTAATGGTAAAAAAAAAAAGCAAATGTCACATCCTGGCATTAGCTTGTGGATACCAGTCACTTCAATAACCCCTACATTTATTTGTACATTCATTTTTTGTTACATATAAAGAGGCAAGTATTCATCAAATTCCAAAATATTTTTAAACTAAATACGATCCAAATAGTATATAGGTTTTTCTAAGACTATATGACTAGATGTCAGAAGTTTGATTCACATGCAACCAAGGTCCTAATGCATAAAGTGTACAACATCTTCAAGAACAATGTCCAATCTAGAGCAATGTCAATTTCATATTTTTAGACTAGGTTGAAGTCACAGTCAACTTGAGACCCGAGGTCAAACCCCGAATAAATTAAGTTTGTAACCCTATAGGATTACACCAAAAAAGATAAATCTATTGCACACTCACTTCCACACCAAAGAGTCAATGGATGGATTGTACTTTGCTCTCCCTGATGTCACCTGGAAGCTTGCTTTTGCAGTTTGCTTTGGCACTGGAACTTTAATGACAACTCCAAGAGCAAACATTTTTGCACCAAACACACTCTTAACCTGAAAAGGATACAAATCATGTTAGAAAATTATAAATGATATCTACGTGGACCGACGTTTCGAAATAAATTTTATTCTATATTGAAAGAAGTGTAACAAACCTTAACATTCACTTCCATTCGCGTACGACCTAATTCCTTGATTGTTGGCAATACACGGAAAGGAAGATTTACTCCTTCGGTAATGCGGTACCTGAGGGAAAAAAAGTTTGCAATTATAAATTCAGGCACTGTTATGAAAATGACATGAGTTGAGCTTAAATGGAGAAGTGATGATAAATTGATAATATAGCCTACCCCAACTTGTTTGAGATTGAGGCGTAGTTGTTGTAGCACAGTAGTTTTGCTTTCATATTGTTCTAGTAATGTTTAAAGAAGATAACAAGCCAACTGTTCAAATTTTTGTGTGAAGTACTTCGCGGAGAAAAGATCACACGTAATTTAGATCTTAAATTGTTAAAACTTGTCAATGTTGTATAATGGATAATCTTATGTAGAAGTGAATTCTAGTTTGAGATGTCTCAGGAAGGGAATGAAATGAGAGATTGAAAGACGGAGAAGAAAATTCATATATAGGAAGCACGGTCAGAATACTCTGTGATTTCACCTGATTATAGTGAACTTGCAATTCAACGGACAAATAGTCAAAGTTGATAATTATTTATATGATACTTATTCAAGATTGATTTTATGATGTTAAAGGTACAAATCATTCGCTTTGACATGCAAAATTTCCAATTCTATTTAGCATTGTTCTATAAAAGATAAATGAAGAGCCACAGACTCAAGCTTCCAGCTTGAGAAGATAATAAAAATAGAACTTAAAAACAACCATGTAGTGACAGAAGTTTGAACTTACTTCATCAGTTCGAATTCACCATCTGGTGGTACAAAGCTGACAGTCTTTTCTGAATTGAATCTCGTCAAGTTTACACATTGGTGGAAAGTAACATCATCAAGTTCAATAGTCTTTCCGCTGCACAGAGTAACAAAGTAATGCATTATGTTGGTGACAACACAAAATGGTACCGCATTATGTTGGTGACAACACAAAATGGCACCCGACCATGCATAGGCTGAAACAAACATGAAGGCCAAACTGAAAAAGCTACATACTACATGTTTCAATAGACTAGGAGGAGTAAGTTGTGGACTCTACAGAAAATGGAAACACAACAGACAGAAGCAGTCCAACATTTAAAGCATATCTTAACATTTTAGTTCTGATAGATTATAAAGATATACGGCACATTGAAGATAAACATTTTAAAATTATGAAAACATGCTTTAAAGTACATGTAATCATTCTGGTACTTGTAAAACTACGTGATCGGGTAAATCTTATTTATGGTCCCTGCCCGACATCATAGGCAATTACAATTACCGTCTGTATCTTTTGAATCTTAAGAAGAATGGAACAAATATGCTAGAATTTTAAATTTCATAAATTCGTTACCATCTCAAAAAAAACAAAAATAAAAAAATTAAATTTCATAAGTAGTAAAAGAAGCATGTATGGGTTTTCTTGAAATACCTTTTTTTTGTTGAGAAAAGCTAAGTATACAAGTACAACATGAACAGTGCTTGAATACAAGATAATCTTTTTTCTAAAGATATTAATGCACACATCATTTGAAGATATGCCTTTTGGTCTCAGAATAAACATTCATCGTTAAGAAGCAACTTTAAACATCTAAGCTAGCGTCGGTGGTCAGATAGATGACTGGATGACACTCCTCCAATGGAGCAACTTCCGGATCTTTATGCAACCATCTCTACCAAGATTCTACAGTAGCCGATTGCTATTCTAAACAGGTTGGAAGTTTCAATTAAGAAGCAACTCGTATGACTGGGAACTTGATTGCATATATGACTTAATTCAAAAGCTAGAACCGTTCTCTCTTGATGATCAGGTGGCTCATTCTTTTTTGTGGACTGTGTTACTCGGACTCTACAAAAATATGGTCGCACCTGTCGTATCCTCCAAAAATGCATTATAGGTAACAGTAGATGTTCCTACTTGCAACATAGGTTACCAAAATGCAGTTCCTACTTGCATCAGTAGATCTTCTAATGATAAGAGTGATAACATTGCAAAGGTAAAATCTAGATGCTGTAAGAGTCTTTATTTGTGTTGTAGGAAGAATGTTGTATCTAACTTAGCCTCTTTGTTGGATCTGCTGAATTCCTTCAATATATAGAACGGAGACCTCTAATATGATGCACTCTTATAAGCACCTGCTTGGTAGTCGGTAATAAAATTTAACCTTTTCATTAAAAAAAGAAAAGAAAAAGCTACCTTTAGTGGGGGAAGTTTCATGAACCTTCCACATCAAGAAAATTGCTGCTAATTCTCTTGAACAACCCAATCCCATTTCCTTATCGAGCATTAACATTTTTTTATGAGACAGTATCGAGCATTAACATTTCTCTTCCAATTAGATGCAAAGACCAAAAAAAAAAAAAGACAACATCATTCTTTCCTTTTTGAGGATATCTAATATCAAACGAACAAAAATCTTCATTTCACAGTAGCCTAAATTGGAAATTACTTAAGTAAACCTACTGGAAGAAGTAGTTCAAGAAGAAAATTCTGCAGATGTAAGTTCAGTGATGAAAAACAAGTAATTAGAATTTACCTCTTCGTTGGACGGGATTTAAGCTGCGACTCTTTCTCAAGACCAATTTTATCATTTAACCCCAACTTCAAATCAGGCATTCCAGAAAGAAAGCATTTCATGAGAACTTTCCCAGTTACATCACAACGGAGCACACTACCTACAATTGTCTTGTTAGAGGAAAACTGAAAACAAAAAAGCATCCACCAAGCCACGCAAGAACTTTATACCTTTTGAAGACATAAGGAGATTAACACTTTCTACTATATCCAGAAACACCTGCAAACATATAAATCTCAATTTTTCAGAAATTGCGCAGATAAGAGAACTACAAAAAAATTATTATGAGGTAGACAGCAAAAACCACCTCATTCTTCTTATAAACAAGACCCTCCCTGCGCCAACCAACAGCGCCCGTGACTTGTAATGTGGCGTTTGGAACTGGTTTATCCAAAGGCTGCTGGAGTTGTGCATGAGAAGAAGAAGTCAATAGAGTTATCCATTCCTTTTTTCTTTTGAGAAAGAACAAAGTTAAGTCATATTACAAAAGATATTTCTCTTTGCTCATGACTGATCTTTTTCTTTCAAGAGGTATCTCATGAGTGTACTTTTTTAAGAAAAAATAAATAGATAAATATTATAAACTACTCTATGATGCTATGAAAACAAGTAGGGAGACAACTAACCTTTGACGAAAAGGGTGAGCGTACCCCTTCCTGAGTAATATAGAGTTTCAAGATTTCAGGTGAAAGATTTTGAGGGTAACCAAAGTCCATTATTTCTGTGATGTATGCAAATTAACGAAAATCAAATTATAAAGCACATTAGATAGGTATATGAAAAATTGAAAATGTTAAACAGTAACCTTTGTGGCTTACAACAAATGATTATCGGATCTATGCAGATTAAAGTAATTAGCTTGTCCATAGATAGTTGTCATTCATTGTTATACTCCAAAGTCCAAATAAACAGAAAGTTGATGAAAAGCAGTTTAAGATGTCTATGCATGGAACAAAATTATAATGAAAATAGTAATGGCTCATTAGCCATTTCATAAACCAGATCAGCCTCAGGTTAGGCAAGACAAAAGTGTGCCCCGGGCAGCATTCAAAACTAGACCATATTGGATTATTCTATCTGAGATTTTCTTCCTTCTTTTTATAAGGATCCGGATGTTGTTTCATCGCAAGGGAGTGGGCTTGCAATCTGCCTTCCATATGTGAGACAATGACTGAATGGACATCCCATATAAACAGAGAAGGGTAACAACTGGACAAAGGGAAATTGCAGTGAAGGTGCATCATGACAACTAATTAGCAGGGCAAGGTTCCTCTTTTTTTCTTGTCCTCATCTTCTTCTTCCTCCTCCCCTTCCTATCCACTACAACAATTTCAAGACCCTCCACCTGGAGGCCCTAGAGCACAGACTTCCTTTGACCCTCTTCGGGTAGCTTCTCTTCTTCCTTCCTTTTTTTCTTCCTTTGCCCCAACAGTCAGCACTGATCAAACACTTCCCAACTAAACTACTACATTTCTTCTCCAACGAAAGAAAACTGATATTCAATCTCGCTCCTTACCAGCCAAATGAAGCATTCAGACTCTACCTTACGATAATTTCTTTTTTCCTTCTTCAATTTTTCCTGATATTTTCCATCTTCTGCTAATTGTTTTTGTGTTTTCTTAATCTATCCACCGCCAATGCTGTTGTTAGGCTCTGCTATTTCTGGTTGTGTCTTGAAATTATGTCATTCAGACAGCTTTTGGTTTCACTGAATACATGTGGTAAAATTTTGTTGTCTATTTTCGATTATATAAAGATCAAAATGTGGACAATAGACTTACAAAATAATAAATTCGGATAGGGAATTTGGGAAATAAAAATTAAATTCACTGTGTCATCCAACATATAAACACTAGTCACACATACATTTCCGCCCTCTATTACCCCACTAATATCCCATCCTAAGTAATAGGATCAGCCCTGTCCCATTTATATACCAAATGACCCCTAAGAAAATGCTTTCTTTATGTTGTGCACTGTCCGCGCGAGTGAAATATACTACTTACTACATCGGTACATCATGCCAAAATCGGACAAAGAGATCTCACTAGCAAGTGACTAAGGCAAGATAATAACAAAAATTACTAGATTCACATGCTTTCTTAAGGTCCATAATACAGTTTACACTTCACACAAACCTCATGTTCAAGCAAACCGCAATGGTAAACACAAGCAACTATGACCACTAAACAAGAGATCCTAGCAAGAGAGGATATGAAGAATGACATCACCTATCAGTCATCAATCAATTGAATTATTGAAGTGAGGACTACGTAACCAACTTGGCCTCTCCTTAACTTAGCTTTCCTGTTTCCACATTATCCTAACAGTGGTGCTCTATCCAGTTATAATTTTCCTCTCAAAGATAACAAAGTGGGTAAAGGAGAAAGCAGTTGTACACATAAAAAATCAAAATCACTTGAGAAAATTGAAAATTGAAGAAGTACATTTAATACAGAGAAACTTTTTCTTTTTGGATAAGTTATCCAGAAAGGATATCTGTTTTGATAAGACAGAAAGGGTTTCTACATTGAACTTTTAAATTAAAATGTCAAAATAAATAATCTCCAAATGGCTTACCATCCAAAAGCTCGTAAATTAGGACAAAGTTATTACGAATGGCATCTTCGTCAAAAGAACCACCAAAATAAGATTTGAATAGTGCAACAGCCTGCATGAGAATCAAAAAGAAAGTTGTCAAAAGGAGTAAACACAACTAGAATACACTGTAATTAAATCCACATCTACAAATAATATCACATTCATTATACCAGTTATAAGAAGAAAGGGTGGTAACAATGACAAGCAGAAGACAGATTTAGACAATTAAATAATAGATATGGCATTATGCTCCCCTTCTCCATTTCATATGAAATCATGCACGTTTCTCCTGAGATGGTTGAAAATGTATGGTATGATGTTATTTTATAACTGTGGTATTTGGGAAATTTGTGTGAACCTCGATTATTCCAATGTATGTATGCTACTTCTCGCCAGGTACAGATATTTTACAAACTTAACAATTAAGAGAGTGAGGTTACCTCAACCACAAACTTGAATGCACATGCGACATTTGCATTGGTGCTAACTACAATCACAATATAGACATTGCTAATTCTCATGTAGAAGAAAGAGCAACCTCCAATCTGCCTGACAGGACATGTCCCGAGTTCTTTTGTCTGCATTATATGCATCCGGAAGGCATCTACCATATTACCCCTGTTCAAATCAAGTTCACAGTTTAACGAGAACATCACAGATTATATTGCAATAGACCTCTTTATTTTTTACCACTCATGGCAATATGGACTTCAGCACACATCTTATTAGAAAAAAAGAAGAAAGTACAGAAGCTGAAGACAAGATCTCATTGGTTTACTGCACAAACATGTTTATCAGTTTTAAAATGGTAATGAGATAAATGGGCAAATAGATGTTATTTATAAAACCTACAAATGGTAATTGCAACGGATGTCAAAGCCAAATATTGACAAATCCAAGCTGAACATTGGTCAGAATTTCTTGATAGCAGAATAAGAGGCACATTTCTTACAAGTGACACGTTTCATGTTTGTATTCAAATTACCAAATACCTGTTAAACATGTGACTGTTGACAGATTAAGAGAAAGATAGACAGTTTATTTTATCAATCCAAGGGAAAAAGGTCAAACTTAAGACACAAGGAGGAAAAATGCAGAGAATAGCATCAAAGCTAAATTAGGAATCCAAAAGAGAATTAAAGTTTATTGTAAAACAAAAACAAAATAAGAATTTGAAAACACTAAAATTAATTGATAACACTGTCTGCAGAGGAATGATTTTCTTCAGTTTGATTTAATTATATCAATATTAAAAAGTGAAATTGAAAGGTTATGATCTTTTGGAGATAAGAGGAAAATCTGCAAAGATGAAGAGAGCAATGGGAATTGGAACACCCATTTAAAGCAAACAAGCATAACAATATATGTCACAGGAGGAGCATTTTGATAAGCTTCTGCTTTTAGTTTCAATTGTCTCACCAAGGGACCCAAAGACGAGAGAATTATTCCCACTTGATCAGTTTCATCCCCTCTATTTTCAAGGGGGGTGAAAAGATACTAAAGGGGGAAAATGCTCTAGAAACTCAATCACATCTCATGCTATTAATAGAGGATTTTATTAGTCAACTTCCAATATCTACTTGGTCAGGAATTGCAAGTCCAACTAACAACGGGAGATGCTTTCCGCGGCAAATTCATAGTATCATAAGTTTATATTTTCTGGAAACAGCCCTAGCGATTAGTTCAACTGACAAAGCTTGAGGGAATTGTGTCTTAGGTCACAAGTTCGACCCTGCTTCAAGGTAACTAAATCTAGCATTTAAGCGGAGAAAGGAAAAGTGGTAAGTTCATCATCCCCAAGTTTCAAAGGTTGTAGACTTGCAGTTGACCCAAAGGATTGGCTCCAGTAGATTTCTCCGCCATAAAAACTATTTTCAGGAAAGATATACAAGAATAATATTTCTTACTTTCAGCCACTAGAACTCTCACTCGCTTTCAAATACAATTATTTATGACAATAGGTGGATTCAAGAATTAATTTAATGGATCAGACTATGTTGCATCAGACTTTTTAACCCACATCCAATAAAAAAAAAGCTAGAATTTTTGCATTGGATCAAAGGATCTCATTACATCCTTTCTTGTTGGACAAAGATCCCCCTCTTTCCAGCTGAGAAAACACATTCAAGTGTGAAATTCCAGATCTCAAGCCTACTCAATTTAAACACCAGCATCACGCAACAAGTAAAGTCATTACAAAATATGCTTTAAACTAGGTTAATGCTTAATATACTCCCTATTTTTTTCTCCCTCGTCTTCTCAAAGTACCTGGAGCATGACCTCGTAGAACTAATTTAATTCCTCTGAAGAGGGCAAACAAAGAAGCCTGATTTAATTGCATAAGATAAACTACATGTCGAGCTTCCAAAAACATACATTGCAACAGCTTTCCAAGATGAGAATGAGTTAAGGCAGCACAGTGTAGTCACATCCATTGCCTTGCATTCCACCCTCCCAGTCATCACATACTTACATATATGCATACGTTAGCAAATGGCACCATGAGCTTACCGGTGTTTCCATCTATTTACAGCTTAGTCCCAAATATTTGTTTTATTTCTTTAGCCCTCTAGTACAGTTTGTTAGGATGGTGATGTCACCACTGGGTTGTGTTCAAAGGTCAATTGTGTTGCAGCTGTTAAAGGCAATTTCACTATTGGGCAAGAGCCACGCGATCTAGATTTACTCTCCTACACTCTTTATTTTCACTTGTAATCCCATATTACAGCATGCTGAATGAAGAATCAAATCTATGTTCTCTCCAATTCTTTATTTTCCTTCATCTTTGCTTTCATCTTCATTTGATTTCTCTGTTCTTCGATTTAATTGTTCCTTATGTATGAGAATTGCAAAAAGCACATGATTTCTATGGTTGAGCCTCGCAACCGGTGTAACTTATTTGGGGAAAGGGAGAAATTCTTTGGATGGAAGCACTCATTGGGTTTTCATTGTTACAATGAATGTTCCGCTTCCAATTTAGATGCCTATAATAATTTCATCTGAATATGGAATAGAGTTGGCTCTATGCCGACCCAATCCCTGATGGAGATACTTATGGATCCTACCCCAAACTTCTACATGTTACTGCTGCTAATGCTATAGAAATTATAGGAGAGAATCTGGACATGGGAGCAAAGAATGCATTAGTTAATCAAGTTCATGTTGTATGCATGGGGAACTAGAAAGTCATTACATACTGGGTTACAGCTAGAATACTACAACAAACTCAACTGCAGGTGACCAGTTTTTCAATAGCATTCAAGATTGGGAGTCCAGTGTGGAAGTTTGATGTCATTATCAATCAGTGATATCAGCTGATAGCTATGATTCAAGGGCAAGTGCCTACTCTTTTCTTCTAGCACTATTTCAGAAGAAATATTGGAAGTCTATTACTTGCAGCAAACAGCCAATATTTTGTTGAGGATCTGGATGAGAGTGATATCGAAGAGATCGCTATTTGGATTATGGAAATTGATGTTACAGACAATTGCAACACATAGATTCATGTGGTGATTCGTTACAATACAGCAAAAACATATTAAAAAAAAAAAGTTCCAAACATACGCATCTAAATATATACAAGTAGATCCATCTCGATGTTCAAACAAAAGTTTCCAGAATTCTATACAGAAATCAGCAACTGGTTCCGAAAATCAAATAACAATTCTACGTACACTGATCCGTGCGAAGAGAGTGGAAACATACCCGACGTCGTCACGGTATAGACGATTGATGAGGACATCGCCACGGAGATTGAGGAAGTAAACAGCTGAAGCTGCCACAGGCATGGCTGCAACACCGAAATGGATCTAGAAACTTCGATCAAGTCAGATCTAAATGATTCGAAAGGTTCTTCAATAATAATGAAATGAAAAATGTAGGGAAGAACAGTTAGATTCGTTGTAGATGGGAGAGAAATGTCGCCAGTTGGGGACAGCTTAAATTCGCCGTCTTCGGTATTCCTTTTTTCGTATTTCAACGCCAGAAACAAAATGAAGACGACAGCACGTGCTCTTCGTCTGACCCGGTTTAAAAATTAAAAACGATTAAAAGGTCTAATTTGCCCTTGTAGGAGCAATTCTTTTAACGTTAATTTGTGGTTATCAGAAGTAAATATTGCGTTTTCAAAATTTGCACGAGGAAGAAAGTGAAAAAGAAAAAGAAGAAGAAAGGCAACATTAGTCCCTTTTTTTCAGCTCATCGCACTGTCATCGCCGATATCCAATCAGGACGAAAGGCTTATTAAGATCTGCCGCCGGCTGTGATTTCAGTGTTGCCACCGTTTGTCGGTTCTTGAAATGCATCTATCTTCTATCTAGCACAAGTGATGGGTATGTTTAGGAGATTAGCTGGGCTTCTAGGGTTTTCAAAGGATGAAGGTCACGAAGTGAGAGATGAAAATGTAGGACCTCACAATAATCTTCCTCGTAAAGGATTCAGTGTCCCTGTTCAGGTTCCTGTTTCCAGAGATCTACCTGGTCCTATCCTTGTTCAATGTAATAGAGGTGCTGGAGGCGTTCAGGTAATTAATGGAACAAATGGAGGAAACTTGTTGAGAACCTGTAATTCTGTTTTAATCATTTCTGCTTACAGCCTATCTGGTCAAAATGATCTGTAGACTATAAAGCCCTTAATACTGTTGAAAATTCAAGTAATTATGTGTAGATACCATCTTGTTAGGCCGGCTTAATTAGACAATTTCCAAGTTACTGCTACACGAAAACAGAAAGATAAATCCTGAAGTGTAGTTTCTGCCAAACACAACTCAAATAATGATGTAATTGGACTGCTATATGTAACTGAAGAGTTACATTTCCCTACTTAGCGAAAATCTGTATTTTGCTTATGCAATAATTGAAGTTGTAGTTATTCACTGGACCGTAGCAATTTGGAATTGGAAGTTTCCATGATAAGTGACCTTCCATGAGTGGAAATTAAGTTCTTTCTTTTAACTTCCCTTTAGGTCCTGAGAGAGGAGGTTTGCTGTAGATTTGATTTTGCACAGCTTGAATCATTTACCTGAAATTTCTATTTCCTGTTTTCGATTGTTCTAAGTGTGCTCCTAGTTTTAGTCTTTTAGAGACATCCTCATTCTTTGCTATTTCTAGGTTCCATGGATTTAAACATTCAGTTTCTCTTCTTTTGCGCTAGTTTTCTGTTAGTACTTATGGAATGTGCATATCTTAGCATATGTAGATCATGATATATATGAAGCTGTCTGACTGCAATGGATCTTCCAGAGTAATCATACAGAACTGTTTTTATGTAGTTTAGATATCCTTGTATGATTTAAGTTTTTTAGGTTGTAGCCTTTTCTTCTTTTAGCAATTTTTCGAGATCCTCCTATTATTTTGTGCAACCAGGGCATAATATTTTTGCCTCTAGACATGGTGTGGAGAGAGGAGTCAGATTTTTGCCTACAAATATTGGTCCCTGTGATGGTCTAGGCTATAAGTTTATCTGGATCACATAAGAGAAGTATACTGAACTAGATAGAGGCTAGAGCCCCAGTCCCTTTGAAGACATCTGATAAAATTGGAACGATACATAAGTTTAGCATAGCCCCTGCACAAAGATGATATGCACAAATCAGGAAATGGTTCAAATAAAGCTTGTCATTTGCAGGTCCCTCTTATGCAGTTACCTTGAGGAGAAGTATGAGGCGAGATTATGATGTGTCATCATTGTTTAGGCCTGAATCTTCAAGTTTCTTCTTTTGTCCAATTAATGAAATTCCATGATAGAGTGTGTCAAACATAAAACAACATCCGATCTAAAGAAAGAATTTTGTTCTGCAACTTGGTTGCTAAGTGTTGAAGCTTTGCAAGTTTAGCTTTTAAACATAATCGTTGGGTGGTAGGAGGACTCCTCCAACATTTGTGTTCAGGTTATCTTCATCTTCTTTCTTTTTGATTAGGACAGACTCAGCTAAGCCACCGAAAACACAGCTCATTTGTAATTATCTTCGGGGGGGTTTAATTTAAAAAAAAAAAAAAAACTTCCATTTGGTGATTGCAAATGCAAGATTTTCTTGTTTATTGGTTTAGACTTTGGGTCATGGTGATAGATTCCCTGGAAAGGGTAAGTTGTTTCATTGCCGGCATCAAGAAGATGTCGCATCTGCATATTTTGGACTGTTTGGCTAGAAAGGAACAAGACACGCTTTGAGTGGAAAGGACCGCAGATTGCTAGAGTAAAAATAGATGTATCAAATTTTTTTTTTGGGTGGCTAGAGTATGTTGTAGATGCTATTACCCATCAACAACTGTGGAAATGTTGTAGCTTTGTCGTTTACTTGGTCCTGTAACATTTTGGGACCATATTAATAAAAACTTTTACCCATCAAAGAAAAAATGGAAGATGCTATTACAGAAATATTAGATGTTAGCTCCATACATTAGAACATTTAGGCCCGGGGAGCTAATGAGGAAAACCAAAAAAAGTGCTGAAGTAACAAAATCTAGGAAGGGAACAACATTATTCGCAGGGGTCGGAGTACTCCAACTAAAAAGATACATAAGGCATTTAGCTTTCAGAGAGTTGTTAGGAGTTGAAATGCCTAAATCCTAAACCCTGCAAAGGGAAGGACATTCTTATGAAGGATTACTAAGTGTGTTAGGATTTTATTTGCAAGTTGCAACCCTAGATTAGGTGTTGTTAAAGGGTCACTTGAGGTACTATTTATCGTGAAACTAAGTGAAGTCCAAGTTGGATATTTCGTCTCACTTAGGCAGCAATTTTATGAGGATTCCGAGGCACTAAGGCATAAGAGGCTCTATCTTGAAGAATGTAACACTATACAGTGAATATTGTTGGTACATTGATGTATAAATTGCTAAGAAAAGTGTTACAAATGAACATGTGTTTTATCTGGATATAAAATTAGAATTTAGTTAGAGAATTAGTGGTCATTAATTTTGAATTCGCCACTAAAAAAAATGCATCTTTGCATGTAAATCGGAAATTTAAAATTGGTTTGGACATGATTTTCTTACTTATACTTCACTTGGTGGTGATTTCTCAACTTGTCAAAATAATTGTTTTTTTGTGTACCTATACTCTTTGCATCATACATACATACGTATATTACCTCCATTTCTTCTCCGCTGAAGTCCATACCATAACTGTGCCTTGTGCTCAAAACATGCTTATTGGACCTGCTACCATATGTGGCTAGGTTTCTAAGTTCCAGGGACTTGCTGAAATAAGGCGGAGAAGTCCTCTGGGTATCTCCTCACTCCTAGCTTGTTATACATACTGATGACTCTGGGAGATCAAGGGGTCTTTGTATTAACCTTCTGTTGTATGAGCTATGAGGCTGTGTGTGCCGTCTGATAAAGAGTATTTGAAAGGCAGAAAGAATAATTTTTTCATTAGTTTGTTCTTCGCGTATTCTTTTATCTTCAAGGACTTCTTAATGCTCTGTATCATACTCAAAGTTCATCTATAGGCAACCTTCCTATCCCTTTAAAACATAAGAAATAGGAAAAAGGTGTCTATAAAAAAATGAATTTCTAGATTAGAGAGGACATGGTAGATTTTCTGATTAATTTAACTTGTTCAGACCGTTGTCCTGCTGCAGTTTTTTTAATGCCTGCCGGTGCTTCTTTGATGGAACCTTTGGTGGTTCCGGAGTGTTTAAGTTTCTTCGTTCATTTGGAATCATATGAGTAAAAGTGTGTTCTTTAATGGTGAAGAGAGAATGACAATTTTTTTTGATAGTTCATATCGTGTACGACTTGTTCATTTGATTAAAAATGACTATTATTTCTTGATTAATGCTGAGTGCATCCTGTTATCTGCTTTTGCTATCTCAGAAACTTAGAATAATTGGTAAGTTTGTGATGCACATCTTTAATAGTTTTACATTTTTCTCCATGCTTAGGGATTGAGATGGTATGCCAAGCGTCTTAGAATAGATGAAGACGGAGATGTGGCAGACGAGTTCCTAAATGAGATCCCACCAGATGCACCTTCTAGTGCAGAAGAGAATAACAAGAAATTCCGTAAGTTTGCATTGAAGTACACTACAAAGCCTGCGAATGTAACAGGCCAGGCACTCTCAGCTGCAGGAAAAATTAAATATCGTGTGGAATATCAAGGCAAATTGGAGTGGATTTGAAAACTTACTATGTGTAGTCATTACATTTGAGATGGGGATTTCAGTAAAATGACTGCAGCTACGCAGCTTGCTTGATATTTTTGCTTTATTCTGAAGGACTTACAGTGTGTTTATGTAGCGTGGTATTGATGGGGGATTCAGTTTCCTGTTGACTCTGATTTGTGAGAAGCTGGTGCCAAGAAGCGATGAAACGCAAAACAGCATGATTTTGCTCTTAAAACTTCCAGTATAGATATGCTATTGAACTTTCAAGAACATCATGTCTTGTTAGCTATTCACTGTATCCTTGTATATTGAGAAAAATTAGCATGGGTATAAATGACAACATCCAACAAGCACTTTTGTAGAGTTCTATTTTCCTGTTCTAACCATAAGACTACGACATTATAGTGGTTTATTTGATAAATTGTTTACCATAAAGGTTGAAATCTTTTTTAGCAATACACTGTAGTGTGCTAACCTTATTTGTGTTGCTTGTTTGAATTTCTGGATGTCGAATAGCCAAAATGTTTAGTGCAAGGATTTTACTCATGGATATATTATGCTTTAAACAACATTTTTCCTCTGTGGAACTTATCCTCGTGTTAATTTGGAAACAGTTACTTCAGGTTGTTATATTCTGAAATGTTATTCATAAGAAATTATTATGGTGCGAGACTTGTACGCGAGGCTCTTAGTTTGCATATGCTTTCTAGATTCCTGGAGACCAGCAAGAGAGGCACTGTTAAGGTTCCAGCTTCAATAGCAGTAGAAATATCATTCTCAGACAACTTTGTTTTTCCAGACTACTTGTAGCAAAATCTGAGACTTCACTTTTTGCGTTAGGTATAAGGTAAAGTGTTGTCAGCAATGTTTAAAGAGTTGAGTCAGTCCAGTGATTTAAAACATTGTGAGGTTGAGATATTAGCAGTATTAAAGAATATAACTTTGCAACATATGACTCCAGTCATATCATTTTTGAAGAAAAAGTTGGAAACTTTCAGAATTATTCAAATTTCTGTCCTTCAAATGTTTTTTTAAAACTAGTTCAAGTAAAACAGCTGTCTTGTGTGTTGAGACTTTCTGAAATTTGCTCTTAAAGGATCATAGTTTGATACATTCACTTAAAAATTTCGGCACTCTCGTATTAACAAATATTCCAATTCAGCTAATCAAGATCCGGAGAAGGGCCACACTCTCAACGCTTCCAGCCCGTGAAAGCCTACGAAACCTCATAATTTCATGCCTCTCTCCGAAACCTCAATTTTTTTCATTTAAAACTATATATTGATCTCCTCTTTACACATATAAATGGAATTGTATTCAACTGTACAGAACATCTTCGAAGGCAATTAAAGATTGAGTTCAAGAATTCACATAAAGACACACTTTGAAAAGTCAATATTAACCCTGTGCTACAATGATTTGCAGATACTAAGGTAAATATCTACTCAATGCTTCCTGGTTAGACTTGCCTTTGTGAGTGAAATTTGAATTCAGGAAAGGAAATAGGGGCTGTGTTGAAGAGGAATCTCCATTTTGCTTTTCCTTACACTACTGCATTTGGAAAGAGTTAATAGAAAACAGATAAGAGAAAGAGAAAAGATAATCTATAAATATAATCATCACCAATCCATATGAACATTTAAACATAAGTATATTATCACTTTGCACATTATGACAACCAATTGCAAAGCATGAATTCAGTATTTCAGACGGGAAATGTTTTCTCATTGACAAGCTGATTTACTCCAACAGCAAGAGAGTTTCGATTGCATCTCCTGCAGATTACATGACGAAGGCTACTTCATAGATACACAAGCTTGGCAGTACAAGACAATACCATATGCTAGAAATTCTAAGGAATGAATTACATGTATTATCAATACTACTAGCATGATAAAAAGTCTGAAGGGTATGCATCATTTTTTGTCAGATCCTCCAAGGCCACATACAAAATTTGCGTAGAAAGTGATAACTTTGTGGCTGAGGATGAAATACAAGAGAAATTAGCCTACGAGTTACCTTAACGTAATAATCAAAAGAGACGATGGCAAAACTGAAAACATGGTGATTAGAGTTGTGCTCACCTGAACAAGCATTACCTTCAGCAGAAGAACTCGGTAGATCCCCACGTGGAGGGATGAACAACAGAAAATTTTCACGCCCAGAGTAATGTAACTATGAGAAACAGCATAAAAGCCAAACTAAAGCAAAACCCGGCAACAACTGCGAAAGCCTGGATTACAAGATCACATGGTGAATTGCAAAAACCTTGTTACAATGATGATCCTAGAAAACTCACAAATTCACTTACTTTCCCTTGTGATTTAAACTTCATCTTGGTTGTAAACCATGATAATCCTGTGTCCACAAAAGGAGCGAGAGCTAAAGCCCTATAGAGTCAGAAACATTGCCAGATTTCAAATTCTCAAAGATAACATACATACCATGTGGAAGAGCTAAAAAGTTTCAGCAGAGCTAATTTTTGAAGACTGAAATTCATACTAAAGAGAATATAACAAAAGAAACAAAATTCTGTAACAACACAGAAATTAATTAATATACAGCCAGATTAAAATTCTATCTGAAACATGATCAGTAATTCCTCTTTTATCATCATTCAGTGGGGGAAATCTAGAAGGATGGAAGGAAGGTATACAACCTAGCATGTCCAGAAATGCAAATCTATGTCAAAGTAAATGATGCAAAAACAAATTATTCACTCCTAGAAATATGGGATGATAAGGATTGACTCACAGGTCACAGCTCATAATTCCAATGTTTCTCATACAAAAAAATCTGTAGAAGTCAAATATCTCTCATGACAGAACTTATCATGCTTATGATGTCCTTCTATCTGTAATTTTTTTTATCAGATGCAAAGTATCAGTATTAAGCGGCTGATCTAAGTTGTAGCATCATAGGCCAAACTGTCCTCTTTCCTATCTATCCTTCATCACTTTGTTTTATATGGTGTTCACTTCTAACACTTAAGTCCCAAACGAAAGGTTTGAAGATTCATAGTACTCTACTCTGTGGCTAACATGTGCAGCATTAGATTCTTACCCCCCTGCTCGGACAATCTTTGTAACCTGGCTACCAGCCCATACCATGGCCATTACTTTGAGAAACCTGCAGATAAAGTGGAACAACTAAAATTTTCTCCAAAGAAGACAGAACATAAATCTACCAGAAAGGAAAAGAACCCATAAAGCTACAGTTACCGTTCAACTGCAGCAAGGTAACCCATTCTTCCAGGTGATGGAGCAACATAAAACCTAGAACAAAAAACAAAAAAGCTGATCACAACAAAATGGATAAACCATATGCTATTGTGTAGCAGAACAGTTGTATCATGCAGTCTGAAATAGTCTGATAGATAGTTGTAATTCTGGTCTTTCAACAAATTTTGGGACTTGCTTTAGATAGGATTAAAATATTGTATACATTTTCTCCGCCGCTTGGTAATATTACTGTTATCAACTACCACTTAATACTTATTTGGCTTATTGCCTCTGGACACAAACTGGTCCACATTGAGCATCAACAAGAAAATCTTTTTCATTCTATTTATGGAGGTTTGCTTATGAACTGAAAGATGAATTTCTCTCACAGGGTAAAACTGGGGGTAGGTAAGAATCTCCAAATTCAGGCTTATAAGTTTCTATAGAGCGAATTCTGGTGAAAATAGTGTATCGCTGGTCAATAATACTATTAAAGATTGGAATAAAAGTATTGTCATGTTATTCATATCACTTGACATACCACACGATAAGAAAGGTAGTAAGGTAGTATGCAGTATTAAGTAGTCCATATGATAATACTCCTGCAACACCATATCTTCTCAGTCTCGTCAGAACCCTGATATCCAGCAAGGGAAAAAAGTTAGATCTCAACATTAGGTGTTCCACCAGATATTACCTCAGCTGCTCAGCATAATAAAGATGTAAAGTGAAAGCACATTTATCCTTCCATTCCAGAAGAGATAAAAGACGTATACAAGACCAGAGCAAAATTTTATGCCAATAATTGATAAGATGTTAATTGAACTTGAAAATGTGGCCCCTATCATTAGTTTAAAAACACATGACTCAATAGGCGATAAAGAATATTAGTACAATCCAGAAGAAGTTATGGACAAATAAAATTCTCCTGCAGGTCCCTTTTTCAATATTCTGATACTTGTTCAACACATTGCTATGCTTCATTGAGAAGGAAGAAACTTCTCCAACAGTTATCCGATCCAAAAACAGAGGAGATTTTATATAAGGGGTCAAATTTTCCCTTATACTATTTGATATTGAGCAACTTTCCCATCCATTTGAATTTTTGATCTAATATTATCCCTGTTGTCAGGAAAAAGTCTCAATTTGGCCCTTACTCTAACAAAGCACCAATGTGAAGCAAATTTTGAATCATTTTCAAAAGTTTTAAGGGTAAATCTTTGTCCCAAAGAATCTGGACATGTGGACTCCATGCATTTTGCGCTGGAGCTCCAATAATGGAATGGGAAAATATGAAATGTTTTGCTAATGGCAAGGGCATGATTAAACCAAAAGTCAATCAAAGGGAAAATTAGCTCAACTTCAGATAGTATAGGAGCAAATTATAATTTTTCCGTATATTGAAATAATTCTTTCACCAAATTTCTGCTGCTTCTGAGATCCTCTATCGTATCTCTCCGATTTCACAAGTAGTTAACTGGTACAAATTCTTAAGACAATGCATTTTAGTACATAGAAGGAAGATTGTGCCTATAACACTATAAGAAATGATTAGCTCATCATGGTGGAGTCATTGTTAAACAGCATAGCACTCCTTCAACTTATGAACACTCGCTCCGTTTAAGTAACTACTCATCTTGTCACTGCTCTAACAAAGAGACATATTACACAAACACTAACTAATCAACAAGCGAAGCATATATTAATTAAGAAAATTACAGAAATTATGAGTTTTCCAACAAAATGGTCCTTTTGTAACTAGAGATAGATGAGAAAAAAACCATTTTTCTTACATATTGAACTTGAGCAAATAACAATAAATACAGAAACATCAAACATAAATGCATAGATAGCAATTTCAATTGTCTCAGAATTTTCCAGACACTGTCAAAGCAATGCAAAAAGTAGCACTTACGTGTTTGATGTGGGTGATTCTGTTTGACTAATTTCATCTTTTTCTGCAGTACCTAGCAGTATTTGGAAGTATAGCCAATTAAATGGTTTGGTTGGGAAGGAAAAGACAAAATAAGCACTGTTTTGGAAGATATCAAAAACACATTTTACTTTTTGGGATAATACCTTTTTGATCTAGAGGACTGTTTTGAAATTCTGGTGACTTGTACACCTTGCCTTGCGAAACAGTAGAGAGGTTAGCTATGAGATAAATCACCACATCATGAATATATTATAGTAGGGACTTCATATGGATAAGAGTGGGGAAACATTAAAATGGAAGACATTGATATTCTGAATAGGATTATTCAAAGCTACTATGTATTTGCATTCCCTGATATGACAACCAATAACAACTGCACCTAAATTCCAAACTAGTTGAGGTTCGCTATATGAATCCCTTTGTCCACTCCGCTTCATTTTGGCATGTTTCCTTCGGCTACTGAATAATTTGCTTTTTAGGAAGCATACAAGTTTTGGCATGAATGCTGTGAGGTCGATCATTCCAAATAGAGGAATTCTAGCTATAAAGGTGATTGGTGTTTAAGGAATGAAAGACCTATGCAACTCATGAAAGAAAACTTAAAAATTGAACTAACATTCTTGTTATGACACACGCACCAAAAAGGAAAGTAAGACGCTTAAATTGCGAAGGAGGTAGTAGTGGAAAGAAAAGAGGAAATTACATTCTGATCACTATTAACAGAGCAGAGACGAAGCAGATGCCTGGAAGAGAACTGTTTTTGCCGCAGGTACGAATGACGACTGCAGAGCACGTTGGAAATGCTAACCTTCACAAATGAAATCAAACAAAAAATTGTCATATATCAACAACGTCTTCATAAAAAATATTCAAAATTTCAAATATTTTTGTTCAAATTGAAGATACACTATGCTTTATCAAACTCACATTGGCAGAATTAACCAACAAAATCGGTTAATTTTATGTATTTTTCTAAACGGAAAATACGAAATGCAAATTGAAAAAGAATTGACAGGAGAAGGGCTTACATGGCGGTGGAGAGGTAACGAAGAGCGAAGGGATGATGAGAGTGTAACGATAAGAGGAGAAGACATGAGCAATTCAGAAGCTAAACGGAGAAAAAGAATATCATATATCGTCACTGTCTGCAGAAAAATACTGTACGGGATAACACTCTGCTTTTAATTACACAAGTCTATTTGCAGAAAGTTTATGGTTCTTTTTTCTTTGCTAATTAGTGTTTCAAGAGAATCTATTTTTCTCTGCTTATACCCTAGCTTTTTTAGACGTCATACTTATACATTGTTGTTTTAGACCATTTGTGTTTGATCAGTTATTAAAACACTTCTGTTAGCGTTGATAATTTTTTAAAAAAATTACTATTGTCACTCTCTCCAAAAGTATTTTTGAACTATATATGCAAATAAAGAGCATGTGAAATTTTACTTTGCATACTAGTACTGAAATAATAAATACTTAGACTTTAATTAATAAAATTGATTTAATTAACATACGTAATTAGACCACAAATTAGAGAGGGATCATGTTTATTAGACTTGAAAACAGAATGGTACAGACTTTCTTCTTCTTTACCATCTGTATGGATATGAAGTAGATATAATGCCTGGCGAGGAGAGGAAATAGGGAGGGTAAACATTTACAATTACATTCAAGAAATATGCAAAATACAAATTCTTATTTTTATTTTCGGTTCGTATAATATAAACTTTAGAACATATCTAATTGGCATTGAACAACATCTAATTGATCTAGAGCACCAGTATTCTTATGCTGAATCTTGAAACTCCAACCAGCTCAACAGCTTTATCGACTCGGCGAATTGAATGCTCTCAGACAGATTTTTCATCTCTTGAACCATCAAAGCTCTTATAGCTCAACAGAAAACCTGAAACACAAAGGTTGACTTACTGGGGGAGTCTGCACAATGAGAGGGTTCTCTGAACTGTATGTTCAGCTACCATCAAGTTAGGGGTAATACAACCGTGAAAAAACAAAATCTCAAGTACTTCAAAAACTTGTGCTAAAAATATCAATCATTCAACCTTGGCATCAGATAGTAAATATGCAACTGAATAATTACTCCCTTCATCCCAATTTTATGTGTTGGCGTTTGACTGGGCACGAAGTATAAGAATGAGAAGAAGACTACTGAAACTTGTAGTCTAAAATAAGCATAATAATTTATCTGCTGATAAATCATCTCATAAAAGGAAAATGAGAATTTTAAAGTTAAATTGTCATTGAATGCCAAAGATGTCTTCTTTTCAGGAACGACTAAAAAAGAAAAGAGGTGTCACTCAAATTGGGACAAGAGTGAATAGTATCTTTTAAGTACTTTTTAGTCGGTAGCAGAAGAAAATTAATTATACATCCATCTACATACATACACGAGAATTCTTTTAGCAACATGATGGTTGACTTAAGTGGTGAATTGCTCCATATCTACTATTCATTCACGCTAGTACACGGAATTATTTGGATTTCCACATATTCTACTTTGGTGTGATAACTGAGAGCTCATACAGCCAGCCTTCATATGTTCTTTTAATTATAAGATCTTTCAGCTTCGGTTCCACAAGTTCAATTGTTTATGTAGGGGGATGAATGAAGAAATTTGAAGGACTCACCTCTCAAACCGCTCTGATTCCAGAGGATAATACTTGTGCAACCCTCCCTTTGGATGGATAAGAGTTGTTTGCTTCGTAGGCAAGCAGCTATTTCCTTCTTCGTCAACGGAAGTTTGAAGGCCACTGTCTTTGCAGAAAGATGCTACATCCCATTCCTGAATAACCATACATTAGAGCAGCCAAACCAGATTGTGAAGAGCGAACTTTTTCAGCTAGTCAAAATAGGATTTTACCTTCATCATTAGGAGTTTGGAAAGAGTCACCAAGGGAAAAGGCTGAGGCTTGTATCCTCCATGATTCACACAGGAAATAGCTAGTGATCGAACCTTAGTAATGCAGATGGAACAAATTAAGGGGAATCAAATTATCAAAAAAATAAAAAAGAACAATAAAAGAAGTTAGAAAAGAATCATATTTACAAAGTAGAGATATTTGTGAAAGCACTAAAAATGGAGCATTTGGTTTCGCATTAGCTAGGGATGTTTCACACTATAAGTTAAAGTCTGCCATTACAGACCAGCCTCAGTTTTCAGTTTTCTTCCGAGTAAGAAGCAGACTCGTATGGTAGGAGAAGGATCAAACCCCAATTATATTCCAACAGTGACGGAAAGTGGAGTGGTGAATAGATATTTGTCAGGCAAATGAGAGAGAGCATATGCCACAGGAGCAATTTTTGCTATTATACAAGAACTCACCTCATTGATAGAAGGTTCAATAATGCAATACTGCAAGTACGATGACTCGGACTCTGTTGTATGAATAAATTTCTTGTAGAAGCCCAATTTAAAGTATCTGCCACAAAATAAGAAGTAAAAGTTGACCTTCCCATGTACAACAATAAATGTATTCTACTATCAATGGTGATTGACTCAAAATGCCATTGATCTACCTCAAGATCTTACGAGCAAAATTCATTTCTGTCGACTTCATAATGTGAGAAGGAACACGACGAAACCATAAAGATAGTGTCTCCCCCTGCAAATCAAAAAGTACAATGTTTAGTGAAATTGTACAAACAAAATGGTCTCTGAGTAGGCACCTGATATTCAACTGCAACTCACAATCTTTGATAAATACAACGACAATATAAAAAAACGCAACTGTTCCTTGGGTTTTGGAATCAAGGTGGAGAAGCACATAAAAGGAAAAAAATTCAGCTTCATTTTTGAAGATGGACGCTGTAGTACGATTTGCTTCATAAAGATTAAATAAAGTCGCCAATGCCTTTGTTAGCTGCTCCATGTTGAGGTATGACAGCGAAGAAATATTTGAACCGCTACATCTTCTAAGTTTATGCTGGGAAATTATATGGAATTTAACCTGTAGAAAAAAACATATTAAAGCTACATAATTCTGAACTTTCTGCAGTTAAACTAATAGAAGGATCACTTGAACATTTTAAGCCTAGAATCCATTAAATTAAATAATTTTGCTAGGTTTCCTAAATAAGAAGCCTCCTCTTCATTACACCAGCCAAACAAAAGATCAACAAAGAAGGGGGTAATACGAATAAAGAGGAGGTATGAAGTTACATCCATCTCAAAAGAATTCTACCAAAACTCCTAATGCTTACGTGAATCGGTAACCCTTGATACAAGTATATCAGCTACTGCAGTTGCAATAGCATGTTTAAGACTAGAAGAGTCAGTATATTTTTGGTATGTTATGTATACTTTTAGCTCAAGACACAAGAATCAGGTCTTAAACTAAGACCCATAAAATGAAATAGAGGGAGTATGTCTTAGATCAAGAAAAGTTTTTTATATGGTAAAATGTTTCTAAATTTACAATATGTCTAGATTCATTGTATAAAATAACTGAACAAGCAGAGTAATTAATGTTGTAGTATATTAAAATACTATCTACACTGCAGGAGAACAAATACTTACCCTATAGCAATCACTTACCTTGTTGTATTAGATGAGGATTCTGATATAAAGGGCCCCTACTGTGTAATGTGAACAATCAAGTCAGTAATATTCCTTAATCCCCCCCCCCCTTTTTTTCTTTTGTTTAAGGAAAAGTAAAGAAAATCATTAACAAAAGCACCTTAAAGGTGCATAATTACGAAAGCTATTTACAACAGAATTCTTGCTCCCTAAAATAGACAAGGAACTGATGAAGTCGGTATGCAAGAAAATAGCAGTAGGATAAAACGGACAAGAGGTTAAGGTAGCGTTTTGCATCTATGAATAGTTTACGAATTGTATATAGTAGCGGATACACCATCCACATCTAACAGCATATCCACTTCTTATTATCAATTCCATTCGTCTTTTGAATTCATTTTACAAGCTTCTCAAATTCCTGGATCAATTTTCTTTTGCTTTCTGCAATCGGTTCAGTGTTAAATATTCGCTCCCACTGGATCTGAAGACTTGAGCAACTAGATTGCGATTCAGGAAGCGTAAGATGTTCAGATGCAACAATATCATGATTCATACATCTAAATATATGTATATCATTCCAGCTCTAATTCAAGTTCTTTTGGATAAGATAACTTGAATAAATAAGCATACCATTCTCTCATACATAGAGACCACTCGACTGCAAGAGATATTTTGCATACTTAGATCTTGTCTAATGGACCTCATCCTATCAAAGATGAAGTCATGAACCACCTCAAATGGATGCTCGGTAGAGTCCAGCAAGTTACACAGATAGTTCAAAGTATCTTCCAACACCGAGAGAGGCCTCACATCAGAATCTTGCAGAGTCTTCACGGATATAGTCCTACAGAACTAACAAAGAGAAATTCAATAAACCATCATTTAACAAAGACTGAATTTGCGAATAAAATTTAGGAAAGATCAAAAGCAATGTAGACCAAATCTAAGATCACTTTCGCGACAACTAACACTGGATATATAACTACAGATTGTAGAAGAGAAACGGACTAAAAACTATATTGCTCATACATGCTGTAAGTAAAAAAACGTATTAATTATGTATCAAATCAATTTTGAACCTTAACCACACACACAACAGGGGGTGAATTAGCCTGGAAAAAATTCACTTGTATATGGACCTCATTATGTATAGAACTCCAGCAATATTTGGCTGGGATAGGGTTGAATCTTGGTTTGTTTTTTGTTTGAAAGAAACGATGTTACTTACGAACTGGTACATTATAATGGAAATAGGGAACTTTTTAAGATATGAACATGCTATTCTTTTTTTACCACTGAAATAAAATTCCATTGTCTTCACACGAAGCAAAAGAAATACTGTTTGGAATCTTTAGTACTGCTCTGGGGTATATTTCAACATGATAAAAATGAGAATGTTCAACAATTTATATTTGTTTACCCCTTCAGAGCTCAGCATTTTATCAATGTTACAAGTCCAGTTTGTTTTGAAACTTATTGCACAAAATTACTTTTGTCCAAGTGACTTTGTTAGGTCTTTTATCCTCTCTAACATTATTGAGTAGCATATCTATTTAATGCTTCTAGCTACGGACTGTAATGTTAATAGTTCTTATGTGAAAGTTGAAGCAGGTGCCTTCTACCTCCAAAATTAATAAGGAAGGGCCTTCTAACTCTCAGGGAAAAAGCATGTTCTGCTATCCACGATGAAAAATGAGCTCGGCTTGGTTGGTATTAACCATTTGGCACTAATATCTAAAATTTGGCAGTAAGTAGTCAATGCATGGTAGGGAAAATTGTTTGGTATCGGATAAGTCACCAACTTTTTTCTACTTCCTTATATTAAATTGCTTTACATTTGTCGTATTATCCAGCTGTTTCTTCATCTCTTTTACGGAACCTCAAAACTGGAGAGTCACTTAGTCTGCCGTATAACAAAGTTTTAGCCAAGGTGTATTATTGTATTCATACATTGTAGCGTCGTAAAACTGTTATATGACAGTCCAAGACTAAATGTTAACTTTTATGTCCCAGATGGCAACACAAGCACAACTTATCACCTGTATTATCGGCGAAGATTAAAACATTTTATTTTTTATCAATTACTGTACATTGATGATCACAAAAAGGCCATAGTAAATGCTTGATGAGCTATTACAATTTAGATTGTTTCCACATATTTGACAAGCTGGTTCGAACTAGAAATGTTTTGTGAAGTGAAACATAAAGCAAGTTCAGTTTAGCTGATCAAACAAATTAATAGAGTATCAACTATCAACTACACCTCAATACGAATCCAGTTGGGGTTAGCTACGTGAATCTATGTACGCAATGGCTATTTTAGTATTCAGAAGATTCATAATTCATTCACTGGTCATAAACCTTCTTCTATTAACTGGACTTGAGACTAGTTATCCTTAGAATTCAGTTGATCAAACAAACAGGGTAAAGAAATAACTAATCAAAATATTCCTCCTACGTGCTAGCATACCAAAATGTTAACTCATTTCATTTCAAATTTTTTTGTATTACTTTCTCTGTCAATTCGTTTTTAAAAAAATGTCTCTTTACTTTATTGGCAACTTTTTAATTTCAACACTCCATGTTCAAGTCCATGAGATGACATTTTGATACATTTTTTCATATCTTTAATCAAAGACCACAAGATTCAAAGTGTTACTTATTTATTTTCTTAAATTTTGTGTGAAGTCAAAAATAGATGAGCAAATAAAAAGGGAGGGAGTACCTTTTTAACAGCAAGGCTTGGTGATGATTGTCGAGGATTTCCATGTAGCCTCTCAAACACTGCTAAGTCTCGCAGCCTCTCTCTTTTCTCCCTCTCCTCAACTGCAATTTTTTTAAAGAAAAAACACTTAACTTATTTAATATTGTAGGTTCACACGGTCCAGGATTTAAAGGCAGTAGAAGTACCTCCTTCTAGAATTTACTTCAAATTGATAGTTTATGCATTTATTGGTTTACTTCCATTTTAGCGCACTTTAAAAAAGCAGTCCATAAAGGAAAATAGAGGAGAATTGGTGTACCAGGACACATGAAAGGGCAAGTTCCAACTAAACTCTGAATGTCGTCAATATCTTCATCAATGACTTTGTCCCAATTGCTTGAGCTCGTCTTGTTGTCGGAAGCGTTGTTCTGAATTGGGGTACCATTAGGCGTAGAAGAATTGACATTTTTGGTGTGGTGGGACTGAAAGTTGCGGGAAGGTTGAGAAGGGTGGTAGGATCTGGAAGAAGAAGAGGAAAAATTAGGTCTTGGCCTGTACGGAGGTTGACTCCTTCCGGCCATGGCTCGGCGTCTACTTTCACTGGCTGATCGGCAAAAAGAAGAACGAGCAACACCGTCCTAATATAAAAATGGTTCAGTACCCCCGTCAATTTGGACTATGTTTATTTGGTGAATATTATAATATAGGGCGTGCACTATTTGGATTAAATCGAAAATTAAATTAAATTAAATTAAATTTTAATTTGAATTAATTTTTTTAAATTTTTGGTTTAGTTTTGAATTTATAATTTACTTTGTTTGGTTTTTTGGTTTGGTTTCAGTTTTAGAAAAAGAAAAACCGAAAAAAACGAATTATCTATATATATATATGTTAAGTTGGAGTTAACCACTTTTGTCCTTTTTTGATATTTAGTTTATTTTCTTATATTTGGATATCTATAATTGATATATTTTTAAGTACTGTGTTTTACGTTTTATTTGTGATTTATATTTAAAAATACATTTTAAATTGCAAATACTTTTGTTATATTTCTAATTATTGACATAACCGATTAATCAAATCGAAAAAATCCAAACTAAAAAGTGAAAAACCAAATCAAATCGAATTTATTTTTAGTTTGAATTGGATTACACTTTTTCAAAACCGAAAATCTAAACCGAATAGTATAAAATCGAACTGAAAAAACGAACACACCCCTAGCATAATGTTTCATTTAACTCTTAAATTTCTTCTATTGATTTTATTCTATTAGATTTACAATATTTGACTGGTAATTTTCGTTTTAAATTTTTTTAAAAAAATATTATATTATTATCGTATTAGTATTCAGTTTGTTGACTTTGACTTGCATATATACCTATAATAAAAGAACATCAAGATTTAATCTTTTCGTATATATATACATACATACATATATATATATATATATATATATATATATATATAAAATTAATTACACTAAAAAAAATACATTTCAATTACAATAAAATAATTAATCGCCTAATTGGGTTATTACTTGTCCATTTAAATTTAGATTAGGATAATATCTACTTGTAAATTACATTATCAACTCTATTACTGCGATCACTCCGTTGTGTCACGGTCACTAAATTTTGTTGTCTTTCAGCATGCGAAACAAATGAGTAATTGTGTAGTTGATAGTTTCACGATGAGGAGTGAAGGAAGATTGAAAGAATGATTGATTTGAATTGTTGAGATTTTACAATCCAAAAATGGTTATTAGTTGCATATTAAAAATGACTCACATGTGGAGAAATACCAAAGTAATTTGTAGTTGTCTTATGATTGAGCGATATTTAATTTTATACAAATCACAATTTTTTTTCTCAAAAACTCAGTAATTTCTCTCATAAAATCACTCAGTCATATTATACTTTGCATTTTAAAATATCTTATTTATCTCTTCAATCGTGTTTCCTTTGACTTTTTATATAATCTTTTATGATTTTTTCAAAAATTATTTCTATATTTTTATAATTTATTCATTCATTTTCATCTATATTTAATTTTTCAGAAAAAATAATAGGTATATATTATATATATAAGAGAATCAGTTGAAGTATACAATTACATGTCAAAGAATTTGATGATTCATCCTTAATTCATTTATGTGATTTAAAAAATGAATGAAGGTTGGTAATTGTTCTTAAATGTCAAATACAAACTCCCTTACAGATGTGATCAACAACAATACACCAATGAAAAATAACTACTATAAACAATCATATTTTAATAAAATATTCTTTATAGTTGATGCCTTGAGCTTTAATACTACCTCATGATTGAAAGAGTAACTACATGTATATATACACATACATATGGCATACGTGCCAATACAGTTGATCAGTATTAATAAATCAAATTTGAATTTTTTAGTAGAAAAACATAATAAAAATTTATCCTATTTAATAAAAAATATATTATAAATAATTAAAACATAAGTTGTTTTTAAAAAAAATTGTAGTATGTTATCTATTTTATTACCTTATCTATTTCCTAATAATTTGAGCATATTTGAGAATGATGATAAAATCTACTTATTTCTTGAAGCATTTTTTAAAAATAGTTTTTCAGAAAAGTGCTTTGAAAATAAAATAAAATTTGTGTTTAGTTAATTATTCAAAAATTATTTTTGATGGTAAATTGTGTTGACTAATTTTTTTAAGATAGCAGTCTCTTTTCTTTAATTTTGTGATATTTGTAGTTTAATTAGGACTCAAGATTAGTAAAACTAATATTTACATAGTAAAAAATAAAATTTTTTTGCTCCCAATATTTTTCCAAGCCATCAAATTCGTAGGTAATAAAATCCTCAAAATTCTTCTTCTTGTTATTATTAAATAACACACTAAAATTCTTATCTTTATTTTTATACAATAAATTCTTAAAAGTAAATCATAAAATCCTAAAATTCTTCTTATTATTATTAAAATAACACATTAGATTGTTGTTCTTCATTATTACACAATAAATTCTTGTTGTATTTTACGTTTTATACGCTTATGTTTTACTTATTGAATGTTCTTTTTAATTTATTTGAAAGTCTTTGTGAAATAACTTTGATAAGAAGAAAAAGGAGTTAAGCTCATGGCCTAACTCTAGACACTCTAAGATTCTTTTTCAAACTTGCTCCTATTTCGATTTTGAGTCAAGAAAGAAACGGCTCGAGTGGTACGATCCCTCCGTCAACCCTGAATGAAAGAAGTAATTTCGTAGTTCTTGGTCGATTTGCAAATTTGTGTTGTTAGGTGCTTCATTTTATTTTTTTATCGAGCCGAATCTAAATCTATGCTCGAGAGATAGCTGTCCATACCCTGATAAGAGATGTACAGATTCTCGAGAAAAGAGGAGCTGTGATGGTCCCGCCCTGACTACCCGAATTCAATGAGTGCATCAAAAGTTAGATCTAGATTGAGTCTCACCCAAATCACCCCCATCAATACTCCCGAGGAGAAATTTGGTTTCAAACCCCAATTTGAAGAGGCAAAAATATCTATAGTGGTAATTATCATACAATTGTCTAAATAAAAATTACTGATAAATTTAAAAGTTTGACTATATTCATCTTAATTATTCTTATGTCTCAATTATGTGATATTACTTCATAGGTAACTTTTTTTCAACATAACATATTAAAGATTTTAAAACAAATCATAAATATTTATAAAATTATATTTTAAAAAAGTGCATGAATTAATTCGGAATATATTACTTCTTTACTTTTAATCATAAATTTCTAATTTAATCTTGAAAGAGAATTCTATTGAAAGTCTCCTCCTAGATAAGCGACTCAACCTAAATTTAATTGGGGCTTCGATTCGGATTCATATAATTTTGAATGTCATTTTCAGGAATCTATAATTTCATCGTGTTTTAGTAGTGTTTATGGCGATTTTGATATTATAATTGGATTATTAATAGGGTGGAGTCTAGTTAGTAATGAGTGGGTAGGGGATTGATTTATAAATTATATTAATAAATTAAATTATAACCAATAGTTGAATGCCAAGTACTTTAAAATATATTTAAAGAGCTTGCTTAATTTTAAAACAACTAAATAAGTGGTCAATTTTGAAACCAAAGGTGGATGACAAGGGTATTTTAGAGCAATAGTTGGATGAGAAGGGCATTTTGGAGCAAATAGGTGGATGAAGGTAATTTTATACCATTTTCAATACTTCAAAGATATTTTAACCCCTTTTCCGTTTTATAAATTCAAGTTTTTTAAATGTTCATCAAATTTTGAAGTCACTGCAATATGAATTCCTATGATTTTGTTTATAGTGTAACATAAAGTATATAAAAAAATCGTCATAAGCATGACATTAACATAGATATAATAAAAGAGGTAATGAAGTTGAAAAAATACGAAAATAATAATCATAAAAGTGAAAATTGTCTTTATAATGAAAAAGAGTAACAAAAAGAATTATTCATAATAACTTCTTTGATATAAAGGACATTCACACCGTAATATTTTTCGAACGGTTTAGAAATATGAGATAATTTGAACCTTTTTTTCTTTTTTTAATAATATCTTCTTCGAATTTTAAAGATGCAACAAATCAACATTATTTTAATTGCTACTTCACAATTCTTTAAAGTAAATATTTTAATATTTTGAGTTTACATTATATATTAATTATAAGTGATTTATTTAGCGTAGAAAAAAATTTCCCTAGCATGTGCCATGGTATTGCTGAGAAGCATTTCTCCAACCACTTTATTTCTGGGGAGTAAGTTTTAGATAATATAAAAAAGATGAAGGTAAAGGCGAAGTTATCGGTACAAATGCATAACTACAGTTTCTCTTTTTTTTTTTTTATAAATCTGGGTCCATGAGTAGATTTGGCCTACAGTATTTTGTGTCTGGACTGCTACTAAAAATGCATATAACTAAAATTTCAATCTTCCACGAGCGTACCAAACATGTGTATCTTGGTTGCCATTTTGTGCCGCCCCTCCAACTTGAGGGATACTGTTAAAAAACATTTTTTCAACGACTTTCATTTCTTGGGATACAGTTGTAGATAGATATAAAAAAGATGAAGACAGAAATGAAGTTATCTGTACAAATGCATAACTACGATTTAACTTTGTTTTTTTTTCCTAATTTGAATCTATGAGCAGATTAGGCCTACAACCTTCTGCGCCTTGGGTTCGAAGGCCCATGTCATCAACAAAGAGCATCTACAAAACCTACATTCCAGATCTTTCCTTCTATATAGATTCTTATTTTTTTCCTCACTAGGAGAGGACAATTCTGTTACGTAGATGGTACAATTTTTTGTTTTATGTAGAAGGTACAATTTTCTATTATATATTTGAGCGTTGTACAGAATATTGGACAGAAAGCGGAATGCAAAGAATATAATTCTTTCAAAGGGAAATGTTTGACACTTGTCATGACATATATTCTTGTGAAAGGATCTAGCTAGCTAGCTAGAAAACCAAAGGCGTTCCCCAATTTATTCCGAAGGCATTACAGAGAACGGAATTGAAACTACACACTATTACAGGATGCTGCTAAATTAGATATGTCCATGTGAAGTAGGAGGGTAACCTCCAAGAGGATAGGTAGGAGCCACGGTCCCAGTAGTTGGAATGGTACTACCCACCACTGGATTTTGCTGGCCACCGACAGCATGATGGTGGTGGCCGTGGCCGTGAGGCCCTATAAGATGAGATTGCTTCGATTGCAGCGTCTCCGCTGCATGACGTGCTTTCGCTTGATGTAGCTCCATCTTCGCTTCCGCTTCTTTTGCTTTTCTCACCTCTTCTGCTATCCTCTTCTCTTCCCTTGTCCTTGCTACTGCTTTCTCAGCCTGTTTTAACACAAATATATGAATTTTATTCAAAACATAATTAAATAACAAAATGAGATATTATCTCTAATGGCTCAAAGTTTCCTCAAATACTCATTAACAGTAGTTACTTAATTTATTAATCTGAAAAAGAAAAAAAAATTAAGATCACGCTCAATATAATTTCACAAAATAGAGTGAATGCAGGCTGACCTTATTAAGAGTAATTTTAGGCCTAACTCACCCTAAAAGGTTAGCTTAAAAGGAGGAGATCAAATTTTAGACCTAACTCACCCCTAAAAGTTTAGGTCAAAGAGAGAAGAATTGTCCAAACCTTATAAGGAATTCACTACTTTTATCATTCTTCAACGGTTGAAAAATTATTTTCGATCAATAGAAATCAATCCACATCACGATAGCAACAAATAATGAAAATAATATACTAATAACAAATGAATGATCCTATAAAGAAATGGGAAAATAGAAGTAATACTATATATTGGGGCGTACCTTTTCTTCGGCTTTGGCTTTGAGGATGTCAACGTGCTCTTTACCAGCGGCAGCTGCGTTGCTTACTTTCTCCTTTACTGAGTGCATTTTCTTCTTTGTTTTTGATTGGAATTTAGTAATAAATTTATTAATTGAAGATGTTCATTGCAAGGAAATTATAAATACGGTTTGTAAAGAAAGAAGCTAGCTTCAGAAAGGCGGTTGGACTCTAGGGGGAGCTGCCACATGTCCGTCATGCAACCGCCAAGCCTTGTTTGCTGCCACATCGCCCTGAAAAGTTATTTTTAGTTTATTTTTCAATAATATTTAAATTGCTAGGATTCATATGAAATATCTAATAACGTGTGCCCATGCTTATGTAAATTAATGAATATATTTTATTCATAAATCAACATCATCAAGTGGTCGTGCCGGAGTGGTTATCGGGCATGACTAGAAATCATGTGGGCTCTGCCCGCGCAGGTTCGAATCCTGCCGACCACGTCTACTCTTTTCCTTTTTTGGGTTATGTTTACGTCACCAATAAATTATTAAAAAGTTATATATTTTTCAAGTATTTAGGATGATAAGTTAGTAAAATTACATTTTATTTTTTAGGAAATAGGAACAAACAGTTTTTAAGGAGTGTGTGAAAAACTGAAAGACAATCAATAAACTACTCGTAAATAGCTACATATTTTTGAAGTTATTTACCAAGATAAGTCGGTAAAATTATGTTTTACTTTGTAGGAATGAACCATTTCTCAAGGAGCCTGTCAAAGTTAAAGTTATAATTTTTTAAAAAAATATTGCTAATACTTTTTATTTATTATCTAGATGCTTGAAATTCTATTTTTATGTTTTACAATGTTTTCTCTTCGAAAAACAACATATTGATTTTAAATTGGCAGAAATTAAATTTGTAAAGACAATTTGTCTTATTTTTTTTTAAAGGAAAAAACAATCTCCGTATAGACAATGAAATTGTGGCGCTTAAAAATTTGTGGGATAGCTTTTTTTCTTTTTTTTAAAAAATGTTAAAATTGGATACACTTTTTTATTTATGACTTTTTTTAAGGGACCGGAAAAGAAAAGAGCAAAAAATATGTGATAATTAATAAAAACATATTTTATCTTTTTTTTTAATACATTTCTACATGAAATTGAATTTTATTATTCATTGAACGCTATGAATGGCGTGTAATAATTGGAATTGGGGTGTTAAAAGATGTTCCTGCAATTTGAACCCATTGAAATAATTAGAGCACAACACACCAAATTAGTTTGGTTTACCAACAGAGGCACCGTCTGTACTTGCTTATTTTGACACGTACCTTCATAATTTAATTAGCTATGTTATAGATTAGCTGGCTAATTAGTCCAAATATTTTTGGTTTCTTTTGACTTAATTCAACTACTGTACGTCTTCCAAGTGGACCTCTCCTTATTCATAATCATTTGATGAGTCCGAAACTCAAACGGTAGAAAATATTAACAAAAATTCCAAAAGGGTATATAAAATTTTATATAAACCAAAACGGTAAAATCGCTCCGCCGGCAGCGATTTACTTCAACTGAAAAAGTAAAATCGCTGCCCCAGCAGCGATTTTGCCAAAAAGTTTTTTTCTTCTTACAAAGCGCTGCCAGGGCAGCGATTTATAAAAAAAAAATTTTTTTTTAAAAAAAAACATAAATCGCTGCCTAGGCAGCGATTTACAAAAAAAATAATTTTTTTTTTATGTAAATCGCTGCCTAGGCAGCGAGTTACATTTTTTAAAAAAATAAATTTTTTTTATGTAAAGGCAGCGATTTACCAAAAAAAAAATTTATTTTTTTTATGTAGGCAGCGATTTACATTTAAAAAAAAAAAATTTTTTTTATGTAAATCGCTGCCTAGGCAGCGATTGCGATTTATGTTTTTTTTTTAAAAAATTTTTTTTTTATAAATCGCTGCCCTGGCAGCGATTTGTAAGAAGAAAAAAACTTTTTGGCAAAATCGCTGCTGGGGCAGCGATTTTGCTTTTTCAGTTGAAGTAAATCGCTGCCGGCGGAGCGATTTTACCGTTTTGGTTTATATAAAATTTTATATACCCTTTTGGAATTTTTATTAATATTTTCTACCGTTTGAGTTTTGGACTCATCATTTGATCTCATATTTCATTATATGAAGGTTAATTATTAGTTTGGTGTTTCTTTTACCAACATATCTTAATCGTATCATTCTAGAGATTGTTTGGTAGGATATTGTAATATAGTGTAGTAACAATATTGGACTTTGAGATTAGTAATGCAGAAAAATTTGTTATGTTAGACATTATTTTCTTATTTAATATTTAATCAAGTGAATTAAAAATAATATGTATTGCATAATTTTTATATAAATATTTATTTATAAAAATACTTTTCACTTTTTATACGCTCTTAGAATTATAAAGACGTTTATGTCTTTAAGTATATTAAACAACTCTTACATTGTCAATACTATTTATTAACTATACATAGGATCATATCAAAAGGGTGTAATTTGTCATATCAAATAAGAGATTATAATACCAAAACGAACACATATTAGATGTATCATTTCCTCTAATATATAGTGCCAAACTAGCTCTATGTAGGTAAACTTATCTTTCCACCAAATTCATTTTGCTTCTCTTTTTTTTTTTTTTTGACTTAATTAGGAAGCCTGTTAATCCACCTTCTATATAAACTACTCTAACATATACCCTTCTTTCCATATTATATAAATAAATAAAGGTGGGGAGGTACTAGATATATTCCCAAAATTCGTGCAGCTAGCCTTCATAAAACTAGCTAGCTAGTGGTTCGTCTTTATAAAATGGAGGTCATGAGTGGAAAAAATTTATGGTGCTGCTTGAATAATGGTGATGTTGTGGAGAAAATGAAGAGGTTGGGAAGATTAACATGTAGAAAAATTTGGAAAGTAGGGAAAGAAGATAAAAGAAGGGTTATTCACTCACTAAAAGTTGGAATCTCCTTGTCATTGGTCTCCTTGTTATATTTAATGGAGCCATTGTTCAAAGGCATTGGAGAAAATGCTATTTGGGCTGTCATGACTGTGGTGGTTGTTCTTGAATTCACAACAGGTAATTAATTTCATATTACTTTTAGTCGTGTCATTAAGTTTACTTTAGATCTTATACTAGCTCTCTCTAGAAGTTTTTTAACTTATATCGCCAGTATAAAGAATTTTCATACTATGAGGTCAGTTAAACTTTAAATCGAACTCAACATGTTTGAGATTGAAGTAGAGTCGGTTCATATTTTAAGTTTCCATATTGTTGGTTAATTATATTCATACTTATTATGAATAGATAAATGTTTATTAATTAGTTTCCTTTTGTAATTTTTGGAATATAGGGGCAACATTATATAAAGGGCTGAATAGAGGACTAGGGACACTATTAGCAGGATTATTGGCTTTCTTGATTGAACGTATTGCAAATGAATCAGGCCACATATTTCATGCTGCTTTCATTGGGACCGCAGTTTTTCTAGTTGGTAATAATAAGCTTCACTTATTGAATTATTATTTATTTTTATGATTTAATTTTCGCTTGAATAAAAGTGGATACATTATTTTTGTTCCTATTCTTCAGGAGCGATGACTACATACATGAGATTCTTCTCTCACATAAAGAAAAATTATGATTATGGTGTAGTGATATTCCTCTTGACGTTCAACTTGATTACAGTCTCAAGCTATCGTGTTGATAGTGTGTTGAAGATCGCGCATGAGCGATTCTACACCATAGCCATTGGATGTGGTATCTGTCTCCTCATGAGCCTATTTATATTTCCAATTTGGTCAGGAGAAGATCTCCATTTATCGACTGTTGCCAAGTTCGATGGCTTAGCAAAATCAATTGAAGGTATATATATAGGAGAAATTTGTTTTATACGTCTATAATTAGTTATCAACTTAATTATTCATGTAACATACAAGATTGATGAGATTTTTTAACTAATTAAACCTTGCAGTTTGCATTAACGAGTATTTTAGCGACGATAATATTAATCAGCAAGAGGAAAAAGTGAGAGAAAATTCAATGGAAATGGAGGATCCTATTTATAAAGGTTACAAGGATGTGTTAGATTCCAAATCATCTGATGAAACTTTGGTAAGCTATCGAAAATTAATTAATTATCTCAAGTCTTGTGTTCTATTTAATTTAGTTATTAGAATTAATCAAATAAAAAAATGTGAATTGGATTAGGCACTATATGCAAGTTGGGAGCCAAGATATTTAAGAAGTAGTTCCTGGCAGCAATATGTTAAATTAGGGACTGTTCTTCGCCATTTTGGATACACAATAGTAGCTCTACATGGATCCCTGCAAACTGAAATTAAGGTAATTACTTTTATTTATTTATTTTTGGGGTTGGGGGGTGTGCGCTCTTTAGGCTTCTATTACTAGAAAATCGAGTAAACTTGTTTGACCCTTACCTGCCTTATGGAGAAACGTTCAAGGACTTGTTCAACTTGACGTTTTGTACCTAAAATGCAAGTAGGGTTAAAAATTTAATACCAGTTACTTTCAAAACTATTATCATAAATTAGATAGACCCATTTATTTCGTCTACTTTAGGCTGTAGGATATATAATTCTCTATCCTTTTAGCTCTAGACTAGAGTATATATACCTCAACGAAAGAGTTGCCACATTTAAAAAATCTGTTTTTATTTTTATGTTCTTTAAGTCTAAAAAGTACAACATGTGATGCCCAATTTTTATGCTAAGTCAACAAGAGCAATATGGGATGCTAGCCACTAAAGAAGGCTAAACATACTAATAGTTTGAATGTAGCTAGAAATCTAAAGAGTTTTTGATGCAATAAATTGTTTTCTAGATTTAGAAATGCATCGAAAAAATAAATAATCTTTCTACCTAAATGTTGCATAAATTTCTATCTAAATGTTGCATAAACTCTATGTACACCAGACTTCTAGATTAAATTATATGTACAATTAGTTAGAATCTAGCTAGAAATCTAAAGAGTTTTTGATGCAATAAATTGTTATTTATATTTAGAAATACATCGAAAAAATAAAAAACTTTCTACCTGAATGTTGCATTCACTCTATGTACACCAGACCTCTAGATTAAATTATATATAAATGTTGGATTATACATATCTAACGTGTTAGATCTCTAGATTAAATTAAATGTGATTTTTTTTTGGTTACTTTCTTAATTAAACGTGTTTCTTGATTACTATTTTTGTAGACTCCTCAATCAGTTCGAGTACTATTCAAAGATCCATGCATTCGACTTGCCAGAGAAGTGACAAAGACACTAAAGGAACTAAGCGATAGCATACGAAATCGTCGTAAATACTGCCCAGAAATCTCATCTAATCATGTCCATGAAGCCTTACAAGACCTCATCGACGCATTAAAATTGCAACCAAGACTCTTTCTTAGCACAAATAGTAATACAAACATACTATTAGCCTTAGCAACATTAGCCACTAGGCAAAAATCAGGTAAAGATTTTGTAGCCTCTTTATCAAGTGTAAATAATGACAATTCTGATCGTCTTGGACTTAGCCATGATAAAAAGAGTTTGAGGGCTACATTAAGCAAGATAGGCATGACTAGCTTGGAATTTTTGGAGGCCTTACCATTTGCAGCTTTTGCATCTTTGTTAGTTGAGATTGTTGCAAGACTTGATCTTGTTATTGAACAAGTAGTGGAATTGGGAAGAGTAGCTCAATTTAAGGAATATAGTCATGATGATGTGGTTATTAATGTAAGTTGTGATAATAATTCTAGAGTGGGAAGTGAGTTCCTCCCCTCCCATTCAGCAACAGATTGAGTACTCTAGACTTTAGTGGCTACATTTTTGCAGTAGTCAAATGATATATATACATTATTTAGAGATGAGGGATACTGTATACGTATTTAATTATTTTCATTATAAATGATATACTACTTACAATTTTATATACCTTGTTCAAATTAATTTATGTACATGTGATCAGGGGCAGACCCACGTTAGGTCAAGGGTGTTCACTCGAACATCCCCTGCAAAAGAATACACGATATATATATAAGGCATTTTTTGTATTTATGTAAATGCATATATTTTGAACCCCCTTAATAACAAATAAAAATAGATGTTTCAATGGTAAGACTCTTGAATAATAAGCTGCATGTACCAAGTTCAAATCCCTGCAACAACATTTATTTATTTTCCTTTACAATTTCAGTTTATCTTTGTTTTAAAAAATCAATTCTATTTTTCAAGCATTTTTTATTTTAAAAACGTGCCAAAAGTGTGGTTTTAAACTCAAAAAATTCAAAGGACCCATTTTGAAAGACTTATTTACACTATACAAAAATCCTGGGTCCGCCCGCCACTGCATGTGATGAGTTTTTAATCTTATGCTCAATCATAATTTCCTTTTAAAAAAATAGATAAATAGAAAGGGCCCAACTGGGTTCGAACCGGTGACCTCTTGATCTGCAGTCAAATGCTCTACCACTGAGCTATGGACCCCTTGATGTTATTTATTGATTTAACTATTTATACTTAACTTAAAAGATATTTGAACTGAGCTATGGACCCCTTGATGTTATTTATTGATTTAACTATTCATACTTAACTTAAAAGATATTTGGACTGAAACTGGAAATAAGTAATACTCCACTGTTTCAAAAAGAATAACTTAGTTTGTCTTCACATGTAATTTGAATAATAAGAACTTTTTATCTTGTGATTCTAAACTAAAATTATGGTAAATGTATCATAATGTCCTTTAATCTTTTGCCTTAAACATGCCACGCTAGATTTAAGTGTTGTCAGGAAAAAAAGAATCATTCTTTTTTAGCCGACTAAAATGGAAAGTGTATGTTATTTAACAATTAGATCACAATGTAAAATAAAAAAAATGTTTTNATGTTATTTATTGATTTAACTATTTATACTTAACTTAAAAGATATTTGAACTGAGCTATGGACCCCTTGATGTTATTTATTGATTTAACTATTCATACTTAACTTAAAAGATATTTGGACTGAAACTGGAAATAAGTAATACTCCACTGTTTCAAAAAGAATAACTTAGTTTGTCTTCACATGTAATTTGAATAATAAGAACTTTTTATCTTGTGATTCTAAACTAAAATTATGGTAAATGTATCATAATGTCCTTTAATCTTTTGCCTTAAACATGCCACGCTAGATTTAAGTGTTGTCAGGAAAAAAAGAATCATTCTTTTTTAGCCGACTAAAATGGAAAGTGTATGTTATTTAACAATTAGATCACAATGTAAAATAAAAAAAATGTTTTTATTATATGATATAGTGAATTAATTTATGTGTTAAAAAGGTAGAGGCACACAAGTTTCAAATTTCATATACAATTACTCCACATATAGTAAGGATAAGATTATGTATGAAGAGAAATAAAGGTAAAGGAAGGAGAGTGTTCACTCTGCTTCAGCCATGAGTTGCTCCATAGCAATACTAAATTCTATATCCACTCCTTATTTTAATAAATATTGTACAAGAAGCTTATTTAAATGGAATTTTGGGAAAAATAACAAGATTGATGATAAGCCACAATTTACATATCATGATCTTGATCTCCCTTTTCCTCCTTCCCTCCTCACCAAAACATTCTTGAAAGGTACTTATTCTTTTCCTTCTCTTTTACATGATAAAGAAATGGGAAAAAACTCAGAGGCGGATCCAGAATTTAGACGTTGTGGATTCTTGAAATATATATCTAATCAAAGTGGAACCAATGTTTTGAGTTTATGAGTTATGAACTCTAAAAAAAGTACCTTATTGGGTTCCGGATGAGTTATTTATACATAGTAAGTGAATTTCTTAAGCAAATACAAGATTTCTACTAAAGCTATTGAGTTATGTCGAACTTTTAGCTTTCTCTCTAGCTCTATCCTTGTATCTAATACTATATATACTTAATTTCTTCGTGCTCGTATATTTTAATTAATAGTGGTGAATGTAGCCTTAATGCTGCTGGTTCATCCAAGTAGTGAGTTCAGTATTAAAATTGTAAAGGTTGAGTCCATCAAGTTAATATATCTAGTGTTTGACCTACAAACATTGAATTCTGTTGAATTCGCGAACCTATTGTTAGATCTTTCACTGAGAAGAGTTCCATGCATGTTCTTTAATTTATAATTTGGCTGATGATCGATACGCAGGAAGGGAACTGAAATGCTGCTATAAGGCCTCAGTGGATGGATTTAGTGCGACTGAATTCCATAACAGATCTGATTTCAAAGGACCATGTGTGATCATTGGCTACACAACAGAGGCCTTTAAGTTTGGAGCGTTTAATCCAGAAGGCTACAGAAGCACAGATGATTATTACGACACTTTTGATGCATTTCTGTTTTATTGGGATGAAGATGTTGAAAAACCAATAATGTTGCCTAAAGTAGGGGGAAGTGGTGCTGCTCTATTTGATTATGCTAGAGGAGGTCCACAGTTTGGTGCTGATGGATTGCTCATTGGTCCTCCATTGGCTCCTGTCATGGGTGGATTTGCTGGACCTGATACGAATTCTGGAGTTGGTGATTTAAGGCAAGCTAAATCAAGATTGGGACTTTCCTATGCTAAAAGGCCTGATGGTAAAGAATCATTGTTTGGAGATGAGTCTAAGGCTGTTATTGATGAAGTTCTTGTGTTTTGTAGTCCACAAATTGCTAGCTTATATTGATTATTCATGTTTTCCATGAAGTTTTTGGTCTTTATGGCGAATATGGATGTCAAACTAATTAAAAGTCTTAATGATGGAAGTGACTAGAAAAATGTGAATTAATATGCTAGATCATAAAATGAAGAGAATCCTTGGAGCAATGATAAAGTTGTTCTTCTATAGGTCACAGATTCGAGCGGTGGATCAGCCACTGACCCTTTGAGTGTAGCCTTCCCTGATCCCTGCATGAACACGGGTGCACCGTGCTACCTTTATATACCAGGTCATAAGTTTTTTGTACAGAGATGGATGCAACATATTCTCTGTTCTGTGTTTCTCCCAAATTTAATTTCTCAAGTTATTCAACTCAATAATGAATTGAATGACTCTATACAGATAGAAATGGCCAATATTCACCCCTGCTGTGAACTAGCAGCTAAGTCAGTACCTAATTTGGAGATATTGTGCTCTTTTGGTTTGCTATGTTCCCAGTTTGCTACTGATGGAGATGTTTACTATTTCCTGTAAATAATTATTCATCATTCTTCAATGGGACCAACTAGTGGAGCTTTATTTTAAAGCACAGGCCAAAAAGAGTAAATTAAAGAAAACATAGATGAGTTCCAAAAGGAGATCTAGATTTATTGAGAGACTATCTGCTTAATGATAAAGGGGCCACACGCTTCGTTGATTCCTCTCTAGCTATCTACCTGTGGTATTATGTCTGAACTAATAGGGGGCGGGAAAGACGAATGGTTAATCAGTTAGTGCACCTATCTTTCTTTCTCTTTTTGAGTTAATGGCTTCTGAACTTTTGATTACACTTTTCTAAAGCTTTGTTAGGAGGAATAGTTTGGACATCTTTTGAAGTTTGAGTTCAAGGAGGTATAAAGTAGCAATTGATTGATTCTCACTTTTATGTGGCTTGCTTTTGTATTTCTTCTTGATTGGTCTATCAACTTCATCAGTTAAGTTACCTTGATTCCTTCCAGCATCAGATGTTTCCGAGGCATGAAATAATTACTGTTTAGTCTTCAGAATATCGTGAAGTACTCTTAGCTATCAATGATATATGAATTACTGCCATGAGCACATGATGAATATGACAGAGAACTTTTACCTTCCACTCTATTAGTAAAAGAACAGTGTGATTAGTCGGGCCAGTGGGTTTCAGATAGGGGGTGCCTTATGAAAAATGAGTTTCATCAACACCCCTGAAGGTGTACTGACACATCTGGTGTGGAAATAGACCTTCAATTTCCCAATATATGGGCAACTGCTTATTACCTCTTCGTTTGCATTTGTCGTCTTTGCTAGATTTTATTTTGTTGTGCCTAAGAAAATGATACAAAGTTCAACAAACGTTTTTACTAACTTGCTTTCTTTTATCCTTTGCTTGTGAGTTACTTTTGTGTTCCCTAAAGCAATATCCTCTATGTCATTTGCTATAGATTCTTGATCATGATTTCTTGAAAGTTGGAACTATCACAATCAAATCAAGATATAGTCTTTATAATGCAAATAAGTTGAGGAACTGTAACTTTTTTAAGAGATCACTTGAGTCTAAATTCTGCCTGTAAAAAGTCAGCTGATGCATGTTGGCAAAATAATTTAGCCAAGAATGGAAGCAGTTTGCCTGATTCAAGGGGCTTCTCACTAGTAGTTCCTCAGTTGAAGTCAAAACAAAGTCCAAATTAGCGACCATACATAATTTTTGTCGAAATTTGCATCTCATCCATATATCTATGAGTACAAGTGATCCTATCAAAGCCATTATCAAACTAAGATTTAGCAAATTGGGCAGATGAATCTCAGGGTGGATTTGGTTAGCTAGTTATCCAGCTATAAGCAGGCAACTCACCCTTTTAGAGCCTCAAACGATGTTTTTTCCCTTAAATCTTGTTATAAGCCTCAATAGTTGCTAAAGGGATGAATCGATAGATGATATAGAGGAAGTTCTGCTGATGAACATCAGTACTTCCCGTAACAAGTTTATATAAATATATAAGAGTTGATGGTCAATAACACACCTAAATATTGTTTCTTGATGACAAATTTATACATGGAAACTGATCAGAATGAGAACATTGATACATATCGGGAAGTTAATGGAGGCTTAATTCTATCTAAGAGATTCAGCTACTAACTTTACCATTTTTCTGTGAGATCATTAAAAAACGATCATCACTTGGTATCTCATACTTCAACGACAAAACATCAGCTAGATTTGAACTTAGGAAACTAAACTCGAAGGTGATGTAATAAGATCAAATGACTCTTAAGACAGACATTAAAAAGCTGTAGTCTCAGAGAACAACTTCAGATTATTTCAGTAGCATATTTAGTTGCATTTACCTATTCTTAGTAGATTCTTACATCAACTACTTACATTATCTTCCTGTGACCATACACCATTAAAATTTCCCAAAATCCTACGCCGCAATGTTCATCAGAAGAGATATGGATTTCCCAATAAGTCGTTCTGGTTATAACCTTTATATGAAATCTCCCCACTGCCATAGAACTCCATGCAGCTTCCGTCGACTGAGAAGGGAGATACATTGCCATAGCCACTGAGATCACCAGAAAGTTCAACTTCCCCTCTAAAATTCGGGAAAGATGAACTTGATGTGAAGTCATACTGATCACTTGGCTGCCATGAAGTTGAGTTTGAGAACATATGGGGATAGTTTCCAGATATACTTCTTCCTTGAGGACATTCCTATATACAGCCACCAAAATATTAGTATGAAGTTCATAGAAAAGACATGAACCATTGCATAGAAAAAGGAACAACATCGATACCTTTGAAGGATCAAGAACCATATTCTGAGGCATCCAGAGGTTTGCAGAGTCATAGTCCTCTACTTGTGTTGTCTTATAAGGAGAATTAGTAGGAGTTGAATAGTTGCTGTTCCCGGACACGTATGTAGATGGAGTTGGCATGTCATTAGAAAGTAGAAGGGGTTCATTTAAGGCTATTGTTGAGGTAAAACCTTCGATGCTTGAACTGCATTCAACTTGTTTAAAAACTGTACCTCCATGAACATCACTTGTCTTCGATGAAATGTTGTCCTTTCTCTTGATGACACGACAAAGAGCAAAAGGCCCCTGAAGAAATTTAAATAGTACTTATATTATGCTCATGTTTTTTTTTTTGTTTGTTTGTAAAACTTCATGTTGAGATTTGTCAATAACCTGGAAACTAGGAGTGCCTTGTGAAACATCATCACAGAGACGATATTCATGCATTACCCAATCAGTTCTATCCCCTAGAGGAGCTCTTCCGCGGTAAAAAACTAGTGTCTTCCTGTATCCTACAACTGCAGACTTACATACAACTTTCTTGTCTTTCCCTGTGGCTTTCCAGTATCCAGAATTAGTGGCTCGATTTGTTCGCGAGCTATTCGGGTACTTCTTGTCCCGAGAGCAGAAGAAGTACCACTCCATATCACGTTTCGGCAAGAAAGATTTCTCTGCATCTCAAAGACATGATTATTATCAATATCCCAAAATACCAAGTTCGTAATAAGCAAGAAGTATGAACCAAACCAGATGCTTTTAGACATGTTTTTTTCTTTCTTTTTGATATGTGGTTAGGGCATGTGTGTGAAAATAGAGATACCCCACAGAGCACTCCATCTTGTGACAAGACAAAAAGATTAGATAAGCTATAAAGCAAAAACTCATTTTTCAGTTCAAGTTGTCATGAAAACAGCAAAAAGCACTATTTCTTAGCTTTTTGCTCCAACAACATAACCTATCAAATGAAAATATCATACATGAAGGCAATGACATTCCACCGTGAAAAGGCAGCCCGGTGCACAAAACATCCCAGTTTTACCCTAGTATGCGAATATGATGTAGACAGTCTACCCTAATGCAATCTATGTGAGTGCAATCCGCAGAGTATTATATTTGTCAATGCTTAGATGAGTTTTTTCAACACAAAAGGGTGATCAAGAATGTATACCTGGAAGGTCCCATGGGTCAAATTTGTACAAGTCTATTACTGGAATAACTTCCAACTCAATTTCAAGTTCATCAGTTTTTCTTTTCAGGTAATATCCAACCAATTCCTGATCAGTTGGATGGAAACGAAATCCGGGAGGTAACGATATTCCTGCCATATAAGTAAATATTTTTCCAAGTGCTATAACTACACACAAATTACAATATGAAATTTAGCTAAATGTTCAAACTGTACCTATTGAAAATTTGAAATATCCAAAAATAAAAACTTTTGGCTACACTGAATTTTGCAAGTTTACATAAGATGCAATATCCCTGGAACAATTCAATCATCTTCCAGGAAAAAAAAAAGGTTCAAGACTGCCTTATAATCCCACAAGGCACAAAATGTCACTATATGGTTTGTCAAAACATGAAAAAAAGGTTTGTTTTTTTTTTCTAGTACTATCAATTCTAAATAGTTCAGAAGTTGCTAAATTTGAGTGATCAGAGTCTAAAAATAGAGGCCAGCTAAAGAGTCGATATGAAGAGGATGAGAAGTTTTTGTAGAGTAAAAAAAGAATAGGACCAATAAGCTTTTATAGGCTATGGAGAAACAAAAAGTTGCAAAAAAAAATAATAATATGAAAACCGAAAGATATGTAGCTTGTAGGCTTACCCCCACCAAAATCAGAACCAGATTCACACTAAAATCAGTTAACCTCTTCATCTCAATTTGTGTTTCCCTTAGATTCAGAATATGAAAAACCAAGTTTATTATTATCTTCCTTTCATCTTACGTGATACAATTTAACTTAATATGCTATCATTTTAAAAAAAAACTCTTTTGAAACTTATGTTTCAAAATAATCTTCAATGTTGATGTGATACTCATTTGACTAAAATAAAAGAGAAATTTTGAAATTAAATTATTTTCAATTATAATAAAATCGTGTTATTTTTACACCAAAATAAAAGAAAAAAATGACACATAAAATTAAAGGAAGAAAATAATATTTAGTGTGGACTCAAATTTATTTGCATATTTCATGCGAAACATCAATTTATGCGTAAAAAAGTGAAAGTACAGTAAAGTTCCAATAATTAGCAGGTACCTATGAACCTTATACATATTTTAAAAAGTATAATGAATTCAATATTAAAAATTTAAAAATTTTACAAATTAAACTGGTAAAGCTTAAAATCTGAATTAACCTATAAAGTATTCATCCATATACTTTGGTCAAGAGTCTTTCCATCCACATCATCATGAGTCGGACAAAACCACTTTTTGGTTGATTTAATGGGGACTCAATTTTTTCATCCTATGGCCCAGTCTTCGAAAAGAAGTGCTCCTTGCACCTACGTTTCGATATTTAAATTTTATTTTATTATATTTTCTTTAAGTTTTTGATCTTGTTTTCATCAAATTGTGCTAAGAATCTGTAATACAATTTGTTAATTTTGCGTGATCTTTTTAGTGTTATGTGTTTTTGATTCTTCTTTTTTAATATTAGATTTTGATGTATTCTTTGAATATTAACTTTTTTATTGGTTTTATGGTATTTGATATGCTTAGCCTCATTGTAGTTTAAATCTAGACTAGAAGAGGTTTACACAGTTATTATAATATTTGTGTGGTCTTGTTAATATGTTTTATCATTGAATGTTTTTTTTATATTTATTTTTTGACTATTTTTAGTAATTTTGAAATGTATTCTCGAGGTATTGCTCAATTTTATACGTTATGTGATAGTTTTCTATTTTTTACCTTGAGATTTCAATTTCTATTGGTTCTTTGTCGAACTTTTTCATCCTTTAAGAAATGTAGTTATTACTGTCAACACATAGTATAGGATTATAGAGACATTAACTTTCAAAAAGTCATCGTAGTAATGCCACTTTTATGGTAACAATTAAAATAATAAGGTTGAACCTCACTTTTATGGTACCAATTAAATTGAAAAATTGAAAAGTCATGCATATATGTAATACAAGTGTATATAATACAAATGACCAGTGAATAAATATATGGTTCTCACTATATTTGATAATAGGGTAATATTACTTGATGTTTCAATTGATTCACAAAATTTGGAGTATACATATCACCCTTCATTGTTTTAAATTTATGATTATTTTTCTAAAAAATCTACTTTATGCCTCATTTATATATTTTATACTTGTGTCATTTAAAAAAACGGAATATTAATTAATAGGGTACACGTGCGTTGCACGTGAGCAAAGACTAGTAGAAATATAATGTAAAACTCCATATAATAGATCATTGTGATCTTAACCTCCTCTAGTCCTCAGAACCTATATATAGCGGGAGCTTTAATCTGAAATTTGTACATCCAGATGGTTTTGGCTGTGTGTTATTTTAATATGTAACCTTTTATAGTATGGTCCCCTACTCTCATTATCCTCAAGAAAGAGTTGCAAGATTCTGAGATTAATTAATCATGTCATCTCGTAAGATTTACTTACTTTAATCCTGTTCACACTGACCAAAAAAAAAAGAAAAAAAAGAAGATGGAGAGACATGTCAGAAATGTTCTCAGCCTGTTTTCTAAAAAAAAAAAAGTAGTACTCACATTACGTAATACGCGTTTGTTTCAAATAAATTAGACTCGTATTACGCTCTAGTTTGCTATTTCTTTTGTGTTATCTTACTTGATATATTCGTTGAAAAATAATTTTAATAAATTGTTCTTATTAATAATTATATTTGAAATTTTAAATTTGATTATGTTTACATTATATAGTTATTAAATTAAATTAAGACTAGTGAAAAAAGTGCATACAAAAATACTCTTAGATTTGTGAAAGGAGAAAAATCAGATACCTATATTGGGAATAAAGACAAAAATATTTCTGAACTATCACAAATGGTTCGCAGATATTCTTCGTCTTACTTTTGGGACATTGATGCCTCTACGTCCAAAAACTAGAGATATATACCCTTCACTCTCACGGAAGGACACCGTGACACAATCTTATCCATCGATCCGACATCGGACAGGTGGATAATAGAGTATATATGCTTTAGTTTTTAACGGTAATTCCAAAAGTACAACGAAAGGTATTTGTATATTATTTCAAATAGTTCGGAATTATATTTATTATTTTTTCCATCTGTTTTTAATATATGAGTCATGTAAAATGAAAACACAGAGAGCAAAAAACCATTTAGGGCTCAATTAAGAATGGTTAAATAAATGGTTAGTTTACATATTATTATAGTTCCATAATTTGAAGAAAAGTAGTGTACAAGCACTGAGTTTGGCAAGTTTGGAATATTTTCTTGTTATTCGTTTTTGGAAAAGCCACATAAATTGGAAATTAAGGCTGCAGCCTTGTACGTACATAGAGAAGCTTCTACTGTATTAATTATGGGAATGATAAAGAAACAAATCATATGATCATATCTACCTTTTTCCTCAAATGATCGAATTACATGTTGATCGATGCAAAAAATGAATAAGAAAAGCAAAGTTATAAAGTATGAATAAATTGATGTGTTAAATCATAATGATATTTTCAGGATTAATGTCTTCATGGAATTTGCAATAATCAGGAACAGGAAGAACCACAAAACACTATATATTTTTTTCAATTAGAAGCAGAAGTAGTTATCCAAATAAATTAAAGGATGCTTTAACCAGAGCGTATCTAAGGAGATTCTGGAGTCACCACTTACGTGAACTCATGTTACCTTCCTAAATTATGTAAAATGGTGTCACATTTCTAATAAAATATTTAAATATAGATGTGTGAAACTGTGAATTCACGTTCAAAGTATCATATAATGTGATGATGATTGGATGCACTTGTCTATGTGAGATTAGAAATTTAATCTTATATCTATTTTATTTTTAAGAAATTGAGTAACGCCTCTCTAAGCAGTTTGATAGAATTTTCGGCGTTTTAATTAATATTAAGAAATTATCGGATCCATAAATAAGAACCTAAAGATCAAACTAGTTAAATTTATATTTTAGATACACAACTTCATAATAATGAATCTATCGTCTCAAAAATTTATATATGTCTCCTCCTTTTAACTATTATAAGGATAAATAAATGATCGCACTTTTGAAGCAAAACTCTACTCATTATAATTCAATTTTCATGGGGATATTCAAATTAATGTGATGTAATTAAACGCGTTTTTGCTTTGTCCTCGTCAAGTCATAAAATCATGATTATATATTTTATATAATTCTTGACTAGCCTTCTTTATGCTAGATAATTAAGTCATCAAATCATGATTATACAATTCAACATGCATCTGCCGGATAATTAGGATTTCTGATTAGTCCACCCATTTCATTAGATTAAACTATAATACTTTCTTTTATAGTTTAATTAATATTACTAGATTTTATTTTTAAAAAAGCTTTTATCAATAGTACCTATTAGGTTTATTTTTCACATCATCTAATACATACCGATAAAATATAGTGGCAAATTCTAAAGCATAAACTAGAAGAATAAAACTCACCGTAAACGTGTTTTTTTTATATAATAAATCGCATAATAATATATTCAAATTTAACAAAACTGATGAATTCCATCAACATCTTCAAGATCTCACTCTGTGCTGTAAAAATGTGACTTTTGAACAAAATCGTCCTATTGAGTTTCCTAGAAAATAACTATTTTGAAATATGAAAGAATTAATTGCTAAGGTGTCAAATCAAGATTGGAATATGTAAACTAATACTCCAGATTCATCTTATAAAGCCAATTTTTAATACAAACAAACGTTAAATTCTTAGTCAATAGTTTTGTCTTCTTATTATACTAATATTCATTTTTAACAACATTAATTAAATGAATCTATAAACTATTTAGCAAATAAAAATTATAAAAATTCAAGGTCACGTAATAATATATATAGAAAAGTTCAATCTCTTTTTTGTTTTATTTCTTTTCCCATTGTCGAAGACATTAAAGGAACACCAAACACGTAAGAGAGTAATCCGCTAAATTTACTCGTGGAACAATCTTGACCATGTATATATTATGTATACATATGTATATTATAGGTATATATATGTATATTAATATAAAGTATACACTACCTATGCATTGTATACATATATATATATATTTTGTAAATCAGATAGTCGTCAACTATAATTTTCTCTAAATCTTCTCTGCCTTGCACCATTAAGAATTTGTCTTGCTCCATTGTGCCTTATCGTCATCCCTATTGTTCAAACAGCCACATCATATATATTCTCCAACACTCAATTTTGTACTATATTATTTGAAAACATTATATATAATGTCAAATTCTGATTTTATGTATTTGTATATGTATATTAAAATGCTGATTAAAGAAAGTGATAACGATAAAGATGTGAGAGAAGTGACCTGATCTTCAAGTGGTACAATTCGACCATTTCTCATAATTGAAAGGAAAATTGGCCCTTTTTCTTTGTAAAAGGTGGTAGAACTTTATTCAAAGGATAAATCACATAAATACGCAAATTTCATTATTTTATTATAATTTCTCAAAAAAAATTATCATTTAAAAAAATTACAAAACCCCTATCGAATTCATATATATCCTCTCTCGTGTACAGCTCGGATACAGTCTTATCCCAACTCTGATACATATCACTTTTATTAAGTAATATATCATTTGCAATCCATGAGTTGTGTATCCACGGGTTTTCCTGATGTATCTGAGATCTACAAAATTTAAGGAATTTTTGAAATTTGAAAAAATATAGAATATGATGTAATTAGCTCTTAACAATATGAAATTTATGTCATTTTTACTTTAGTTACTGAATGGTAATATAAATCAAATATTCATTCTCAAATTAAGTAGTTTCATTTTCTGAAAATTAAGGCCCGTCAAGATTTCTTAACTAGGTTTGTTCTATGAAATTATAGTTAATCAAAGTACATTCCCCTAAATTAAAAATCTTTACTATTCGGACATTGTCATCAGAAATCCTTACTTTTTTTTCGTTTATTTTTTTAAATAATTGATTTTAGCAAACTTGAAACTTTCAGTCTTAAAAGTATTTCGTAACTGACTTTATTGAGTCACCTACGTGAGTGTAAAAGTCATTTTTCTAAAAACTTATGAGATTCAAGGTGTGTGCATGATCATCAAAGTACTTTGATAATATTTGGATTTTGTTTGGGTAAAATTAAGGATGATTCTATATGTTGTGGGGATCTCACTGTATATTCATTTAGTTCGAGAGTACAATTTGTGTATATTTTAAATATTTTTTTTGTTGCCTCATTCGTTGTCTGTCAATTAAAATAAATAAAATTGACTCATGAGTATATGGTCCTTTCTGTTTCCCAGAGATCATTCCTATTTTTTATTTTTATTTTTGTCTTTGTTGGGAATTGTTGGTATTTTGAGTAGTAATGCAAAGTCAAACATTTATTTTCTGATCAAATTAATCATGTTCGGTCTTTGAAAATTAAAGTTAGTTAATGTACATATTCTCCGAATTAGACAGGGCGTTTGCCGAAATTAAAGTTAATCAAGGTACATTTTCTCTAAATTAAAAGACCTTAACTATCTAAATTGTATCATTCATCTACATACATATATACAGGTTGAGATTCCACTTTGTCAAAATACAAAAAATCTTCTATTCTTTTTCAAAGTTGTTCTTCTTCTTCTTCTTTATTTTTTTGACCAATCGATTCATGAGAACTTCAAATTTTCAACCATAGTGAATATGTTTGAAAGTAATTGTGTAACATTAGAGAGCGATACAATGATTTAGATCCTTATCAGATTAAAATTATTTTAAAAACAATGACTTAGCACGATCAGTTTTTGTGATTACATGTAAGCTCTTTTAATTTTTAATATATTAGTATTTTTCTAATAAAAAGTGCTTCTATGTATGAGAAAAAAATTTGACCAAATAAAATGAAGTAAAATGTGGACCTCTTTTAACAACAACAATATATCTAGCAAATGATAAATTTGAATTACAAAATTGAAGTAAAATGTGGACCTCTTTTAAGTCGTAGTTCGTTTGGATTAATTTTTAATTAAAATAAAAACTAAATTAATTTACTCAATTTTTAAAATTTAACCAAATAAAATAAATTTCATGAATTTAGTTATTATCAAGTTTGCTCAATTTTTAATTTAGCTAATGAAAAATTGGTAATGGTAAATGAAGTGATATAAAGCACTTGGTTTGAGAGTTGAGTTCTTAGGATGAGGCTTGTATTTTCCACCGTTCATCCAAGATAAAGCAACTACTATAATATTTCTTTCTTCTTCTTCTTCAATTCTTCATTTGTGAAGATAGAAAAAATTATGGCTCTCAGAATGTGGGCTTCTTCAACAGCCAATGCACTAAGAATCTCCACAACTAACAATATAATTGCCCCTTCCTTTTCTATCTCCAGATGTTTTTCAACTGGTAATTCACTTCTCTCTAAATTCTCATTTGCACAGTTTTTTATTTTCAAAATTGGGGGAATCTCAATCAATTGAGTTATTGAGATTCCTAATTTGCGATTTTCTTCTTCACCTTTATTAATTACTCCATATATATGTTGTGTTTACAGTAATTGATGGGTTGAAGTATGCATCTTCACATGAATGGGTGAAGCATGAGGGTTCAGTGGCCACAGTTGGCATCACTGATCATGCTCAGGTGAGTTTTCTGCTTATAAACCTTTTCGATTTAGCTTATATACACTGATGTGAATAAATACTGATACTTTCTGTTAGTACATTTTAGTTGACCTAAGAGTGTAAAACTTCCTTTCCATTGTCGGTGTATCTAAGTTATTACTCTGTTCGTTTCCATTTGTTTGTCTGGTATTGACTTGCAATAGAGACTTTTGAATTTTGTACTATTTGTTTTTTTATCTTGTCGTGGGAAGTTGAAATTAAAGAGTTGTTGAAAAAGTAAAGAGACGTTCATTTTTTAAATGCTAATCTGAATAAATCATCTATTGTATAATTACATGTATGGCATACTGGCAATAAAAGCTATGGTTTACTTATGCTTGTCCATGAATGAATTTATACAAGAAAAACGAGACGAACTTTGGGTATTTGTGATGCACTTTAACGAAAGATGAATGTTGGATTTCGTATAACATAAATAAATTCATGGCTAATGTGTATACAAAACAGATCAGATAAGAAATGTTGGTAATCTATGATTTTCGAACATTTGAATGTTTACTACAGGACCATCTTGGAGAAGTTGTGTTTGTGGATTTGCCAGATATTGGTGGTTCTGTTTCCCAAGGAAGCAGTTTTGGAGCTGTTGAAAGTGTCAAAGCCACCAGTGACATTAATTGTCCTATCTCTGGCGAGATTGTTGAGGTCAACACAAAGCTTTCTGAAACGCCCGGCTTGGTAAGAAATTTCATTCGTTGATAGAGTTCAATTGTTACTTTTCATTTTCTAGCTGGTTGAGTGTCATTTTTGTACTATCAAGATAAATTCGAGCCCATATGAAGATGGATGGATGATTAAAGTGAAGCCAAGCAGCCCATCAGAACTAGAATCTTTGATGGGATCGAAAGAGTACACAAAATTCTGTGAAGAAGAGGATAGTCATTAACACATGAATTAAAGTGCTGCTTAAGTCATCTTGGACTAACTCGTCATGTGCTTAAGGTTGATATTGTTATAAGATTTCCCAGTCAATGTATAAAATTGTTCAAGCATTATCGGCATCTTTGCCTATGCAGTTTTATAATTCAATCTTCTCTTATTAAGACCATCTATGTCCTCTTAATTTCATCTTCCAATTCATTCTTAGACAATTTCCACTCTGTTACATAGATGTATCGATCTTCACTGAAAACACATGTGAAGCATTCAAGATAATTGTGGGGGAAACTGCTATATCATTGCTTCATCACGTATAAATGAAAGACCATTAGAAGGGTTAAATCATGTATTTAGTTATGTACATGATCGATCCATAGTGACTTTCAATAGCCAAGAATCAACAGTCTTCACTCATTATCTGCAGACAGCCTCCTAGTTCTTGCTAGGCAATTCTCAGTATGCCTAATCGTTAGAAAATATTGCACCTTGGTCTCTGTGTTAAGCTGTTCAAGCCTGCACGTCAAAACTCTGACTATGTCTCATTTATCATCTCTCGAACACTTTGTTGGATCTCAGTTTCAAATGATAAAACATGCATGAGTCCTTGACAAGCTAGCTAGAGCTCTTTTTCATCCGATAATCAATCACTAGTATTTCTGGATGAAGTAAAACTAGCAACATTATCTGAGTATACATGGATGTTTGAAGAATACAAATGCACATTTACCTGTAGTTGATGAGAAAATAATGGAGGAGAACTGAAATTTCAAGTCTGAACCAGGACAAAACCTGTGTCCAGCTCCAAAAGGAAGATACTGCCCAGGCTTGGTTTCATTTGTCTGATCTCATTGAGGGTTAGCTTTGTTTGAGATTGACGATCTTCTCTTTACAATTATCCTCTTGTTCCTCCTGTAACAAATATATCCTCTCTAGTCAAATTTGATTAAATGAGTTTGAATATGAATACAATCTACTTGAAGGGATGCAGGAAAACTTTACCACGCTAATACTCTTTAAAAAAAAAGGTATTATAACTTCGACAATTCAAAAAGGGTTACAACTGTAGCATACTAACACATTACAAATGTAGCATACTAACAGAAAGTACAAACAACTCCTTTTGTTAATCAATTACATTCAAAATACATTTCAATCAAAATAGAGTCGTCAAAGTTTCAATAGTGTATACTAATACGAGGTACTTCGGTACGAATATATAGGGCTGTGGACTTAAAACCACCCGCTTTTAGAAGTCTAGAATGCGGTGCCTAAACTAGCCGGATTTGCTTGAATCAATAGGCTTACCGGGCTACTCTATTTATTCAAAATAAGTATATTAGGAAATCCCATAAATCCACACACCCCACTCGTAGTTGGAGATGGGGCTCTCCGGCCATTCACTGACGTTTAGTTTCCATATGAACAATAACAAGAGATATTATTATGGACATCCAAGACCCTATCTATGTGTCTGCTCAAAAATTTAACGGAAGGAATGAGATTAGGGATAAAAGCCAATGATAACCATATGAATTTCCCTGGAAAATTCATGTGGTTGTCGCAGGCCTCTATCCCGACTTCATTCCTTCTATTATAATTTGAGTTAGGTACATGGGGTCTTGATTAATGTTCATTATTATTTTTTAGTTGTTGTAAATATGGAAACTAAACATCGTAAATGACCAGAAAGCCCTATTCCCCAACTACAATTGAGGTGTTTGATCAACAAAATGGGAAATGGTACTATTGAATATTAGTGGTTGAGGCATTGGAGATAGTGATGGTGGAGCCGGATCAGATTGAATGATGGTAGATGTAAGGCATGATTTGTAAGTAGAAATGAAGTTGGTAATTGTAATGTGTGAGGGGAGATAGATGTGAGTCTCTATTTATAGCTATATGTCATATTTGAAAATTGGGATTATGTTTATCTTTTTCAAATTGTGTTAGTAGGATTGGTCAAGATATTTTATTATTGGTCAACATTACAATAATGAGACCCCTTTATTATTGGTCAACTTTATAATACATCTCAGTTAAATTACATTTTAATTGAATATCTTAATTTTTACTCAAGTGTTTAAATTAAATATTTTTTGTCAAATATTTTTTTTGTGTGTGTAATTTTCAGTCTATTAAGTATGTCATCTCTTATAATTATACAAATTCACCTCAATAAACATTTTCCACCTTCTTTTTCAAATAATTTAAAAGCAATTTTTTACTGATATACTAAATTTAGAAACAGATCAGTCAAAGATTATAGTCAAAGATTATAGTGATCTTGAATCAGGGGAAAAAAAGGCTAAGTGCAATTACTCAACAATAACTCTTTACATATTTAGTTTACAAATATTTCTTGTAACTTCTTACGCCAAATTTTAAAATAGACCAGTCAAAGATTTTAGTGATCTTGAATTAGAAAAAAAAAGAAAAAGAAAGATAAGTGCGATGACTCAGGAATGACTTTACAATAATGAGGCTTCTTAAATTTGTTAATATTTTATTTGAAAAAAAAACATAAAAACACCATCAAAGTTGTTCTGTATTTGCATTAAGACATCTTAATTTTTAAAGTGTCCTATCACCCCACAGAACTATTTAATTTCTTTGTAAATGGACCATTTTGACC
>NC_028642.1:48927711-48999572 GCF_001406875.1 Solanum pennellii | reverse complement strand
CATTACTTCATATATAAATAAAATACCATCAGAATGGTTGAATCATTTATTTGGTTATGTACATGAAGTGCCAAGAATCAATAGTCTTCTCACATTTTCTGCTGACTTAATTAAATATAAAATATTACAACGAATACAAAAAAAATTAAAATATATACTATCAGTACCATAGAAAATATCATAATACCAAAACTATGGTATAAAAATTATGTTATGATATGATATTTGGTATATATCATAATGTGTCCATCCCAAAGTACCATAGTGTAATAATTTACTTTAACTATTTCGATAATTCAAAAAAGAAAGATAAACTCTCTTGTTTTACAATTCACACTTTCTCACCAATTAAATACAATAATCATTACCTATCATTAAGTATCTATTTTTTTTACTGAGTATCTATTTTATTATTGATTATATTGTTATGTTACTAATTGTCTTTTAATGTTATAAGAATAGAGCTCTAGACTTAAAACCACTCACTTTTTAAAAAAAAAAAACGAATTACATGAAATTTTTGAAAATTTCAAATCAAAATCTGCAGGTATTGAAAGTTGTTGCAGATTTTCCTGTCAATCAAAATCCATTGGAAATAAGTCGTAGGTAATTATTACTTGTGGATTTAATTATTTCGTGTAATTATTCTATTTTTTCTTTTGTTTTTCTTTATTTTTAATTTGTTTTTCCTTTGTTCTATTTTTTTTCCTATTTGTTTTCTATATTTAATATGTTTTCCTTCCCAATTTATTTATTTAATATAATAGTGCACCTATTAGTTTCCTCTATGTTTAATTTGTTTTCCTCCCTAATTTAATTAGTTTAATAATGCACACTAACTACAGAGCCACACCCCTAATTTAATTACTAGAATACCGACATATTAATTACTAATCACTTTAGGAGGAAGCCTTATATTGCCGAACTTTTTATCCTTATTTTTGGATGTAGTATAGACTATAGAAGTAGTGATAATAATATTTATTCTCTATTTCTAATATGTCTAAATGAAGTATTTCATGGATTTTAATTTACATTCTTTCTTTTTAAGATACGTAAATAAAATAATTCCTTCGTCTCATGTGGCAGAGACCCAAACATATTATTCTTTAACCGTATTTTCTTTATTTATCTTTTTAAAGTATTTGCACAAATTTTATTATTTTATTTATAATATTATTTCCATAATTTTCAAATATGTAAATTTTATTTCAAAATATTTTGAAAAAAAAATATGCCTACAATCAAAATAAATTTTATGTATATATATATACACACATATGTAGGATATACATTGTTCAAAAATATTTTTCATTTAATAAAGATTTAATTATTGTACAAGACAAGTAAACTTTATGCTAATAAAGAATATAAATAGAATATCCTCTTCTAAAAATATATATTTAATTACTCAGTAATACACCATTTAATGAAATGTAGTAAGCCATATTTCAAAAGTATAGCTGAGTTTTATTTAAATTAGTCGATAAATAATTATTATCGTTTTTCAATGAAAAATGAAAATTTAAACAACGAGTGTTTTTTCTTTCGAGAAGAAAAATGTGAATATAGTTATGAGAATTATATATTTTAAATAAAAAAAATAAACTAAGATATTTATTATTATGACTCTAATTTATAACACATTAAACATTTGTTAAAAAAATTAATGGTATATGATAATTGGAAGTAAAATTGTTCACATTTCAATCAAAGCAATCCCCAACTAATCCACATACTGCAGTGACAAGACCTTGAGTAATTTCTTCGGTATATAATTTTCGTATAAAATCTCATTAAATAAATTTATTTCTTAATTCATAGAACCAAACTCTGAAGTACTTTTCTAACTCAAAAAGTTTATTTTTTTAATATCCCCAACTAAATTCGTAGGTAGTCTTATTTGGGGATTTTCTACCAAATAATAAAGAAATTTATATTTTGTTCATTTACCTACGAAAATGATATGTGCAAATTAATTTCCCCAACTAATTCTCCAAGTAATATTTTTGGCCAAATTTACTTGCGGAATTTCCTTGAAAAAAATTTGTGCAGGTAAAATATTGCATAAGTTAGGAATTTTATAATTTTGCATGTAAATTCATAGAAAATTTATGTGGATAGCATTCCCAAGAAAATTCCCAAGTAATCTACAGTTTTCTTGTAATGGCGGCGCCTAAACTAGTCGGACTTGCTTGAATCGATAGGCTTATCGGGCATTACTATGTCTATTCAAAATAAGTATATTAGGAAACCCTATAAATCCACACACCGTACTCGTAGTTGGAGATGGGGCTCTCCGGCCATTCAGTGACATTTAATTTCCATATGAACAATAGCCAAGAGATAATTATAGACATCCAATACCCTAGGTATCTGCTCAAATTTTAACGGAAGGAATGAAATTGGGGATAGAAACCAATGATAACCATATGAATTTCCCTGGAAAATTCATGTGGTTGTTGCAGGCCTCTATCCCGACTTCATTCCTTCTGTTATAATTTGAGTCAGGTACACGAGGTTTTGAATAATGTTCATTGTTATTTTTTTATTATTGTAAATATGAAAATTAAACATCATAAATGGCCAGAAAGCCCTATTCCCAATAACGAATGAGGTGTTTGATTAACAAAATGGGAAATGATACGAATGAATATTGGGGCATTGGAGGTACTGATGGTGGAGTGGAATGAGATTTAATGGCGCAATGGTAGATGATGAGGCATGATTTGTAAGTAGAAATGAAGTTGGTTATTGTATATGTGAAGGGGAGATAGCTATGAGTATCTATTTATAGCTATAACTTGTATACTTGGAATTGTGTGTATCTCTTTTAAATTTTGTTAGTAGAATTGGTCAAAATATTTTATTATTGGTCAATATTACAATAATGAGATCCTTTATTATTAGTCAACTTTACAATAATGAGGCTTCTTAAATTTGTAATATATTCCATTTATATATTTGAATTAAGTCATATTTTAATTAAATATCTTAATTTTTAATAAAGTATTTAAATTAGATATTTAAATATTGATTTTTTTATATATGTATTCTCCCGCTATGAAGTAGTTAAATTAATCATATTAAATATGGGATCTTATATTTATACAAATTCACCTCAATAAGCATTTTCTACCTTCTTTTCCAAATAATTTAAAAGCAATTTCTAACTAACATATATGCCAAAATTTAGAAACATAGTAGTCAAAGATTATAGAGATCTTGAATCATAAAATATAATAGGCTAAGCGCATTGACTCTTTTATTTTAGTTTACAAACATTTGTTGTAACTTCTTATGGAAATTTAAAAATAGACCATTCAAAGATGATAGTGATCTTGAATTTTTTTTTTAAAAGCTAACTGCAATAACTCAATTATGACTTTACAATAACCAGGTCTCTTGAATCTTTAATCAATATTTTATCTTTTTTGGGAGACTGAAATCTTTGATTGTTATTATTATTATTTTTTTAATCATGCAAAAAAATTGTTATTACACTTTTTCTAATTCTACAAAATAATACGTAAAATAATATATAATATATAAAATAATACTTAATATATAAACGTAAAATAAATTATAAAATTTATTATATAAAAATAAAAAATAAAACTCTTAAATGATATTTAATCAAACTTATAAAATATGCTAATTAATTAATAAGAGATATTGGTAAATATGTATACATGAAAATGATTTTTTAGTATGAGAAAAAAATCATTTTTGTTTCTGTTTCTCCCTTTTGTAAGAAGCAGAAATTTTTAGCTTCTTCCCAACAATAGAAAAACTGCTATCACCTCCATTTAAAATCACTTTTACTGATTTGTCAAACGTCTTATTTTTTAACAAAAGTGTTTTTCGCTCAAAATAAGTGTTTCTAACCTCCCAGCAGCAATGTCAAACATGCTCTTAGTTATATTAAAATTTGCAATATTACGAATCTTATCAGATGGTTCGTCCACATATGCTCATATACAACTAGAATCATGTATCTTAAGATACATGGGGTCAAACTAGGCGCAATTTGTTTAGACACATTTTATCCAAGTGGATTAGCTTGTATATATGGGATGCATAACAAATTCACTCACCACTCTCTTATGTATATGAGATATTCGATACATGTGAATCACACGAAATATATACAAATACATGTATATAATATGCATCTGATGTGATCAACATATATAACAAATCTCGCTCGCCTCTTTCCTTATTTTAAAACTTATAATGAATATTATACATACATATGTACATATATATGTATGTACATATATACGTATATGTATGTATGTATGTATATATATATATATATATATATATATATATATATATATATATATATATACACGTATAAACAAACATATTCTAGTTAATTAGTTAACATAACTATAGTTTGCCTTAATTTCAATGTACGATCTACTTTTAGTTATAATTACGTAGCTCAACTTTATAGTTTTGTATAATTCACACATTTGTATAATTCGAAATTTCTACAACTTTATATAATTCAGAATTTGTATAATTGTTTACACTTCAGATGTTTGTAATTGTATAAATTCGTTATTTTGAATTTATACAAAAACAACTGAATTATACAAGTATCAGCGAATTATACAAATCCACAAGTTATATAAACGAGACAACTTAAATTGTAGCTACGACCCGTAAATATGCAAACTATAGCTATGGAGCATAATTAAATTTATTGCAGTGGTTATTTGCAGAAGTTCTCATACATATATATTATGCGGAATGACAAACATTACTATGTTATTATTCAGCGCGGGTAAAGTTTAATTTAATTACTTTGAATGAATATAGTTTTAGAAATTATGCCATTAAATAAGGGATCCACCTATTATTTGTATACCTAATCAATCATTCTTCTCTTCCGTTGTATAAAAGTTTATACAAATCAAAGTTTATCTGTCAATCACTCTTCTCTGGCTTATGTTTATTTTTTGGGTATTTTTTTCTCAAAACATGAAGTTTCATTGCAGATGTCAAACATGACCGATTATGTCCCAGTACAAATCGTACCTACGATTGATTCAAATTCAAAATTAATTATCAACGAATCTCAAGCGGAATTATCGAATCATATTGAGTCAAGTCTGAATCCTATGAGAAGCATTGTAATACATCAATTAACAGTTGTCGATGACCAACCACCATTACTGACCCATAAGAATAGACGTTTATGTCGATTCAATACTTTGTTATACATGATATCATTTGGATCTGATTCTGGCAATGAACAATTTTTCATTTTTAATATATTTGTATGATATATATACATTAATATCAATATTTTATACTTTTCAAGTAGTTCGTCAAAGTGTCCAGTAATTTCAAACTGATTCATCCTTCTGTTTCAACGTCCGAAGCGGATGAATTATCATTGTATACAACCTTCTAGAAATGATTGAATGAAGACCTAATGTTAGAATTACAAGTAAATCAAATCATTATTTGTATATATAATCAAAGTAAACCATAACATTATATGAAATCAATTTAACCCTATTTATACATATTCATAAATGATCAACATACATATACAAATCAAAACACTTGTATACTGACAGAGTTATCGATACAACCTTCTGGAAATGTTTGAATGAAGGCCTACTGTTAAGCATATCATCATTTGTATATATAATCAAAGTAAACCATAGCATTATACAAAATCAGTTTAACCCTCTTTATACATATTCATAAATGATCAATATACATATACAAATCAAAGCACTTGTATACTGACAGAGTTATAGATTTACAATTATTTTACATAACAAAATATTTATACAATTACTTCAATTAACTTTTTACTATTATTATATTTATGTATGTACGTGATATAAAAAATATACAAATCTTAACAAAATATAAATCATATATGTTAAAGAAAACAAAGCACAACCTTTTTTTCCATACATATACAATTCATATATACATATGCCACATATACAAACGATAAAAGTTGATTAACAGATGAACAATTTCATTATATTTGTTGAACCAACAATTCGAGTAGATACAAAACAACCAAATTCGTATATGAAAATTTCAATTATATACTATGAAAATCAAAAGTATTCTTTTTTATTGTTCAAAACACGAAGTTTCATTGAAAGAAATTCTTTATAGGCGTTGAATATACAAGAATATTAATTAACCAATTTTTTTTTGTTTAATTTCGCATCAGTAGTATGAGAAAAATAATTGTTATGGTGTTTGTATCGTTATAAAACTCGTTTATAAAAAAAAATATTTAATTTAAAACGATTAGCTTGAATCATGGGATTAGGTAAATTTTCTGTTACCATATTTAGCGATTATGTATCAATTTATTAAAAAACAAAATTAATGTTGCATAACAAATTAAATTATAACTATAAAACGTAATTAGATAAATTATAACTATAAAACATTATTGAGAAATTTAGTTAACTAGTCAAAAAAAACAATTTATTTAGTGATAATATCCATACTTTAATAATATTAGTAAACATGTCAGAAATGTCATTATTTTAAAAATAAATAATTATTTTGATATTATTAATATTTTCTCTCTCATTATTTATACCTTTTTTTCTCTTTCATATATTACACATTTTTCTATATTTATGTAATTGGATAGATATTAATGTCATTTTAATTTTTCTCTCTCTTTTCTTAAGCTTATCAATTTCTCTCTCTTACTTTCTTCTTAATCAAATTCCGAGATTTTTCTTACTCTTCTTTTCAATTTCTCTCTCTAACATTCTTCCAAATCAATTCCACAGATTTTCGATTAAATATATTAATATTTTCTATTATTCTCATTTAATTTCGTTGCAAGATTTGATTTGAAGATTAACATTGATTTGGGTCTTATGTTTTTCAGATTCCTTATTTATTTACTTACTGATTTTAGTGGTTTTTTTTATTTTTTTTTGTTCTGTTGTTGTTCTTAAAATATTTTTAGGGTTTGAGACTACATAATTCTCTCTTCAATGCACGTTTTCAAGAGAGTTACTAGAGGTATTGGACAAAATAATCAAAGTTCTTCCGATTTTTCATCATTTAATTTTTTTCACTCAATAATTAAACAACAATGTAGGTTCCGCTTTTAAATCTAAGGAGGATATACGATAGGAAAAAATGCCTGAATCCGTCGATGTGCAAAATCCCACACAAATTCATAACCATGAAGTTGAAGAAGACCAAATTGTTGGAGAAGAGGTTTTTTTTTTGCATGTTCTATGTCTTGCATGTTTATTTTAATTTGTTTAGTAATTTTTAAAATTCAAAAAAAATTCATGTTACAATGCGTTTGGAAGTGTATATGAAATTTTTATTATGTTATAGTTAGTATTTATTTTTGTATTTATATTTATTGTATTTTGTGTTCAGTTTTTTTTTTTTGTGTGTGTGTTAGTTATGTCAATGTAACACATTATATGAGTTTGATTGTGTATATTTCATAGTTTTAATGTTTTTTGTATTCATAGATTTGGAAGTGTATATTGAATTTTGTTGCTGTTTTAGTTAGTATTTTTTTTTTGTATTTCATTGTTTTATTGTATTTTGTATCCATAGATTTGGAATTGTATTTCATATATTTAATTCATTTTGTATTCTGTTTTTTTTTGTGATAGTTATGTCAATGTACCACAGATAGTATTTATTTTTGTATTTCATAGTTTTATTATTTTTTGTATTCATAAATTTGAAAGTATATATTGAATTTTGATACTGTTTTAGTCGGTATGTATTTTAACAATTAATAGTTGTCTTTATTCAAAAATTATGTTGCATTGTTTCTGAACTTGATATTTTTTTTAATTTGTATTTATTCTAAATGTATGTCAACTAGTTATGCATTTTATTTAAGAATGAGTACACCAAATATTCAATTATTTCTTTTCAATTTTATATTTCATTCACTTTTTCATCATACTATTTTTTTGTATTTTATATATTATTATAAAAAATTCTAAATAAAAACTAGAATAAATAAAAATACAAATAAAATACATATTGAAATAAATACATACAAGATTTTTGAAGAAAAAAATAACTATATAGGGAAAAAATATATGAATACAAATATATTTCTTAGATGACTATATAAGATACATTCGGCATATCTATTGGAATGAATACAAACTAATAAAAAACTATAATAAATATAAATAGAATATATTGTGGAATGAATATAATTTTAAAAAAGTAAAAATTCTGGAGAAAAAAGAAGAACAAAGTTTAAATTTTATTTGAAAATGTAACTGATGAGTAAATTAAGTGATCCTTACCTTTTTGAAATATTATCTCCCTTGATTTTCTCCCTTTTGTTATTAAATAATTATATTCTTTAAATACAAATAAATAATAAAACATAAATAAGATACATAACAAACTAAAATTTGACATTTTTACTAAATATTGAAAGTGTTGCTAATGAGCCGTCTTAAATGTTAAAATATTGATTTTTTGAAAAATTTTCCAACATTATTTCCTTAAATCTGTTTATGAATTTTTTTAGGCCCATTTTCTTTAGCTTTAGGCCCATTGTTTAAAGCCCAAATCAACATCCCGTCAACATAGCATCTACAGACTCAGCTTTTTCTCCAGAGCTTCTCTGCTTCACAATCTTGGTAAGGCAAGTATCCCCATAAACGTAAAGCTTCCATTTTACATTCAGAGAGAAAAACGATGAAGCTCTCACTGAAACTCCAAGAGAATTCTCAAACCCAGAATCACCAAAAACAATCACAAACACACCCACTTCTCCTCCGTGCCAAAATCCCCATTTCCATTTTCAATCTTCCTTTCCTTTCTTGCTTCTCTACCACCACCCATCACCCTTCTGATCTCTCCCTTTCTCTTGCCACCAGTTTCCCTTCTGGACCTACCCTTAAACTCGCTTACTCCACTGCCTCAACCCCCACCACTCCCAGCTCCACCACCCCAATCGCCCCTCCTTTAACTCTGACGCTCAAATCTGGAATTGGGGTTTTTGGGTCTCCCAAGAACTCACCTTTAGTCATTTCTGCTAACTTTTCCTTCTCCCCTTTGAATTCTAATCAAAATCCCACTTTTACCCTTCTCTTCAAACCCCAATTGGGTTCCTTTTCGCTTCGTAAAACCACTACTTCTGACCTGAATTCTAGTTCTACTTCCGTGGGTAAGCAGAATGGTGATGGGAATTCATTTGGGTTTGTTCCTTTGGAGAGGCCATCGAGTTTTAAGGAATTCTCGATGGAGGATTATGCGAAAGATTCTGTCTTTAAGGGGATTGCTGTAATGGCGAAGACGGAAATGCCTTTGACTAATAAGGTTGTGATGGATTGTCGTTGGGGTGTGAATTTTCCAAAGGATTTGGGAAGCAGGATGCCGTTTTTAAGTGTGAATAAGATCGGGATTAAGAGAGTTGAGGAAGTTAAGGAGGTGAAGGAGAAGAAGGATAAGAATTCACGCGAAACAGAGTTGCTGAAAGGTATGTGCTTTTGGATGAAAAACGAGTTGGAGATGCTGCAGAGAGAGAATAGAGAGATGAAACATAGGTTGGAGGAAATGAAGATGGGGAATGGTGTTAGGAAGGGTGTTGGTGAGGCAGAGTTTGTAGGTGTGCAGGTGATTGAGAATTCAGGAGGATTTGAGCAGTGGAGGAATAAGAGGAATAGTGGGGGAGAGAATCCGAAGAAAGAGGTGAAGAAGAACTCCTCCAACGGGAATCGAGCAAGTGATGTTGAGAGTGAGTTGCAGAAAGCTATTAGGGCTGCTTCTTCATCATGAGGTTTGAACTGTCTGCTAATTACCTCGAGTAAATAGTCAAAGAATACTTCCTTTCTGAGTATGCAATGTATATATGAATGAGCTTGCTGTAACGTAAGTCTGATACTTATCTCCTTAAGGAGGGTTAGATTGATGAAGAATTTGAAGTTTTACTTCTCCAGACTATAGAGAAGGCTTCAGGTCCTCCCTCGCGAGCATTCTAATGTTAGTTTATCTTTATTCCTTTATCTAACTGGGAAATTATTGTTCAAGTAGTGTTTGGAATGGTTTATAGATTTCAATTGCTTTTCAACTGAAACTTGTTCTTTGCAATATAGTTCTATTTCAGAATCGGACCGGAGAATGAGGAACACAATAGAAAATATTGAGCTTCATTTTCTCTTATTCCTTACTGGAAAGCAATCTTACATTATAATTTATGTTTCCTTACCTTGCGGCTTGCATCTACGTAATTTCTCTGTGAAATGCAGATGGCATCTCTTTTCTCATTTTGTAATTAATAGAGATGACTATGATTTGTTTAAAGAATAAATAGAGATAACTGTGGTTTGATTCTTTGCTCATTCAGTATATCATTTGCATAAAACTTTCATCATGTTTATGTTTCTATCAACAAAAAGTAACACCTTGCCATTTCAATAGCAAAGAAGATTAGGAGTTCCATTTCTGGCTTATATGTACTATGTTAATGCAATAAAGACACTTCAAGCAGGTTGTTTTTGGTAAAAATGGTCTCTCTGTGGTACTTCATTCCCCTTAGCCGCTACTAGCTTCCTCCTTTTAATCCTTTTTGACTTTCCCCTTCCCTTGGTCTGTGAATGGGCAGGTGCTTAACTCCATCTGCACTCTCAAGTAACCTTGGTCAGCCCTTTGGAGCATCCCTTAGCTAATTACATGAGTACATCTCCACCCTACTGAGCAATAAATCTCCTCGTGGCACCAAATTCCCTCTCAAGTAGTTGTCTTTTTTTAAAATTTCCCACCCGGTGTCCAGTATTCACATTGGAGCCCGACTAAATCCGGATTCGCGCCGGGAAGTTCCTCTCAAATAATTGTCATGGTTGATATGTTGTGCATATATGATGGCTCATTGAGAAAAATATGACTCATTATTACGAGTGACGGGAGTTTCAGATGTGCAAAGATTCAAGAATGATCTTTAAGACTATCCAAATACCAATGCTCAGTACTGTGGAGTGAAGTGTTTGCTTTATTTAAATTTAGCACTCATGGCTGCATATTTTTTAAAAAGATGAAAGACTTCTAAGCACCTGATTGTCCATACAAATTTTTATTCAATAAACCGTTTGGGTATACATTAAAGTTTTAAGTTTGAAAAAATGGTTTTGACAAGTTTTTCAAGTAATTTTCCCCCCATTCACAAAGTTTCAACTTCTTTTCAAGTTAAATGCATGTGTAAATTTTTTTTAAAAAAAATAAAATAAAATATGAAAATTACCAGTTTAAAAAAAATAAAATCAAATATGCTGGACTTTTTTCTTCATCTATCTACAAATGGTGGGGCTAAGGGGATTGATCCTCTATGAGGGGTTGATTTTGAGGAAGAAATTGCAGGTTTCTTAGAGCTAAAAAGTGCTGGATAGAGATTGGCACTTCAACAGGTCAGAATTGGCAGTTTGTTGGGGGCTTGGAATTGTTCTTTCACAATTCTGTATATTTCCTCTTCCTCGTATTTATCCACTTCCTCTACTAGAAAAAGGAAGTCTAAGCATATTCTTTTGAATTAGTTTGGGAACACACAGTTCCTAGTAGTCTGACCTATTGTGAAAGCTATTCTGGCACCCTAATAGATAGTGTCAAGGGGCTATCCTGGAGACTGCTGCTAGCTTTTCTCCTCCTGATAATATGCGCTACTCCTGAATGCTTTTATTAAGTTTGGCAGGATTGTGCTACAGATATACTTGTTTTTCTGTGTATAGCTTGGAAGTAATGCTCCTAAATCTGTAATTTGATCAGCATGAAAGGATGAAGCATCCTGCATTCACGCAGGGCCCGAGAAAGGGTTTGTACCTCAAGGGGTGTAATGTGGCAGCTGGGATACCTTTTTAAGAAGAACATAATTTCAGGAAATTACTGTAAGCTTCATTTTTTGGTAAGAATCCTTATTTGACAAGCCCAGCAACTTAACTTGAAACTTTGGAACGTTTACCTCGTCTAACTTTAGGATTTGGCAGCCACATATTTTCTTGGATAGAAGTATTGCACTATTATTGCTGCGATACTCTTTGTGAAAGTAGATCAACATTGTGTGCTATCTGGAGAGGCATCTTTATCATCAGATGCTGACAGCCTTACATGAGGCGTCATTCTACTTTAGAATTGCAATTTGCAACCCCTGTTTCTCTTATTCAAGCATCTGCAGCCTCTTCAACCTTTCTCCTCTTTGTGTCTGACACAGGGTTCTCATCCCCTGTGTCCATGTGCTAAGATGGTTATTTATATATGTGGATGTGAATGTGAGTATATCTGTGTTTTGCATTGGCTGTAGAAAATGGTATCTATCTAGTCATCTAGGAAGGTTGGTAGAGGAAGGGTCAATCACTGCTTTGAAGCATGAAACATAAAAACTTTCTGACCTTTGAAGCCATAAACTTATAATACAGTAGGAAAATTCATCATTTAAGATCTCGTCAGATAAGAGATTTTACCGATCAAAGTAAAAAGATTGCCAGTTGATCAGTTTTACGAACCTGTCATCTGCAAAGGATGTCATAGTCTGTTGACATCTTGAATTTCTTGCAATGCATGGGTACAAGTGAATAAATGAGGTTTATTGAATTTGTACAAGTGAGGCTTGCTCCAGTGTTGGAACGACTCTCTTTTCGTCATGAAATCGCCTATTCATGGTTCAATTCTTTACTTAAAAGAAACCAAACTGATTAAGATCTGTTGTTAAACCATTAAATAGTGATACGAATCTATTAGTTCTAATTTTGATAACTTTTTCGTTTTCAATATACACTAATTTAATGTGTGTGTCCCAGAAACTTAAAATTTTGAATGACGAGAAAGTCCTATAAACAAGTTGCAAGTTGGAACAAACAAAACATAAAACACCTTTTTCTTTTTGTTGATAAAAATCACCAGGTTATCATTACTTCTATGTTTTACTTTCTTAATCTTTTGTCGATTTAGTATTTAATCTTTTGAAGAAAAAACTCAAAATCAAATTAAACTAAATATTGCCAACTTAAAGGATAATTGAATACTAGATTAATCCAAACCAAAAAAGAAATGGGCAACTTTCACATATAGCAAATAAAAAATTCATATTTGTATGCTATAGCAAACTTTGCATAATTGCGTTCCATAGCAAACATAAAACTGTATAATTTGCTATACATATTAAATTGTATAATTCGCTGGCCTAAATTGTATAATTTGCTGGCCTATTTCGCTGCAATTGTATAATTTGTTTTGCATACAGTTGAATCAAATTAAAATATATGTATATTGCATAATTATAAGTGTATAGCAAGAAGATATATGTTTTTCTCGTTTTATACAAAATCAGAAACACAATATATACACTTCTGTTGTATAAAGCTAGAGAAAATTGTATTTCACTGCAATTGTATAATTCGCAATTGTATAATTCGTTGGCCTTTTTCTCTGCAATATTTGAAGTAAAATGTTTGTAAATTGTATAATTAAGTGTATAACACGAAGATATACATTTTTGCATGTGTATATACAATTTTCTCTCGCTTTATACAAACAGAAACAGAATTATACACTTCTGTGTATAAAGCGAGAGAGGCGAGCGAGAATGGAGAGTGGCGAGCGAGATTTTTGGGAGAGAGACGCTGGCAAATTTTAGCTAATGTTTGCTATGGAGCACAATTAAATCAAACTCTAGCTATTCATTTAATTTAGGTTATTAGTTTGCTATTATATACAATTTTCCCAAAAAAAGAAATCGAATTTCCGTTTGGTGCGTTGGTTTAATTTTCCCTTGAACACTCCCGTTAGTCGAGAATCCAGTACTGCACTCACCCCTAGCTTTAAGTAAATATATAATAATTAAATTTATTATATTTAATAAAAAAATTTTAATACATATACAAATTATGAGCAAATTGAATTCGTATAAACCCGTAAATAGACAATTTAGTGAATTAGAATTATTAGGGGCAAATTTTTTGAATACATTAAGGGGTCGTTTGATAGAGTGTATAATAATAATAATAATAATGCTAAATAAAGTGTATTTATAATACTTGCATTAATAATACATGTATTAGTTATGCTTTATACATATATTATTTTAATGTATTTGTTTAGTTTGATGCATTAAAAAAGTATGTATAGCATATAAAAAAATATTTATAAAGATATCCTTTACTTTTATAGTGAAAAAAATATAAAAACCCTTTCGAGAGACAATTAAATGTTTTATCATTTTAAATTTATGCATTAAAATTATTACATTATTAATACTTAGAAATATATGATATTAACAATACACACCTTAATATACAATAGACTGTTATAATTAATATACATCAATTGAAAAAAAGTATCAACCAGTAATACACGACACTAATACCTGCATTATTTTATTTATTTTTTTGTGAGAGTCTAGGTTACATTTTGGGGAAGTTTTTTTTTAAAACATAAAACGTGAGAAACACATAAATTGGAAAGGGAAAAAAATTGGTTTTTTTTTTTTTGTGAATTCACAATTCAGGCGAACTCAAGAGTCAGACACTCTGTACCCACCGAGAAAATTCTGATGGCAACGCCGACGTCGACCGTCAAGGGCGGCAGTAGTAGAGATGGAACAGCAAAAACGATGGTGGCTGATCAAATTACACAGTCTATACAGTCTACTTCCAATCTCCTCCATCTCATGTTTCAGTCTTCCCCATCTCAGGCACCTCTTCTCTCTTTCCTTCCTTATTTTTTTCTAGATTAATTCATCTTAAAATTGATTTCCAAGTTTTTTGATTATGCTCTTGTAGTAATTGGTGTACTTGATTGTCGTCTAATAGCTAAATTATCTTTGTGGGTATGCCTGAAATGCTGAATACAGCTCCACATAGAACAAAGATTAGACTTTTAGCAATTGGGGTTTATTAGTTGTTCTTGGCTGAAGTGTGATTGATTGGTAGTGCGGGAAACCAAAAAAAGAGATTTCTTCAATTGTTTCAGTCTCTATTGTAAACAACAATAGCAATTATGAGTGACCTTCAAGGCAATAAGCTGCTAATTAGGGATTTTTTTTCGAATCACTTCCGCCTTTGCTATATTTATCAATGCATACTTGATCTCTGTTGTATTGCCTCGTCCATTTTAATTTATGACACTCTTTCCATTTCGAGACATTCCTTAATGTGTGATATCATTCCACAAATACTTATAGCTTTTAATACTTCAAAATCCTCAACTAACTTATCAACTACTTTTATAGTTTCTTATGTTAAACTACTGTTGTAAACTCCGTGCTCAATTAAATGCCTTTTTTATAGACGGTTATGGAGGGAGTGTCTTTTTTTAAAGCTTTGTGCACAAGGTTCTCGCTTAAGAATGTTTAAATACTTAGTAGAATTAACATGTACGTTATTTTATATTGGGAAAAAAAATACAGGAAGTATGCGTTAGGGCCACTATAGATTTAACGTGTACTTCATGTGTTGCTGACACATTTCTCGATATGCTTCAGGCGGAACTGATGAAGCTACCAAAGAGTCTTTTTGCCAAGACATCTACTATCAAGAATACTGAGCTGGTATGCAGGTCTTCCTATAGTTATAATTTATGTATTTCAACTAAGGTGACCCTGGAGGAAGCTTCAATCCTAATTTTATTGCTTTGAATTTGCTCGTTGCAGGTATTGGAGCAGCTGCCTCGTGTGATTTCGTCATTGGATGCTCATATGGACAACGGGTTACAATGGTCAGCCCTTTCACACATTTTTGGTTTTACGAACTAATGGTTGATGAAATTACCTTGTAATTAACTTTCTTCTCTCAAAGTGAGCTTGTAATATGCAACTTGATGTTTGGAATGCGTCAATGCTTCAATGATCCGAGAAAGATTTTCGTAAGGATGCTTGTCATCTATCTCATTTACACGCTGAAAGTTATCTTCCACTAAAATGTATATCGTGCCTTTACTTCAGAAAAAGAAGGTTGTTTCATGGTATGTAACTAGGTAGATATGCTCTAATGAGAAATTATACATTGATCAGCTCTCTTTGTAAAGCAAGAGAAATTGAAAGGAGGAAGATTTGGATCATGTGTAAAAGAGAGTGCGTTCTTCTTATCACTAAGTGCTTCTAGTCTGTAGAGTTGCATAGCATGATATTTTTCCAAGTTAGGCCTGAAGATGGATGCGACTTAGAATTTTCTTTTGACTACTTACTCACTTGCGTAGATTTTCACAAGTTTGACCATTAAAGTTTATGATTAATAAAGCCAAGATTTTATTCTTTTTTTGGGTAAGCTTGACAATAGATGAACAACTATCAGTCTTATTTAATGCTAGTGTGATCTTACTTTCATAATTGCAATGGAAGTTGCTTCCTTTGAGATGGAAGAATTATTCTTCCGGGATTCAGCTGTCTTGACTACTCTTTTTTCAACTCCTCTCATGTCAAAGTTAATGATTGCAGTGTTCCTCAGCTGAAAACTGTAATGCAGCTGCTCTCAAACATAGAAAACTGCCAGCTCAAGACCTTATCCAGGGCTCAAGCTATTCAACAGGTATTACAAAACTCTGCTACCCTACCTCCCATCCCCAACACCCAAAATGGAAAAATATCCCTAGAGGTTAGTATCCCTCTCCCATTGGATTGTCAATCATTCATATATTTATGGGGTTTATGTATTTGTCCTTACGGTTGGAAAACTTCCTAGAGTGAACATGGATAGTTGCAGCGACACTAACTTTAGTTTAGTATCTTTAAACAACAATTACTGGCACCTCTTAGTTATGATAAAAGGTGCAAAAGTTCATCAGCTTGATTGTTTTGTTACTGGTTGTGACAATATTTCTAACTACCCAATTGCATGACTTAAACATTTTTATTGATCAGTGCATGATAAAAAAGTTTCAGTGACAGAACTTCCTGGGAAACTTATTAGTTTTTCAGATATCATTATGCAGAGTGGTTCGGTTGGATTTTTTTTTTTGTCTGTTCTGTGTAAGCTGCTTCAGACATTGTCTCTTAAGCACATCACTCTTTAGATGATTTATTTAGAACTAGAACGGTGACTAACTTATCTGTCCCACCTATATTTTCAGGAGACAGAATCAGTAGAGCAACCTCCAAAGCCAGCTAACCTTCCTTAGTAGGGCAAGGTTATTATCATGTCTTCCTGATACTTAAGTACTTGATATAAATGCAGAATTGATTGATATCGTTCACTGGTTAGCATAAGAACCCTTAATTCTTCGGCTCCAGCGATGCATAACAGAATCTAATCCTAGAGTTGAATTGAAATTTACTTGCCTTTAACATGTTGCAAGTAGTCAACTCTTCTTTCTTTTTGTTTACTGTAAGCACTCATTATCTGCAATCGTGGCTGAGGTTGGGAGCCACATTCGATATTTGCCCATGTATATTCTTGATACTATATATGTTCCTATAAGAAAAAATAATTAACTTGACTCTGTTCCTATAGTGATTTCTTTAGTTCTCGTCTTTTGTAATCTATGATTCCTAGATAATTTTGTTTCATCATGCTCGCTGGTTGTGATCCACGTTTGCTTAAAAGTGACAAGTTAATTTTTTCACCAAAATATACGTTTAAAAAGTACAAATAAACTATAATCTTTAGTCAATAAGCATTCATGATCTAGTGATTAAAATGCATTCTACCGCAGAAGTAGGGGTCAAATGTTGGATAATGCATTTTACTGTTTCGAAATCAACCTTATGAATTCGAACTTTTCAAAAAAATAAAATAAAATTGGAAACAAACATCTTTTGAGGTTCATTTTTCTCTCTAAAAAAAAACCGACTTTATGATCAAATTATAAAGTTGAAGTAGGTTTGTACACTACATTATCATTTTACTAGAGATTCTGTTCACAATTTGAATTTGTGATCTTTTGAACATGTTAAATTTCATATGTATGATAAATATATTTTTTGTGAGTTTATATGATATTGTTTTTCGTTTATGAAATTTCATGAAATAACGTTCTTTTAATTTAATTTTATGAGTGTATTTACTTAATTTGACTGTGTAAATCTAATTATGCATGTATCATACCATAATTCATAGACATACTTTAAAATATATTTCAAATACGAGAAAAAGAAATAGACAAGCATAAGTAAAATAGTTTTAAAAGAATTAAAAAAGGAAAAAACTAGATTAAAGAATTAAAAGGGGTAAAAATAAAATTTTATTCAAATTATATTTGACTAAAATTCATTCTTATCCATATTTATATGAATAAATTACAATCCAATCCATTTTAACATCAATTTATTATTGGTCTATTCAAAATTAATTTAAATCACTAATTTGATACTCATAAATAAAAAGAGCATTTGTGATGTAAGACTAGTCCCATTTATGATTGTGACTGGTGAGAATTTGGAAGAATCGAATAGATTAGTGGAGCGTAAATTCTAATAGTATTTCTCCGTTTATTTTTATTTGTTTAATATTAATTTTTTAAAAAATTAATAAATTTAATAATAAAACTATAATTAATTATAAAAATTTATCAGAAATAAAGTAATACTTATCGCATAATTTTCTAAATTTAATAAACAAAAATAATCATCAATCTCTAGAATAATATAACAAGTAAAAATAATAAAGAAAATAGTAATTAATACTCCCTTCCTTTCATTTTACTTGGTGATGTTACGTTGATAAATATATATTTGTGATTTATTTAATTAAATTAACTCTATTGTTTATGTTTTAAAAACCTTAATTTGGCAATTAGTATCTTCCATAATTATTTAATAAAAATAAGGATATTATTGAAACGAAAATAATTTTTAAAATTCAAATTTACTTTTTAAAAAAATAAAATTATCTTCAAGATAAGAATTTTATTTGCAAATGGGCATTTTTCTTTTTTCTTTTTTTGACCAACAATTATTCTTCTCACAAATTGTAAGACGTCGTCTTGGAACATTTGAAAATTGGGCCCGCCAAAGTATACTGATTATTCCACAAAAGTGGAATTTGGGGAAAGAGATGACTCCACAACCACATAGTTACAAATTTATTTTCTCCGTTCATTTTTATTTATCCGTAAATTTTTTCACATCTCCTGAAAAATAATACTAATAACTAGGAATATGTAATTATAATACTTATATGAAATTAATATACTATAAGTTAAAGTGAAAACGTTTTTAGTACAAAACAAGTAAAAATGACGCAAGAGAGTGTTATGATGTTCTCTCAGCAACATGTAATATTTCAAAAAAATTAATAATAATAATAACACGCCATCTTGGTGGGAAGGGGCAAAATCACGTGACAATTCTTTGTTTATACTTAATAGTATATTTTTTTGTTGTTGCTTGATTATTAGAAAATTATGACTTTGATTTTACTGATTTACATAAATAGATATAAATTTTAATTAATTGAAATATGTTTTTTAATTTTATTTTTGCTTTTTAATATTTATAAATTTATAATAATTATTAATTCAGTTATTTAATTTATGAAATGTTTTCAAATTTTGAACCGTCATTTATCATGAATATTAAACAAAACAATAAGAAATTCAAATTATAACCACGGATTTTGTTGAATTCTTGAGAGTTAAATGAATTGGTTTAACTTTTGAAGTAAGTTAGTTGTTAAAATTCAAGTATTTCTAGCTTGGTGAAATCACTTTACTATCATTGAACTCAAAATAATTTTTAAGTTTTGATATAATCAAATTATTTATGATTGAAACCAAATGAATCAATGAATAATTTTTTTTTTATCCACATAGAATTTTTATATTAAATCAATGCAAAATGCATTCATTTATTGAATTTAGTTACACACATATTTTGTCATAATCCATTAAAAGAAAAAACATCTTTTAACTTTGAAAATTAATGTTTAAGATCAATTGATGTCCAATACAAGGAAAAAATTAAATCATTTTCAATAAGTTACCGACATTTTAAATGCCTTTTCTCATAGTTATCAAATGTTAACCTACTTAAATACTCACACGTTACGAAAAAGTTGTACTCTGTTTTTAACAAAATAACTTGATTTGATTAGACACGAAGTAAGAAAATATAGAAGATTTTTCAATCTTGAATCATAAATAAAAATTGTCAAATGTATAAAATTGTACTTTAATCTTATGCTCTTAAACATGTCACGTGAAAAACTGAAATTAAATTATTATAAAAAATGTCATTTTTTAAAATAGACTAAAAAGAAAAAAGTTTATTCTTTTTAAAACTGACTAAAAACTAATAAGGAAAAAAATTATTTTTTTGAAACAAACTAAAAAGGAAAAAAATTTATTCTTTTTTAAACAAATTAAAAAAAAAATCATTCTTTTAAAAACATATTAGAAAGGAAAAAAGTTTATTCTTTTTCATACAAATTTAAAAGATTTTTTTTAAATAGATAGAGTATTATTGATTTATTACGTCGAAATAATTCCAAACTAGAACAGAAAACATCTCAATTAATTAACAAACATTTCAAATTCACAATTAACGAAAAATTAAATATTCTAAAAAAAATTAAATTTAGTCAAAATCTCTTTAAGACTAAATTTATTGTTTTTTTCCCTTAAAAAGATTCAAACACGTAAAATGACCCTGCTTTGACACCTGCGTGTTTGTCATTGTGTGACCTAGCAAACAAAATCCTCCCTGACACTAAACCGAAAAGCCCCACATATAAATACGGGAAGAGGAAACTCGGGCGGGTCACTCTGCTCTTCTTCTGATTTTGTGATGGCTTCATTCACTCTGCTCTCCTCTTTCTCTTCTACTAAAAAAAACACTCGCATCTCTTCCTTCTCTTCTTCTTCTACTGCCTCTTCTCTCTATCGCACAAGCTTTGCTCCCAAACGAACCCGGCCTCTCAACTCCGTCATTGTAAGTAGTTTTTCATTTATATAGATTTTAAAATTTGGCTGATGAATCCTTGGCCCTACCGGGCTTTGTTGTGGTGAAGATGTGGACGATCAGTTTGTGAATTTTTATATATGTACTTCTTTTTTTCATTGCCATGAAAAAAAGCAGAAGTTTAAGAATGAGTTTCAGTTGAATTGATTTAGATGGAGGAGATGTAATGAAATCAAGTAACTCCATGTTTTTGCCCCTTTTTTTGACTGAAGTTTTTTTTTTCTTGTTTATGACGAATGAGTTAGATTGCATAGCATGTTATTTTCACCAACTTTTATTTTTGTAAAATGTTTCAGTTTTCTGCTTTACTCATTCTTTTCGAAAAGAATTGTACCGTCGGTCATCTTTTTTTTGTTTTTTTACATATCGGAAGGATTAATAGTGTTCTCGCTTGTACTATCGGTTGATGGATGGTGGAGGTGCTGAGCAAGTCTCAATTGTGTACTATCAGTCTCAGTACTGAAGGTTTTTTTTTTTTTTTTGAAGTATAGAAACACATCTACCTAAAAAAATTATGATTTTATTGTTTCTTCCATGAATTTTTTATAGAAAATTATGATGTACTAAAGTAATAATTAGATTTGTATGATTTTGTATCTGAATGTTGCCATTGTTGGAGTAACAGCTTTTTTACTGAAATGTTTAGAGTTATTACCTGTTTTGGATTAAGAGACAAGAGATAAATGTATATCTCTTTTTGTTCAGGTCATTTCTGTACAGGTTATGTTCTTTTAGGAAGCAGTAACAGTCTATGTTTTTCTATATAGGTTATGTTCTTCCAGGAAAAATGGATTCTTTATCCCAATTCTGCATAATTTTTTCATATCTGGAAATTAGATTTGCTATATATCTTCATTTACTTTTGGAGCCAGTTTCATGAATTTTAGCTCTATGAGAGATCCTACTTGGTTGGTTCAACGTCTTTTGAGCTTTTGCAAAGTTGTTTATTTAATTAATGCTTGTCTATCTTTTTTTTGTCTTAGAATTGTGGAATCAATGAACCAGCGAATGAGAAGCCTAATGTGCCAATCATTAATGATGTGATACTTCCAACGTTCTTGCAAGCCAAATGCTCAGAGAATGCAGTCACCAGAGATAACACCAAGCTGAATCCAAAACTGAAGTTATTTTCTGGAACTGCGAATCCTTCACTTTCTGAGGTAAAATACTTCTGTATATGAGGACTTGGGGATGCCTAGTTATAAATACTTCAATATACTAATTTGTCTTGAATGCCTCTGAGGTTTTCCTGCTATTTTTTGTGACCGTGAGTTTTGCTTTTGTACCATTATCCCTTTTCTCTTGAATGACTGTTGGATCCTCTTATGTTCTCTGCAAATTTCGAATGATGAAAGGTTAGACATTTACATTCTAGGATTCTAACCTGATATGTTAGTGTCTTTAACAGTTTAGTATAAGTACTCCAATCTCTTCCATGCCCAAAGAATTTCATATATCATGTTTAACAATGCATGTAATTTCACTTAAAATATATTACTAATGATTTTTGGGACTCCGTGAGTACCCACATAATGTTAATAGTCAAATAATGGGAATAAAATAGAGAAATAAGTACACCGAGTATTTTTACGTGGAAATGTCTTTGTTTGTGGTATCTTCCAACTGAGGAAAAGCTGTCCTGTTTATATAGTGTTAGAACACGTACGGATATCATCAGTGACATAAGTAAAAGATAGAAATTTCCAAGATTACCATATGAAAGAGATCTATGGACTGGATCACACAATGATGAAGAATGATTAAAGTAGTGTCTGAAAAGAAAGGAAACCTTACAACAAAATTGAAGTGCGAATAGTATATTGAATTTAATTTCTTAAGTACAGAAATAGAATGGCGAATAGTATAATGAATTTAATTCCTCATGTATAGCAAACCTGCTAGTTGATATAGTTTCTTATTATAATTTATAGCAAATGGTGTATGGTTTATGTTTTAGTGTGGACATTTTGGCTTTACTTTCTCTTCTCATGACATAGTCTTTTAAAGATTGTAATGGAAATGAAGTATACTACCTAAATAGGAAAGAAAAGAGAAAGAAAAAAGCAGCCATGCAATGGGTAGATGGAATACTGTAAAAAGACTCAATAGAGGATCAATTGCAAATAAAAAGGATTTAGATGATCTCATATACGTTTGGTGCACCTTTATCTGATAACGGGTGCCCACTTATTGTATATAAAATATTTCTAGCATGTATCTACATAATAATCCACAGGTAGAGCTAAACTTATGGGTTCTCGTGCACCCCTTCATTATAGTGTAAGTCCGCCTCTGCCTCCAGCACGCCCTTCTTTTTGATCCTAATTTCCTGGACTCCTATATATCAAGGTGATAGAATTACAAAAATTAAACAGGAAAAAGTCAAGGTTGCTTAGGCTGGTTGGAGGTAGCAGGTGCCTGATGAAATAGTTTAGGTTGCGTGTAAGCTGGCCTGGACACTACTATCATCATAAAAAAATAATCAGTTGCTACATGAATTGTCATTCAAGCTGTGAAATCCATTGAATTTCTGTCATAATTTAAGTTATGCTTCTTTTCTTGACATGTAGTTCTTTTTCTTTATTCCTTAGGAAATTGCTTGGAACATGGGGCATGAACTGGGGAAGATCACCATCAAGCGCTTTGCTGATGGTGAAATTTATGTCCAGTTGCAAGAAAGTGTTCGAGGATGTGATGTTTTCTTGATTCAGCCCACTTGCCCTCCAGCCAATGAAAACCTTATGGAGCTTTTGGTGATGATAGATGCATGCCGAAGGGCTTCAGCCAAAAATATCACTGCTGTGATTCCATATTTTGGATATGCCAGAGCTGATAGGAAGGCAAGTTTATCTGCTGTCCAAATTTCGTGTTTTTAGTTTACATATTTTTTGATTATTTACAAGTTGACTGCACAAGTCAATGAAAATGATAAAAGGAGACTAGATAAATTTATGCTGGTTGAGACTTGTATATCCATGTACAAGAATAAATATGAGAGTTAAAGAATGTCCAGTTGTTTTTTTATAATGCTCCAAATTCATCTTAAAAAGTAAATGATTTGGAGTTGGAATGGGATGTATCTAAATAAAGCGTAATGGGTACAAAGGATTTATCTGACTTATCCCATCTAATTTGCGTTTGAAGCATAGTTGATCAGTATATTATGCTCTTTGCTCTTGACTTCTTGGGAGGTGCTGCACTTAATTATGTTCAGCCTGGATTCTTCTGTCCTATTTATGCTTTTTTCGTCTTCACTTTTCTTGTCAGTCAAGATTTCTCTGGTTAGTTCCTAGGAGTTATTAATTGATGAGAATATTTACCAAAAGAATGCGAAAGACGATATTTTTAAAGAAACAAGTAATAATATAAGGACATTCTTAAATACATGTCTATTTATCATATTTTATATCTTTTCAGACACAAAATCGTCAATCCATTGCTGCCAAATTGGTTGGGAACGTTATAACAGAAGCAGGTGCAGATCGTGTTCTAGCTTGTGATCTTCACTCTGGGCAATCCATGGGTTATTTTGACATTCCAGTGGACCATGTACACTGTCAGGTACTCTATTAAATGCGTCAGAAACATTAAGAACTGCAAATTCACTTAGCTGATTGGCAGTTTGTGTTCTTTGTACATGCTAGCCTGTTATCACGGATTACCTTGCTAGCAAGAAGATTAGTTCCAATGATATGGTGGTGGTCTCTCCTGATGTCGGGGGAGTTGCTAGAGCACGTGCTTTTGCAAAAAAGTTGGATGCACCTTTAGCCATTGTCGACAAAAGATTCCAGGAGCACAATCATGCTGAGGTAGTTGCAGAGATAATGTTTTTGATTTCACACTTTACTGTTTTATCTCCTGTTGGCTTTTACTTATAAAGACAAGTAGATGAAGTGATTCTTTTCAATTCATTGAGAGAATTTTTCTATTGGGCTCTATTATTTCCTCATTATATTGACAGAGTCATCTCATGCATGCAAAGAAACTTAAATTAAATCTTGAGAGAATAAATTATGGAGATAATTATAAATGAGAGTTGCATCATCCTCTTTGGCCATGTAACGGCTGCTGCTTCATAGATCTCTGGCAGGCAGATGACTTGATCTAGGCCAAATGCTTAGTGAGATCATGACAGCAAATAATAATGGTACAGTGGTGTTTTTGTTTTGTGTGCATGTCTACAATTTTCGAATAGACTCCCTCTCTATATTGGTCTATCTTTTCAGATATGGTTTGCTCATGTGGTGAATCATCTCCCAACTTATTATTTGTATTTTATCACTGTCACCTTCATGAATAAATCTTCTACTTAAAAAGAGGCAGAAAACCAGACATGCTCATAATCCATGAATACAAAAGAACAGTACCAAGAGTTTTTATAGTATTTCGCAAAGCAATAAGTTCTAGGTTCTAGGTTCAGTTCCATTTTTTTATTTTTGGGTTGCGTTTCACACCATCTTATTTTTCATTGATTCCATCTTTTGTTGTTGCCCGCAGGTTATGAACCTGATTGGTGATGTTAAAGGAAAAGTTGCTGTCATGGTTGATGACATGATTGACACAGCAGGTGAGTTTGATTACATATATCAGATACTCATGGCAAGCCATAAACTGGATATTTCAGTTTTTTTTCTCTCCCTTTCACAGGGCTGTGAGCATCCAGCTTTATTTGTTACACGTAAATCTGTCTTAGATAATGAAGTGTCTCAATAAGAACTTCTATTCCCAGTTTTTATTAAATTTCCTTGTGTTTCTGTAGTCCTTGGTCAGCTCCCTTTTTTTCCTTCCTTCTGAGGAGATCAGTTTTGAATATCATCAGTTAACAGCTTGACATCTTTCTTATGGATTGTAGGGACTATTTGCAAAGGTGCAGAACTTTTGCACGAAGAGGGAGCACGGGAAATCTATGCATGCTGCACACATGGTGTTTTTAGGTAACATTTCTGTGCATCATACAAACATGGAAAAATATTTATATATTTTGGAATAAGCTTTCAGTTACACTGCGTCTTGGTATGGATTCTTTTCTGCAAACTTGATTTTTTGTTTTTCTTTAACGTGCAATTGGATTCTTCCTGCATGCAAATTGTTCAATTCTTTAGTAGTTCATGAACCAGGGTTAATTGGACTGGGAGCATAGTTGGTCCCTGTGCAAATATGGACTATTCATACTTACTATAAGCTAATTTAGCTTCCATCAATTTTGTTGTAGAGTTTGAACAACATTTTAGTTGAATACAAATGCTATTACTCTTCTTTCTTTTTTTTCATTAGGCACCTTATCGCGCAATTCAGTCATTATGCATATTTATTTGCTGTTGGCTATACTAACAAAGTGCTGATATTTTGTGATGACAGCCCCCCTGCAATTGGAATGTTGTCAAGTGGCTTATTTGAAGAGGTTATCACCACAAACACAATTCCTGTGATGGACAGACACTACTTCCCCCAGCTGACTGTTCTCTCAGTTGCAAACCTTCTTGGTGAAACAATTTGGCGTGTCCATGGTGATCGTTCCGTGAGCAGCATTTATCAGTAGGCAACAATACAAGTTATATAGTTTTTCCAGCGTTGTTTTCCTATATACGTAGCCAAAATAGAAACTAGGGAAGGGTTAAAGGGTAGACCTGCAAAAGAAACTTCATCAAATAGGATCAGATAGGCAAATGCTGGAAGAATGAATGATGTTAATAGGATCGTCCAACTCATCATAATTTAAAAAAATTTAAAATCTTCTTCTTACTCCACTATATCATTTCCTCTTCACCGTACACCCTTCCCCCTCAAATAATAATGGAAAAAGGATCAAAAATACTTTTTAATTTTGATTTATTGTTTAAATTTACTCTCGCGTGAAAATGAAGTTAATTTTATCTCTCGCCGTTAAAATAAAGTTAATTTTATCCCTTCTGTTACTAGTTTCACCAAATTTATCCCTCATTAGACGGATTGATCCAAATTAACTCGAATTTACCTCTTTGATATATTTAATGGAGATTTGGGAGAATGGGTAAATGGGTATAGGAGATCTGGAGAATGGGGTCGGGTTAATGAGTTAAAATAAGGAATAGAGTTTTATTTTTAAAATTCGGGTCAATTTGGGTCAATCCGTCTAATGAGGGGTAAATTAGCTGAAATTAGTAACAAGAGGGGTAAAATTAACTTTATTTAACGGCGAGGGGTAAAATTAATTTTATTTTAACGGCAAGGGTAAATTTAAACAATAAATCAAAATTGGAGGATATTTTTGACCCGTTTCCCAATAATAATTGGTAGTATACTATATTTCTTTTTTTAAAGAATTCTACCCCACTTCGTCCGTCCCTCATTTTCAATTTGTTTTTCTCATTTTGTGTTATGTATATACAAACCTATTTATGTAGTATTTTTTATTTTGCTGCTAGATTAGCTTTAAAATAAATTTATTTATTTATATTATATTCGATACACAAATAGAATATATTTAGTGTAGTTATTATAATGCATGAATTAATTATATGCATTATAATTTATTGTGTGGTGCATTTTTTCGTGAGGAATGTATTACCAATACCATTGATTTCTAGGTATTAGTAATGCAAATAATTTAATACATGCATTAATATGATTAAAGGCCCCATTACTCCCTCAAAAGTACGTTGACATCTTTTTTAGCATAATTGTGAAGGATATTTTTCTAAATAAATATTTTTATATAATGCGTACGATTTTTAAGGCCAAATTCATCGATGACCCCTTAAAATTGGTACTAAATTTTACTTAGACACCTTAACTAGTGCTATGTTTATTTTAGACATCTCATGTAGGATCCCGTTGTGTCATTTAGACACTTTTTGTTGACATGTCAAAGTGAGTTTGATACAATCAATAGTAGTGCGTGAAAGATTTAATTTAGCTAATTCTTTATTTTATTTTCTCTTCTTCTTCTCCAATTTTTAAGTCACCACCTTCCACCATTTTTTCAAGCTTAAACTCCTTCAATGGAGGTCAATTTTTTTATTCAAATCTATTTTTAAGTCATTTTTTTCTTCTTCATTGTATTACTTTTCTAAATTTACCATCACCTTCCTCTACTTTTTTTGCCGGATCGATGGATACCAACACCATATTTCATATTTGATCTCTCCTCCTCTTCCCACAAAACAACACTAAAAAAAAAAATAGTAAAAGAAAAGAAAAAGCACAAAAGAAATATAGAGTGTATGAAAAAAGACATTTCTGATTCCACTTTTTTCATCGAAAAAAATAGATATGAACACTCATATTTTATAATTTTATTTCTTCCTCTCCTTGTTTCCCTCCTCCCTTCTCTCTTTTCAGAAAGAAAAATGGAATTTAAAACAATTTTAAAGAGCAAATTAAAAAAATTATTGAGTATAGTAGAGAAGACAAAAATTTAACCTATTTTTAATACATCAAACTAAACAATACATAAAAAATAATCTATACATAAGTAATACATACATTATTAATATTAACATTATTAATACACTTAATTGAATACTATTCGTATACACTCAATCAAACTAGTTCTTCGTAAGATTTTGAAACTGGAGACGCGTTAAAATGTTGAATTATTCCAACCACAGAGTGACAAATCCTTGTCACCGTGGGCCCAATTTTTCTTATTTATAATAATAATTATCAACATATCCTGTTACAGTGGACCGATTTGATTTGTTACACTTTTCTTCAACAAAGTGGCTGGCTCATCAGTCACAAGCAAATTATTTATGCTACAGAAAAGAGCAAAGAAAAGGACTTTTCCTTTCGTGAACAGTGTTTGGATAATCAAACTTGTCATGTTTCTAACTTTCTATAGTTTTCTTCAATTAGAATCCTGAGCTATCACCTACAAACAAATCGACAATTTATTGATTCACTTAAAATTTACATAATTCGAAATAAGATAAATAAAATATTATTTTTATTAAAAAGTATAATTAAATTTTTTTTTTATTAGCACTAGATCATTAACTAAGATTGAAAGAAAGCTAAAAAGAAAAATGTGTGTTTTTTAAAAGAACTTGGTTATAAAAAAACATTACTTAATTTGAGTTGTATTATAAATGTCTAATGTCATATTTAGGTATTTCTCTGTTTTACTATAAATATCTAATTATTTTGAATATCTACACATATCTTAGATACTATACTAAGCTATTCTAAAAGCTTATTAGATAAATCTATGTTATTTCAAAAAATTATTTCTTTTGACACATGACAAATAAATTTGAAGTAAGAATGCATATATTAAGTTATTTAACTATGCATGAATTAAGTTATTTGAAAACGTAATATCCATTTAAAGTAAATAATTCTCGTTATCACAATTTTCTCATTATTTTCACCCACCCGCCCACTCAACATCCCTTTTCTAGCACTCAATAATAGAATTTACTTTTTTGTGATGGATAAAATATTGTTCATATTCGTATTTAATGGTTTTTTCTTTTCTTTTTTTTTTTCAAATTATTGCAATCCCCGAATATAGCCCCACAACACCACTTCCCATAAATTACCCAACCCATTTTTCTGAAATCAAAAAGGCAATCAATAATGTTACAAGTCGAGCCAGAGAGGAGAACCTATTTTTCAATACGCATCGCTATTCTAGATTTAAATTATTTATCGTAATTTGAATAAAATAAATATTAATGTAAATAAATCATATTTATAATTTTAAAAAGTTTTAAAAAAATACTATAGATAATTTTAGATAAATTGAGTATATTAAAAAAACGAAACATTTTCGATTAATCTAAGCCAAACACGTGGCTGATTCTGTGCCACACAGCAAGGAGGGACAGCACACGGGCAAGACCTTTATCGGATCAGTTAAAGGATCTACTTTTTCTTTCGTGTCGGGTGAAGTCATCGCCACGCGCTTGAGTGGAGCGTTCAAACACGCCTCCGTATACGGGACTCCCTGTAAGCAATTGGCATGTCAGTGGGGGCGATGAGAGCGGTGGTTGCGTGGAGGGACGGCGGAGATGCCTTGTTTAGAAAGCGCGTCGAGAACACTCTCCGTTGAAGGAGGTTTTAGGCCCAAGGGTAGAGGCAACCATGGCTTGTTTATTGCCTCCTTCACCACTTTATCTATCACCTCCTCTGCCTACAAAACCACACATTCACATTTTAGAGAAATTCTTTAAAAATAAAAAATAATTTGATTCAGGATTTAAAGTTTATGATTTAAAAAATGACCCTTCACGATCAAATATTTTAATGGCAAAAGCTTAATTCCCATGAACCCGGACTACATCTGCCCTTGTCTCCATTACAATTTTTTTGAATATATTTGACTAAATTAAAAAAATAAAAAATGAGAACTTTTATTAGATGTGTGAAAATATTCAGCACTACTATGTCAAAAGTCTAATTTGCAGTGTATTTCGAAGAATCAGCGGAAAGTAACATTTGCATTCGATGTTTACGTCAAATTATATCATGTTATCATGGTTAAGTGATTTAACAAAGTGAAATTAAACATACTTACCGGGTGAAGATCGACTGATTTCTGTATTATGCTATATCCATTCTGCATTCCCTCAGCCCTGTGAAATCCAGATGCATTCTGCATTATACAACAAATGTACAGTTATGATTTATGAACATGGTCCAATTGTGCATTCACATAAAACAGCTAGCTAATATATGTTGTTGAATTGAATGTGAACGTTCAAAATAGATCGTAACACCAACGAATTTACCTGAGGGTATGGTGTACGTGATCCTAAAGATGGAGGCGTAACGGGGCAACCCCATACATCAGCGTACAGCTGCAAGTAATCAAAAAACAGATTTTTACAAGTCCTTGAGTTCAGAATTTATCGAAACACTTAAAATGTATGTACTTTCAGCTAAAAAATGAAATAGTTCATTAGTTTTAAGGGCATTAGTATTACCCCTGGTTGAGGATTCCAGTGCCATGTCTCAGGCGGTTGCCATCCATGATAATAAGGCGAATTCCACATATGTGCACCATTCGGGTAACCTCCTGGTGGTATCCAGGCAGGATAGAATTGACCAGCTGTGGTTGCATGGTTAGAATGATGGGTTGGGAAGGCCATGACAGGTTTATGTGGATAGGTCCTCTGTACTGGATCTCTAGGTTGAGGACAAGGCCACCTTCTTTCGTCTTCCTTTGGCAAGATTTGCTTCCGCTGCATCCTGAATTTCTGCGTGAAGAAAGGGATGATGTTCTTAAACTGAGTAATATAATAGTCTGTTCGTGTTTGCACAACTTGCTTAACAATGTCACCCTACTCACTAACTAGGCTTTATTTAAGCTAAGGGTCTATCGGAAACAACCTCTCTGTCTCTATGAGGTATGGTAAGGTTTGTTGTCCTTATTAAATCTACTGTATTATGAGGTTAGATATCATGCTCCCTTCTATCTAGCAGGCAGGATTTTTTATTTCTTTTTGCATTCATCTTCACGTATCGTAATAACTTCAATTGAGAGACTAGAGTACTAGTGAATTATGAAAGAGCAGAACAAAACTCAACAAACCTGGAGATGGCTAGCTATATTATGTCTCGTCAGGCCTTCTACTTTCATCAGCTCTAGTATTCGAGAAGGAATGGCTTGATCAATACCAATTTTTTCTACTGCTTTAACAAATTTCTTGTGTAGTTCAGGTGTCCAGTCTACCTGGATTCAATGAGAGACAAAAGCTTACTCCCACAAGCATGTGATTCGAAAAATTCATGAATTCTTTAATCTATGCTGAGTTAACTACATATAATGCTAAAAAGCACAAGGCAACTGTGCTTAAAGTCTATTCTGATTGCCAAATATCAAATTCTACTTATTGTTTAAGACATCAAAATCTCATCTAACATTTGCAAGTTAAGATCAAGAAAATCCAAAGGAAACGCTTAATTTCATCTCAATGCCAAAGTTGAATTATCAACTAGTCAGCAGTTGTTCGATCTTACCTTCATTTTCTTCTTATTAGCTTTTGTCCCACTTGAACTATGGAGACCAGAAGCTTTATTTGGGTCAGCAGAACAAGTACTGCCATTGTCATTACTTCGTGAACAAGTAGCAATAGGATCCTCCATATTTTGATCAGCAGCAGAATAGTGTTCCTCCTTTGTGATAGCCTCTCCTAGACGCTCGAAAGAATCTGCCAAGACAGTAGTCTCAGCAACAGAATCGCAAGAAGTAGTTTCGACAGATTTTGTGTCCCCTTCATGCATCCCACTATCTTGTTCATTTGACAAGATAGTATGATCTTGGTAATCAACATCATCCACTGACCTCACTCCTTGTTTCTGTTGTGGGGTTGAAGGAGCTGGATATTTATCGCAGCAGGATGATGATGCTTTTTGGTTTTCCACCACTGAGGTCAAGGGTTCTGCTTCATTAGTATTCTCATTATCTGCTTCGTGTTTTACTGGTTGGAGCTCTAGCATGGACAAAAGAGATTCTCTAACCGGCTTTAGTGACTCAGAGACACTCTTTCCTCCAGAATGAAATGCCTGTTTCGAGTAAGAAAAAAAAGTCAGGTTTCCTCTACATATAATAAGCTGAACAATCTAAAAGAACATATTTAACCCAGTGTAGTTTCGGTAAAAGACCTTGTGAACTACATGCTGCCATATATTTCTCAGTTTATCATCTGATAATGGTTTCTGAAGGAACTCAACTGCACCAAGCTGCAAGAAAATAGTACATACGAATTGGTATAATTGATAAAGAATCATTTCAAATGAAAATTGATCCACAAGATCTTACCGCTATACACTTCATCGTGATGTTAATAGAGTGAATATCTGAAACCACTGGAAAAAAGAAAGGATAACGAAGTTGTATCAGAAATATTTCACTTAACAAGCAAGATTACCAAGTTCTAGTGTTTCAATGATGTTTCTTAGCAGAGTGATAGGTTCGTGCTTTTCACAATACCGTTTTATGAATCTATATAAAGGAATGAAGTTAACACTAGATCTAACTTAGTTAAGCAAGTATCAATTCCAAGAAAACAAGATTAGAACCACCGAGTATGCGCCTAATTACAATACAGAAGCACTTACTTATAGTTGGTAGATCTTTAGCACTTTCGAGAAATTTGAATCCTCCATCGCTGTTGCCAGCACTTATCTATCGACAATAAACAGACACAAATCATAAAGGGTAAACAGAACATTAGGCTTGTTCAACTTTCTGGTAATAAATCACTACAAAGCGAAGAGTTGATAATGAAATAGCTTAATTTCCGTCATGACACAAAGGTACTATCACAACCCAAGAAAACAAATATAAAATTTATGTTAAAAAAAAGAGAAGAAGATATACCTCTACAATGGCAACATGGAACACTTCCGACTTGCTTGAGATTGCAGACAGAGCCTCATTCTCATTGCAGAATGTGTAAACTGCAAGGACACGAATTACTTCGTCACATGTATGAAATTGAACTTTTAGGAAGATCAACTTAAGCCCCTATGATCGACTCGAGACATACTTTTACAAGCTCAGTCTTTGCCTCTAAAACATTGTTGGGGATAAATTAGATGAGTCCTCTAGGAATTGGTACAAGTTAAATCAATCATACTGATAACTCCAAGGTGATCTATAGCTTCAACACTTAATTTTGTATTGTATAGTTGCTAAGCTAGTACTGTACTATAAGAGGTAGTTCTATTAATTACCATCTCTTTTAGTAGTTAAAGAACTAGATGGAAAATTTGAAACAAAAAAGATAATTTCTGGCTTTAATTTCCATCAAAAGATAGGCAGAGTAACAAATTACAAAGCCCCTTAACGCTCTTATTCACAAAAATAGAAAGATGGATAGTTACAGATCACTGTATTTTACCCTCCTTTGGTAATAATTGCAAAAACAATTGGATGTGAAACCTATAAAGCTTGAAGTAGAGATCAAAACTAAAAATAAAAAATACTTACCTATATAGTCCATTTGTTGAAGCCTTGATCTCATTTGTGAGGCAAAATTGGAGTCTTTATCAAGAAGAAGAACTCTAAGTCCTTTTGGGAAATCTTTCCACTCCAATAATTCATTCTCAGTGCAAACCATTTCTGAATTGGCATCCTTTTCAGGCACCCAAACAAGCCACTAATTATGATGCTCACTTTTCAGCATCTGCACACATGAACAAATTTATTAATCACCAAAGTCTGTACACTTTTTAGTTAGTCACAAGAAATTTTTTCAAAGAAAAATAGAGGACATGCTGCAGCATATAAAAACAAAAAACACAAAACCCCATGTAAGAATTGAGATAGATCTTCAGTATATATAAACAGATAAAAGACAATAGAGAAAGACCATGTGAATACACAAATGTCACAATCTCAAGACAAATTACTTGATATCAAGAAAAGAGGAAAATTCAAAGAAAAAGTTTTTTTTTTCTTCATACCCTCTGATGCATGGTAAATATGTATGAGAAAATGCATATAACAAAAAAGAAAAGAAAACAGAATTCACAAGTACTACTAGTTATTAGTATATATATATCTATATATAAAAAAATTTCAGTACCTCAGAGAAGTGGAAACTGAAAAGGAAAGTTTTTAGTAATGTAACTTTTTTGGTTGATTTGTATATATGTTATTATTGATTGTAGATATTATTACAAATAGTAGAGAGTATGTAGCTGGAAATTAAAGAGAGAGAAAGAGTAAGCCTGAAAAATAGTGTTATGAAGAAGAGAGAAGAGAAATTTAAGTAGAGATGCCTGACTTGTCTGCATCGTTGTTTTCTGCTACTGCGGACCACACTAAAACACAAATGGCTACTTCACCATTCGTCAATAACTTTATAACTACCCCACCATTCTCTTTGACTTAACATATGGCCCAATCTTGCTAACTAGCTCAATTGGTCTCTCATCTTAATTCATGGAGTTATTAGTTATAAATAAATATTATATGAACTTGTTAGTTTAAAAGTATAATAGAGAGACTTCAAATTCTGAATTCATCTCTAAATCAGATGTTTCGTATTTGTAATGGACAATCCAATAAATATTTAACAAAAATGATTTGGGAATATACTACAACTTTTCTGGATTTTGTCAAATATTGATAAATTCGAAAATGACTTACCGGATCATTAAATTATTGTTGTGATTTTTAAAATTATTATATTATGTATTGTATTGTACTGTTATCTTGTGTTTAGATTATTGTGCTATGCATTGTATTTTTAGATTTAAATTTTCATTTTATTATTTAAATTTTGTGCATTCTTTATAGTGAAAATTATTAAAATATCAAACAGTATTCACTTTAAGTAATGATTTTTTTTTGAAAAAATTGAAATATTATTAATTCGGATGAAAATAATATATGTTAAAGAATATATTTATAAAAATATTATATTATATTTAAAAAGAATTATGAATATTAGAGATTTAGTTAATATACTTATATGAAAAATAATATGTTAATTATAAAATAATAGTATAATATTCAAAAATGAGATAATAAAGCATATATATATTAGTTTTACAAATTTGAAGAATTGTTATTCAACTTTTTATATTTGAAGAGTAGAGATTAAAATAGAAAATGACTGGAGAGGACATTCTCTATTTTACTATTCAAATACGGAGAATGGAAAATAAAATAGATAATCACAGATAGTATTACTATCAGCCTTTCTCTCATAACTTTTTAAAAGGTTGCACTTCACTTTTGGGGTGTTAAGTGAATAATAATACCATTATTATTGCCTCCAAAATCTCATAAAAGGCACACCCTTTAACTCAATATATAATGCAACACTTTAATAAACTTCCCAGTTTTGATCATATCAAGCTTTTTCAATCATTAATTTCTCATTGTTTATATAACTCATTAACAATACTGTGCTCATAATTAACTTTTAAGGAGGACAAACAGTTGGTGTTACTTATTATATAAGCATGGTTCAAAAGCTACAAAACTTTTTATATGATTATAATATTGTACCTTTTTATTTTTAACTTAATTTTTTAATGAAGTCAGATTAAATATTCTGACTGATCCAACTTATCTTTTTTAATTTTCTGCTTAATAAAATCTAGTGACCTTTGTTGCTTTTCTTTTTTTAAAACGCAGATATTAGTTAATGATTAAAGAAAGTAGGTATATATAAATAAACTCGTCTTAATACGAATATTGTTCAATAAGCTTAAAAACTAAAAAAAGATCTTGTAGTATAAGCCTACTTAAGAAAGAATTAGGTATTTTCTTCTACTTAAATTTTTGATATATTTGAATTTTCTATCTATACTCAAATTTTCGAGCAAAAAGTATCTCATCATTCTTTTTTTAAGATATGGATTTCAAATAGAACTTACCAAAAATGGGAAGAAAATTATTATTATTGTCAGAGCAGTTTTACTCTGATTGTGATTAGTTACCAAAGATTTCATAATGAAACTAATTGAGGTCAGTAGAATCATTATAGTACATTGGGAAAAAATAATCAAAAATCATAACATGATAATTGATATAATGTGCTTCATGGCCTTGCTAATTCCGCCTTTTAATAAACTATATACTATATATAAAAGTACATTTTACTAATTTATCCTTAATTGTTTCCCAGGTAAGCAATATTATTTACTTTCAAAAAACTAATTAATTTTAAGGATAACATAAAAAAAAACTAATTTATTTTTTTAATATAATATTACAAAATGTTTTGAGACGAATAAATTGCTCTTTTTAATAATTTTGAAAACTAACATGGGAAGAAGTAATTAGCCAAACTTTTGACCGAAAGACTTTTATGAGTTTTCTTTGTCGTAATTAAAAGTGGATGCAAATAAATAGTGGACCACTCACCAACTAGGGAATGAATTTTTTATCACAAAAAAATATACTCTCTATCCCTATTTAGTTATCCACCTTATAAATAACACACATATTAAGGCATCAATAATTATAATAGATTAGTTACAATTTTATTTTTAACTTAAAAAGATTATGCAACTCTCCAAGTATAATAAATATATTTTCTGGTTCCAAAAAGCACACATAACAACTTATTAGTACTATAAATTTTTTAGAATTAAATAAGCGCATATTTAAAAAAATTATTGTACTTTCTTGATTTGTTAAAATGGACAGATATAAAAGAAAATATTGACAAGAAAATAGGGATAGAGGGAATATTATTGGAAGTACTATAAAAAAAAAAGAATTATGTGCGTCCATTACTTATTTAGTAGATGAGTTTTATAGATGAAATTATTTAGTTTATAAGTGAAAGATAAAAATTATTAGTCCTTATAGGTTAGTAGAGGAGTTTTATATATGAAGTTATTTAGTTAATAAGTGAAAGATTAAAATTATTAGTCCATATAAGTTATAGATTAAATGTTCACAATCAAAAATAAAGTTGGATAAATATCTTGATGATTGTAGCACAAATTAAATATAATTCAATCTTAATTGTGGGAATGGTGAAATTCCAACTTCTTACACTAGTATATTCCATGTGTATTAAACGTACCAATTAGAGATGTTCGTTATGTTTTGAATATTTGTAAACAACTTCTCTAGTCCATTACATTTACTTATGCTTTTAATCTTGATATAATTATTATGATTTATGTAATTTGATTTATTATTTTGATCTATTAAAAGGTGATTCTATTACGAGTCAATATATTCCTAATAGAATGGATATGACAAATCACATTAGTGAAATAATAATTAATTGATAGAACCATGTCTCCGAATTGAGATAGAAGACACCCTTTATAGATACTTATAAGTTTTCATGTGAAAAATCTATGGGTGAATTTTATATCCGTCATGTGAAATAAGTAAGTATAATAATAAAAAATAAATTAATTAAATTATTTTGAAAATTTAATTTAATTTATTAGTGTCAGTAATTCTATCATGAGAAGTTAAATAAGATTTAATGATAGATTTCAACATTAAATCAAAAATTGCAATTACAGATTTTTAATAGAATTATTTGTAATTTATTACAATATGATTAAGAGCCTGTTTGGCTCAGCTTAAAAGCTGGTCAAACTGACTTAAAAGCTGATTTTTGACTTATTTAGCTGTTTGGCAATACTCAAAATAACTTATTTTAAGTTAAAAAAACTTATTTTAAGCCAAAAGTTAAAAGGTGGGGTAGGGGTGTTTTTTTTTTTTTTAGCTTATAAGCTGTTTTAAATTGACCACATTTTTATCTTTTTGCCCTTAATATTTTTATACAATCTCCAAATTACCCACATAACCCTAACATCTCTTTCTTCAATTTTTTCCTTTTCACGTTTGGCATAGCAATTTCAGCACTTTTATCCAAACACATAACTGCTTATTTTAAAAATAAGTTTCAGCATTTTCAAAAGTACTTTTTTAAAGCTGCTTTTATTAAGCCCATCCCAAACGGACCCTAAGTCATTCTTTTGAGAAATAATAATGTAATTAAAAGCCTCAGATAACTATGCACGACTAATTAACCAGTTATAAAAAAAGGAAAATAGCGATGTAGCGCTTTAATAATACCTTTACTTCTGATTTGCCTCGTGTAGGGATTGGGAAGAGTTTAAATATTGATTAAAAGTATATAAATCATTCCAATAAAATGAAATCTCTTGTTTTTTATTATTTGAATATAAGAAAACACTTTTTTTTAATTTTTTTTACATATAAAAATAAAAATCTTTATTTAAAAAGATAATTAAAATTTAAAAATATGTAAAAAGTTAGAAAATCATTCTCCCTTAAGATGATGATAATATAATTTATTTATTTTTGTACATTATTGGTATAGTACGTATTATGTGTTATTTGTTATATTTACCCTATCAATGAAGCTACTCTGTATTATTTTTTAAGGAAATAATTTACTACACACTCTGGTGTCACTGAAATAATTAAAGAAGAGTAAATGCAAGTACTACATCCAATCTACTTCTCACATTTTTCCGCACGTACCTAACAAAAAATGTTAACTAAAAGAGTAACTTAATTAAATTAGTTGTATTTATTTTTTAATCTCAATCTAGATCTTCTTTTCATCAAATTAATCTCTTTTCATATTTATTAAGTATAAAAGTAGAGATAAAAAAACTAATTATAATTTTTTTTAAAATAACAATTATTTTAAACAAATTATTTTTATTAAGCATGAAAGCTGTAATAGATCGAAAGAAATATTAAACTGATATACATAATGAAGGGTCATATCCAGAAGTGGTAGATAAGTGTAATAACTGACTGATGAGTGATGAGTCCATTTTATATATATATATATATATATATATATATATATATATATATAAGTTGAATAATATTTTCCTCAATACTGAAAAGACACTAAGCGTTGCATAAATTGGACTTTTTTTTTTTCAAATGAAGTGATTCAGTTGATTTATGGATGATGATGACTTTGATGTCCTCCCGTAAATATTTAATTTAATTAAATTTAAAAATTAATTCATGAAGTAACTACCATATAAATAAACCAATAATTTTTCCTCAACACAAATGGCTTACATGCATGTTATTGTGACTTGTGAGGAAGTACGTACTCAATTTTGTAACAATAAGGAACGATATGACAAAATATTCCTTAAAGATAATATCGTTAACATTGAAATTCCAAAAAAAGTAATTGCATATTAATAAGTTTGGAGCAAAAGGTTCACTTTAAAGCTTAATATTAAAACGATATGAGTTTGTTAGTTCGAAAATTATATGATTTTGCGAAATTCGAACTCGATAAATTTTAGCCAATTTTATCTAGATGAACACAATTAAAGAGATTTACTATAGAAAAGTCGATCAAAATTAGTTAACGATGTTTCAAATGAATAAATTATGGGTGGTTCAATGATTCAATAGGAAAATCGCATAGTTAAGGTCAGAGGCGAAGCAAGGATTAGTAGGTTGGGATTTACTAAATTTTGTTAATAATCGTCAATCAACTTTGTTAGGAGTTCACAAATTAATATACATAAATACATAAACATACCCTAAACTTATTGGAATTTTCTTTTAGGTACCTCAACTATGCTATTTTTCTATTGAATCATTGAATCGCCCATTATTTGTTCCTTTTAAACAAAGTTGGTTGATGTGGAACCATATTTTGTGAGGGAGATTGATAGAGAATACATATATTGTTTCAAAACTCATTAGTTCAATTGAGAATAATTGTGTTTTACTTCAAGTCATTTGAACACATTAGAAAATAAATGAGACTAAATTTGTCTTCATTCTTTCAACAAAATCATTACAATATAAACACAATTGAAGACATTTACAATAGAAAAGTCGATCAAAATCAGTCAACGGTGTTTAAAAGAAACAAATTATGGATGATTCAATAGAAAAATCGCATAGTTAATATATCCGACGAGAAAAAACCAACAAATTTAGAAATCTATTTATGAATTCTGACCTAAAAATATTAATAAATGTCAAGTTTTGGAGGTTAAGAAAAATTAATTTAGGGACCAGAACAATTACACCATGATATAAAAGTATCTTACATACTCTATACATGTATTCCTCTCTCTTGTCTATCCTTTGTTTTGATACTTTTAACTGTTGCATCAAAATCTAACTTCTAGAACTTGTGTCGCTAAACTCTAAATAATTGCTTTTTTTATCTTTAATTATTTGTTATTTTTAAATTAAGATATATATTTAAAAAAAATAATTAATATAATAAATTTATTATTTTATTTTTATTAATTATGAAAATAATGAATTAAAAATTTAAGATTTTCAAGAAATTTACATTTTTAAATAAATTGAGAGTAAAATAGATTTTTTTGTCATTTTTTAATTTGTCGAAATGAATAAATAATTAAAAATAACTAAAAACAAAAAAATAGATAAATAATTAGAAACATGATGTATTCTCAAATAAAAGGGGAAGGAATAAGCAACCCAATTTAGTTAGAGATAAGTATAAAAAACACACCTAAACTATTTACTTTTTTTAGTTTCATATCTAAACTATTGAAAGTGTGAGTTTCATACCTAAACTGTCACTTTTTAGTTTGAGAAACACACCTCAGTGGTGTGTGTAGTACACTCTCTCTTTTATATGAAAAAACTTTGACATATGGCATTCCGCATAGACAAAATATTTTATCTAGATAAAAATTAAATAATAAAAAATTTAATATTAACTAAAATTAGAAATTACTATCCATATAAAACATTAAATTATTTTTCTTATCTCACTCCATCATCTCCTCCACTTATCCCCCTCCCCCGCGACATTCTTTTTTTTATAAAAAAAGAAATTATTTATAAAATATTTTTAAAAATTTCATATTTCATCCTCCCCCCTCCCACCCCCCACCCCCTCGATAGAAATTGATTTATTTAAAAAAATCTACCCCATCCTATTTAATTTTTCGCTCCTAATTTTTTTTTTACATTTTTCTTATTTTGTGTTAGATATGCACGTACATATATTTTTAGAAAAATAATTCTACTAGTGTACCGAATATAACAAAAACAACTAAAATGTATAAAAAATCTTGTGGCGTCAAATAAAAAATATTTTCGATATGTATATCTAAGCACTGGAAAAAAAATTAAAATGGAGGGTTAAGTGGGATGGGTAAAATTATATTTTTAAGAAAATAAAATAATATCTAAATTAGTATTCGATGAGGGGGAGGAGATGAAGTAAAAAATAAAATAAAAAGAAATTTAAACAAAATAAAAAACTTTACAAAAATAGTGTGGGGTAAGAAAAATATTTTACATTTTATTTTATAAAGAAAATATTATTTTTTCATAATAGTTTTTTAATTTTTAATTTTAACTAATACTAATAATTTATTTATTTATTATCATGGTTGAAAGAGAGATGTGTGTTTTTCAAACTAAAATGTGATAATTTAGGTATGAAACTCAAACTTTCAATAGTTTAGGTATGAAACTCAAAAAAAATGTATAGTTTAGGTGTGTTTTTGACACTTATCTCATTTAGTTACTTCTGTAAGAAAGAAAAGACTTCACCGGCTTCTTCTTTTTTTTTTTTTAATTTTATTTTGTCATTTTTGTCAAATCAAGAAAAGTAATAGTCTCTTCGTCCCATTTTAGATATTATATTTTTTACTTTGCACTTGCATTAAGAAATAATGTAATTTTGCTCTTCTACTCTTATTTAAATTTTTTTTGGAATTCAAGTTTTCAATCAAAGAATATGAATTAATTTATTTTGATTAATTAATTTAACTAATTAATATGAATCATTTACTTAACTTTTCTATGTTGGTCAAATATATATTTCAAGCAGATAATAACTCACAAGAGTAGAAAAAAGAACAATATGGGAATTTATGCATTGATTTCATTAAATGATAAGTTTTATGGATCAACTATTTAAAAAAACAAAATCACCTATAAAATGATTCGGAGGAAATAATACTTTTACTTATTATACCCTCAATTTTTTTAGAGAATTAATATTTTTTTAAAATGTAGAACATCTTTATTAAGTAAATTGATTTTAAAATTTAATTTATTAGTAAAAATAATACATTATACTCGGTATATTAAGTTAAAGTAAAACAAATAAATATGAACGCTTAAAGTAGTGAAGTTTTTCCTCAATTTTGTATCGACTGTACTTCGTCATATTTTTCTTACAAATATCAAGTCTTTCAATAATTTAATGCTAACTTTTGAGTTCGAAATCAGTTTTTGAATCTGGAAGTAGCAATATTTTATAAATAGATACATCTATCGTATCATATGAGTAATAAATCTATCGCTTCGAATATGGTGACAAGATTAGAGTTTTTAAGAACACACAATGAAAATTTTATCGCTGATATTTATTCTTTCTTTTCAATTTATTTTAATTTTTTTATTTCTCTTTGAATATCATCTAATTAAAAAATATTCCGTAAATTAAGATATATAAAATAACACAAAAATAACTATTTTTTTCCAACATCAGTGTGAAAACTGAGAGGGCAACAATTCTTTTTCCCCCAAACAAAAACTTTTCTAACGCCTTATGTTATATGTTATTGTTATCGTCATATAAAACGATAAAAACATTACTTGGTTAGAACATGCAATTATTCAAACAGGTATAATTTAGTAGTTAGACTTTTTTACAACATCCATCTCAATGTCACAAAATAACGTTGTTCCTAAAAGAATTAGAATTTTTATATTTTAATTTGTTTGTTTAATTTTGATTTGTCATGAAATTTATAATGTAAATTTTTTTTTTATGAATTTCATAATAATCTTAGCTAAAGACAATATGAAATATATCAAAAATATTTTTTATTTTTGTAATTTTAATATGTTAGGTAAAAAGTTAAAATTAATTAATTATTAAAAATGAAAAATAAATATTTATTTTAAATAAAAAATAAGATAAATAAATTAAAACGAAATTTGAGTAATAAGTTCGTGAAGAATGAAACAAAATCCTACTGTTTGAGGGTTTCCATTGTTCCCCTCCTTTGTTTTGTAGCTATATAAAAAAAGTATATGCCAACGCCACAAAATATGATATGCATACGTGCCACATTTAATCATCACAAGTTTTGGAATAAATTTGTCAAAATGTCTTTTTCCAAAAATCCTACAACAAATTTGCTGATGACATGTTTGAGAGACGTACTTCCAACACGATCTGAGAAAAAAATAATCTGTATGTATATCTATCTTTTTTATTTTATATTTGATAATAATTTCGAATTTTAATTAATTTAAATTAATATCAGGAAAAGAAAAATTAAAACACTTCTTCATAAGAAAAAATATATTTGTTAAGCTTAACTAACGAGTTAAAGATCATATTTATCTTTTCATAAACTAATCTTTTGATAATTTCTTTTTATCTATATCTATTCGTCCTTCTTATCTTATTATTATACTTTCAAATAAAATGACCAAGTTTTTCAAACTTAAAGAAAAATGATTTTCGTGTTGTTAGACTATTTATTACAGAACTCCTAAACTTAGAAAGTGATTGATGAATAATGTTATGTTTTACAGATTTTTATAATTATTTATGTTTGTAAGCAAAGGAAAACACAAATGGTTAATCTCAAAAATCATGTAGATATAAAAATAATTCAAATTCTTAATTTATCGATTGATGATAGAATTGTTCAATTATTTAAATAAATTTTGCTAGTTAATAAAAGTATCTTTATCGAATTGCTCAACTATTTAATAAACTTTGTTGGCTCGTAAAAAAATATTAGAATAATGAAATTGAAGTTAATTTGGCACAACATTATTTCTTTTTCATTTTACAAGCTAATAGTCCTAACACCTTATATATTTTTAATTAATATTTCATCTTCTAATATAGAAAATAAAATATTGGAAAAGTCTTGACATTGATTAGTCTTTTTCTCCTTTGGATTTTATCAGTTTTTGGAGAGTCAAAAACAAAACTTGTTCTAATTGATGATTGATTAAAGCCTTATCTGTACCTTCTAATTTCTCTTTTTGAATTAGTGGAAACCCCACTTCATTTCTAATCATTTAATTTATAAAATACTCTGTAATTTCAAGCATCCTATCAATTATTCAATCAATATACAGAAAGTTTTTGTCATATTTGGCCAAGCATTTAAATTTTATTGTTTACCTTCTTCAAATATCTTTACATTCTGTTTATTTTACTCATTTTATCTATCATTCAAATTTTAGTATTCATTACTCATCTTATCTCTCGTTATAATTTTATGTTTTTGATCGATTTGTCCGTCCATTTTAAATAGAAATTATATATTTATAACAAAATGGATACAATTATTAGAATAGTCAATGATAGATAACTTAATTTTTTTTTTACCCTACTCAACTCCTGATTATCTATACATCCCGCTTCCTACGAAAAAAATTAAAATTATTTTTGATTAACAAGGCTGAGCTAAGATTTTTGTAACTCATTTAAAAAAAAAAACATTTTAGCTCGATCCGATTAAGTATGCTGAATTGTGTGGTTTGAGAAATATAAATAGAATTGGCCCGTGTGTCAAATAAAAATAATTAAAAAATATGATATTAAAAATAATAAGAGTTCCAAATTTTAAATATGTTCAATATTATTCATATATGCTCGATGAAGATGATGTTTTGGTGTTGATACGGCATAAGTTTCATGAAGTGTTAGATATGCCAGAAACTTTACAGAATTCATTTTTTATTTTTTTATGGATGAAATGTTTTGTATATTTTTTCGTGTTTTATAGTGATCATTATAAAAAAATTAGATTATTATTTATATTTAGATGTTTATATATATTTTCATTTGAAAATAAACTTAATAAATATTATAAAGATAATTTTATTTGTGAATTTGATTAACAAGTAGTAACATTAACACAATGTATTATTGTTTTGTCAAATTTATGATAATATTTTTATATTATCATTTATAATTTAATTTAAAATTATAAAAAAATATAATTTTTTAAAAAGTGGGTTAGCCCGATACAATTCGCGACCCACGTACTTGTGGGTTGAGCTTACCGTTTTCTGGTCCACAAAAAAATGGATTAGTCTGACTTAGCATGTCAAATTTAAGACTCAGTGTAGTTTAGTCTGGATGGGGTGGGCTAGCCCGTATTGACAATTCTCACTCAGATCTATTCTCGAATTTTGAATGTATCGTCGGAGTTGTGTCCTAGTTCACGTGTCAGGATCATGTCCTAGATCGATTATCGAGGTTAATTTCTGGGTCAAATTATTTTCTACTCTCTAATAAAAAAGACATTTAATTAAAAATATTTTTATTCACAAACTAAATGCTGAAAAATATTTTCTAATTTTTTTTTAAATGTTTATACTGCTCTTCATTCACATTATTATGTTCCCTTGAATACACAGAGAAAAATAGTAGAAAGAAGTCCAGTAGCAAATACACCCTCTTTCAGATCACTGTACCAATGTTACAACACAATCCACTACTTCAACCCATCAAATCACTTTACCAACTTTTTTGGCCCTCTTTATTTTCCATATCATATGATTGTTTATGTTATATTTAATAACCATACCAATTATCCCCATAACTTTGTATTTGTCAGTTAAAGGGTAAATACATAGGCTTCCTTCTCAGAAGGAAATCTAAAATAGTGAAACTCAATCGTATAACGTTTTAATTGTAGAGATATCCATATCTTAATAAAAAATTTCCACAGATAAAATAGTAATGAGTGAGAAACGGTGAAAATTAATTATATTTTAGTGGGGAAATACTAATAGTAATAGGCCTGTTAGATTAAAAAGAAAGAAAGAAATAGTTATGAAAAAACTGGGAGTAAATGAAAGGTTTCCTATACGATACATTTAAATAGGGTAATGGAAAAAACTTTTGCTCTGAAAATTCGACCAAATTTTTTGATCATTTAATATTATCCTTAAATAATCATAAAAACAATAATAATGAGATTGTAATTAATAGAAAACTATGCATGATTTTCCGCATTTGTTATGCATAGCTTTATGTGATCTTTTCATTAATTACCCACGTATTAATTTTATTAGTTATTGCAATTTATTTAAGCATATTTAACATGATGAAGAGAGTTGATTGAGTACCCCTTTTTTATGTAGAATATAAATGAAAAAAATAGAAAGAAAAAAAAAAGAAAAATGATAATGGAGGTCGGAGAGAGTGTCACATCACTTTATTTATGTTTTTCTTTTATATTATATATAAATATAGATATATATATATAGATATAATTAATATAAAATAAATTATTTTTCCTTATTTTATCCCTATTAATACTCTTAATAAATTATTATTAAAATATAATTTTAACAAAAAATAATGGAACGTTTTCGTGAAAATTAATAGTACTATTTTCAACGTGAAACACAATCAGAATAATATCTCTCTAAATTAATATTTTATATTATTAAATTGGTAAAATATTATTATTTTGTAGAAATATTAATTAATCAATAAATTAATAAATATCAATTTAAAGAACGTTTTTTAAATTTTATGAACATACCTTGTTTTTTCCCTTAAAAACAATATAGACATACTTGCCCATGGATGAAATTTATGAAAGAAAATAGTGAAATGTTGAAAAGGAAGAAGAATGGAAGAATATACAACAATGAAAGATCAAAAAATTGGACGCAAGAGAGTGAATATAGTATTGCAGCGGATATTATTGAGGGGTGTAATTTTTGAAACCATCTAGTAGTTTAAGATTTTTTTTTTAGTAATTTAACTTTAGAGGATATTTTGAGTAAAAAAATATGTTATATAGTAACATCATTATCAATCTCCTTTCATTACGAACTTTTACTCCCAAAAAAGTAAGATCGTATTATATCGTGCCAAAAAGTGTTGTGTCAAATATATTTATTTATACTTTTACTATATTTTTTACTAGCTATCTGATCAGTTGTTGCAAAGGTCACTTCCCGATATTGGCAAGACCATCACATGTTTTTTAGCCAAAGGAATTCAAAGTAGTACTTGATTATTAAGTACTATGCTCATGCTTTTTTCCCTTTAGATAGTTGAAATGATTGAAAATTATTAATCGGAATATTTGGCGTGAGCGATAAAAATAAATAATGATAAGATAAGAAAATAGTTATAGAATAATTTTTTTGTATTTTATTTGATTGTCATTTTTTGAAATAATTTATCCCACCATGTATATAAATGGTAGAACAAGTTATTTCAGGATAGCTAACCATAGGTTAACTAATTCTGGGATAACTTGTTTCCAACAAAGGATTACGGTAGATTGTTAAATACTCTTTTATCCTAATATTATGGTAGAATGTTAATTAATTTTTTAATCTTTAATTAAAAATTCTAACTTTGAATCTTAGGTATGAATTATGAAGTTGCATTTGTTAGGAACATTAATTTTTCAACGTAAATCTTAATATAATCAGATTTTAATTAATAGATTGAATATCAAATGTGACCTTGGAAACGAAGGGTATATATAAACTACACTAGTATTTACTTTTTTAGAAAAAAAGTGAAAGAATAATATAGGATGAATCACTTCCCGTACTAATTTATATTTTCCATCACTCAAAGATCTTTCTTTATTTTCTTGTCAAACTTCTACCCAAGCAGTCTCAAATCTTTTTTTATTTTCCATCATTATTCAAGGGTCAACTAACTTGTTTTACCATGAAAAACACTAGCCAATCCATTTTAGGAATAATTGATCTTTTTATCAATGATCTCTAGAAATTGGTAATTTTTTAATGTTTTATGCTTGGAAACTTATCCCAAACACCTTTAGAGAGGTTGTTTATCTAAAAATCGTTACTTTGGTTAACAGTAAAATTTATATATAAAAATAATTAAAGGAAAATGAATTAAGATTGAGCATTTTCATTCCCTTTCTCTTCCTTTTAGAAGACTTTTTCATAGGCCAAAAAAGTGTATATGTTGTATCATTGTATCACTACTTGGGCCACACTAAGAATCATCCTTCCAAATTTCCTAAGGTTTGAATTTTGAAGAAGTCTCTCACCAGCTCTGACTTAGAGCCCATTTGGATTAATTTAAAAACATATTATTCTACTTTTAAGTCAAAATTAAAATTTAAATAACTTTTCAATCAAAAAAAAAAAATAGAGAAAAATCTACTTTTGACTAGCCCTTTTATCACACGCAGTTTCCCCCCTAGGGAGGTCATGTGGGAGATAACTTTTGTGTAATGTGACCTGTACTCATGCTGTCAATTAATTGCCTAACTAGTTAGCATACTTCATGTGAATTAAGTAGATAAGAAAAAACAAGAAAGGCTTTGGATTGAAAACTCTCAAATCCAACCCAATTAGGACAACATTCTAATGTCCAAATAAAAAATTAGGTTGTCTTATGATTTAGAATTGATGGCCCATTAGGCCAGCCAGGGCTATGTACTGTACCTATAGACCATAGTATAGGCTTTTAGGGTCAATAAAAGTTGGGAATGGGTCCTTTTTTTTTTTTTGGGTACTTTAGTATACGATTGTGGTAGGATTCTGTCATTATACAACTTACTGTTATAAATCCATTAAATAAGTGGATAGTCCATAAAGTTAGTACATGAACAACCATTCATATTCACTAGGTTACATGAACCTTTTTGGATAAGTATGTATCTATTTATTATGATACTTAATATGGTGACCTTTGGAATGATTTCTCACTCTATAAATAGGGTTGTTCATTCACTATTGTAATATATACATATGAAACTTATATATACTTGAATAAAAGAAAGTCTTCTCCTACATCTATTTCTCTTGTCTTCTTCTTATAATCTTGATTTTACAACACGTTATCAGCACGAGTCTCTACCAGTTCAAGTAAAGACTTTCAAAGCCTCGGAGGTAAGAATTTCCTTTATTTTTAAATAATGTCTAATCTTTCTAAACTTGAATTTCTTGCTCTAGACATATCGGGAAAAAGCTATCTATCATGGGCACTCGATGCAGAAATTCATCTTAATGCGATGGGTCTAGCAGACACCATCCAAGAAAATAATCAAGCATCGAATCAAAACCGTGCTAAGGCGATGATATTTCTCCGTCATCACCTTGATGAGGGTTTGAAAATGGAATATCTCACTGTTAAGGATCCTCTGGTGTTGTGGAACAATTTAAAAGATAGATATGACCACCTGAAGTTGGTTGTCCTTCCACAGGCACGTTATGATTGGATCCACTTGAGACTTCAAGATTTTAAATCTATCAGTGAGTATAACTCTTCTATGTTTAAAATTATCTCACAATTAAAATTATGTGGAGAAAATATCACTGACCATGATATGCTGGAAAAAACGTTTTCCACTTTCCCTGCCTCGAGTATGCTTCTGCAGCAGCAATACCGAGAAATGGGATTTAAAAAGTATTCCGAATTAATCTCACATCTCCTTGTTGCTGAACAACATAATGATTTACTGATGAAAAACCATGAAAGTCGACCTACTGGTTCTATGCCATTTCCTGAAGTAAATACGGCAAATTTTCACCAATCTAAGCGTGAAAAAGGTCGTGGCCCCAGTCGTGGCCGTGGTCGTGGTCGAGGAAGAAATCTCAATCATGGTGATCGTCTTGCACTAAATAATAACATTCAACACCAGCAGTGTAAAAAGAAGAATGAAAAACATGACGTAGTGCAGAAGAAAAATTCAGACAACAAATGTTATCGATGTGGAGGAAAAGGACATTGGTCACGTACCTGTCGTACGCCAAGGCACCTGGTTGAGTTATATCAAGCTTCCCTGAAGGAGGTGAAAAATAACGCAGAAGCCAACTTTATCACGGAAGATACTGTTGAACCCATGCATCTAGATGTAGCGGATTTCTTTGAGAACCCCGAAGGAAAGATAGATCACCTGATAGGTGATGGGTCTGTGATAATATAAATATATTTCATTTTCGTCGTTTATATGAACTAGTATGAATATGTTTTCCTAGATTTGTAAATAACTAAAAGGTTGTGTATTGTTTTTGTTTAGTAATAATATTATAATGTTTATTTCTTTTATATCTTTTATCTTGAAGAATATATGGATACCTCAATGATCAATCATGAAGATATTTGTATAATTGATAGTGGAACAACGCACGCCATATTCAAAGATGAGAAATACTTCTCCTACTTGCTTAGAAGAAAAGCAAATGTTACTACAATTTCTGGTAATTCAAACTTAATAGAAGGCTCCGGAAGAGCTACTATATTTCTGCCTAAGGGGACAAAACTTGTCATAGAAGATGCTTTGTTCTCTTCTAAATCCCCAAGAAACCTGTTAAGTTTTAAAGATATTCGCCGAAATGGATATCATGTTGAGACAATAAATGAAATGAATGTTGAATACCTTGGTATTACCAAGATTGTCTCAAACCAGAAATATGTATTGGAGAAATTATCAACTTTATCTTCTGGCCTGTATTATGCAAAAATAAGTACGATTGAAGCACACTCTATCGTAAACCAGAAGTTTACTGACTTAAAGACTTTTGTGCTTTGGCATGACCGAATAGGTCATCCTGGATCAATAATGATGAGACGAATCATTGAAAACTCAAATGGTCATCCATTAAAGAACCTGAAGATTCTTACAAATGATGAGTTTTCATGTGCTGCTTGCTGCCAAGGCAAATTGATTACTAGGCCATCACCAATGAAGGTTAACATTGAATCCCCTCAATTTTTGGAACGAATACATGGGGATATTTGTGGACCTATTCACCCATCTAGTGGGTCGTTTAGATATTTTATGGTCCTAATAGACGCATCTTCAAGATGGTCTCATGTGTGCCTCTTATCATCTCGCAACCTGGCGTTTGCAAAATTATTGGCACAAATGATACGATTAAGAGCGCAATTTCCAGATTATCCCATTAAGACAATTCGTCTTGATAATGCTGGCGAATTCACATCCCAAGCTTTTGATGCTTATTGCGTATCGGTAGGGATAAAAGTTGAACATCCTGTAGCTCATGTTCATACTCAAAATGGCCTTGCTGAGTCATTTATTAAGCGCTTACAATTGATAGCAAGACCTCTACTTATGAAAAGTGAGTTGCCTACTACTGTTTGGGGTCATGCTATCTTACATGCAGCATCACTTGTTCGTCTCAGACCGACTCATTATAATAAATACTCCCCATTACAATTGGTATTTGGTCATGAACCAAATATTGCTCATCTTCGAATTTTTGGATGTGCTGTATATGTGCCTGTAGCACCACCTCAGCGCACCAAGATGGGCCCTCAAAGAAGGTTAGGCATATATGTTGGGTTTGATTCACCCTCAATAATTCGCTACCTTGAGCCATTGACGGGAGATTTATTCACTGCAAGATTTGCAGATTGTCGATTTGATGAAACAAATTTTCCGCAATTAGGGGGAGAGAAAAATAAACTTAAAAGTGAAATTGCATGGAAAGTTTCGTCATTATCTCATTTTGATCCACGCTCCCCTGTGTGTGAACAAGAGGTCCAGAAGATCATCCATTTGCAAAACATAGCAAATCAAATGCCAGACGCATTTACTGATTCAAAAAGGATAACAAAGTCACATATTCCTGCAGTAAATGTGCCTATCCGAATCGACGTCCCAAAAGGACCATCTACAAGTGTCATAGCTTCTGAATCACAAATACGCCTGAAGCGTGGTAGACCATTGGGTTCAAAAGATAAGAATCCTAGAAAAAGAAGTACAAAAAATGACACTACAAAAGAATTTCACGAAGAAATTCAAGATCTGATTAATCCTGATATTCCTGAAGAAATCAGTGAACCCGAGACTCAAGTAAATGAAGAACTCTCAATAAGTTCTTCTACAGGTGATGGGATAAGTTTAGATCGATCAAAAATCATAGTGGATAATGTTTTCGCATATGATGTTGCACTTAACATTATGCAAGGAAATGAGGATCTTGAACCTCTATCCGTCGAAGAATGTCGACAAAGACATGATTGGCCAAAATGGAAAGAAGCAATTGAATCAGAATTGAATTCACTTGCTAAGCGTGAGGTTTTTGGACCAGTAGTCCAAACGCCTAGTGATGTTAAACCAATTGGCTATAAATGGGTCTTTGTACGAAAAAGAAATGAGAGAAATGAGATTGTAAGATACAAGGCACGCCTTGTTGCACAAGGATTCTCTCAACGACCTGGTGTCGACTATGAAGAAACATATTCACCTGTTATGGATGCAATAACTTTTCGATATCTCATCGGTTTAGCTGTACATGAAAATCTTGAAATTCGTCTAATGGATGTGGTTACAGCTTACCTTTACGGTTCACTTGATAATGAAATTTATATGAAAGTTCCAGAAGGACTTAAAATGCCTGAAGCATGTAGTTCAAAATCTCGGGAAATATATTCAATCAGATTACAAAAGTCATTATATGGCTTAAAACAATCAGGGCGCATGTGGTATAATCGCCTCAGTGAGTACTTGATAAAACAAGGTTATATAAACGATGTCATTTGTCCTTGTATATTTATTAAGAAAACAACATTGGGGTTTGTTATTCTTGTTGTTTATGTTGATGACATTAATCTCATTGGAACTCCAGAAGAGGTTCAAAAGGCAATTGAATATCTAAAGGAAGAATTTGAGATGAAAGACCTTGGAAAGACAAAAATTTGTCTTGGACTACAAATAGAATATTTAGTAGACGGGGTCTTCATCCATCAATCTGCCTATACTGAGAAAATCTTGAAACGATTTTACATGGACAAAGCACATCCATTAAGTACTCCAATGGTTGTCCGATCACTTGAAGTGAGTAAGGATCCATTCCGACCTCAAGAAGAGAATGAGGAACCTCTTGGTCCAGAAGTACCTTATCTTAGTGCAATTGGGGCACTTATGTATCTTGCTAATGCTACGAGACCTGACATAGCATTTTCTGTTAATTTGTTAGCAAGATATAGTTCTTCCCCTACACGAAGACATTGGAAAGGAGTTAAACATATATTGCGATATCTAAGGGGAACTAGTGATATGGGTCTGTTTTATACTAACAAAGATAGTGCAGATCTTGTTGGTCATGCAGATGCAGGTTATTTATCTGACCCACATAAAGCTCGATCACAAACAGGCTATCTGTTCACATATGGAGGTACTGCTATATCATGGCGATCTACGAAGCAGTCTATTGTCGCTACTTCTTCAAATCATGCTGAGATAATAGCCATTCATGAAGCAAGTAGAGAATGTGTATGGTTAAGATCAGTAATACATTCTATCAAAGAAAGATGTGGTTTGAAGTGTGACGTCAAGATACCCACAATACTCTTTGAAGACAATGCTGCATGCATAGCTCAATTAAAAGGAGGCTTTATAAAAGGAGATAGAACGAAACACATTTCACCAAAATTATTCTTCACACATGATCTCCAGAAGAATGGTGATATTGATGTGCGACAAATTCGTTCGAGTGATAATCCAGCAGATTTATTTACTAAATCTTTACCGGCCTCAACTCTTGAGAAGATGGTTCACAAAATTGGAATGCGGAAACTTAACCATCTGAATCGTGGTTTTTATCAGGGGGAGTAAAATACGCACTGTACTCTTTTTTTCCTTAATCTAGGTTTTGTCCCATTGGGTTTTCCTAGAAAGGTTTTTAATGAGGCAGCAAATAATGCGTATCAAAAGATATGTGTACTCTTTTTCCTTCACTAGAATTTTTTCCCACAGGGTTTTTTTCTAGTAAGGTTTTAACGAGGCACAATATCTATGGACATCCAAGGGGGAGTGTTATAAATCCATTAAATAAGTGGATAGTCCATAAAGTTAGTACATGAACAACCATTCATATTCACTAGGTTACATGAACCTTTTTGGATAAGTATGTATCTATTTATTATGATACTTAATATGGTGACCTTTGGAATGATTTCTCACTCTATAAATAGGGTTGTTCATTCACTATTGTAATATATACATATGAAACTTATATATACTTGAATAAAAGAAAGTCTTCTCCTACATCTATTTCTCTTGTCTTCTTCTTATAATCTTGATTTTACAACACTTACGATAATTTAATTTTTTTAAAAAAAATTATCATTTTAATTACTCATAAAAATCACTTTTTTCCTTCTCTCCTAACATGCATATACATCACTCCACCATTATAAGATATTCCCTCCGTTTTAAAAAGAATGATTCTATTTTCATTTTAGTTTGTTTAAAAAAAATGATCCCTTTCCTATTCTGGAAACACTTTAACTTTAAGTTATCACGTGTCATGTTTAGGACCACAAGATTAAATGACATTTTGGTATATTTGACATAGCTTTAATTTAGAATTACAAAATTAAAAAAATTCTTTTTTTTCTTAAACTCCGTTCCAAGTCAAACTAGACCATTCTTTTTTAAATAAACTGGAGTACATTATAACTTTGTTTGTATAATATATCGGATACAAATATTATTCTGAAATCATAACTCTATTATTTCAAACCTAAATCAATATGAATCTGGTTAATAGTTATGTATTTGATACATAGCTTATATATCGTTTGTTGTGTGTCGGGCAAAGGAGCAATTTATCCGCGAGTTTTAAAAAATCTGAAATAAAACTAATTGTTAGGTGTGAGATTGGCTCGTTTATTGAAATTCTGTAATTTCTATGCGGCAATTAAATAACTATTTTTTTCGTTTTTATCTTGAGAGCAAGTCTTGACAATAGTGAATTTCTTTAAAAACACACAAATAAATTGTGATTTTGAAATAATTTTGGGTTCTTCTACATTTATGTTCAAATGTTTTTTTTCTGATTATAAGTAGTAGAAGTTGTTTTGTTGAATTATTGCCGTGAACACTGAATACATATAACAAATAGGGATGACAATCAAGAGTTGTGGATGCGGATTATTCGCATTTCACTCAAGTTTCTATTATATTTACTAAAACAAATTGTTACCAAACTGTATTTACTAAAACAATTTGTTTAACATTATTTTGTACCTTAAAGTTTTATTATATAGAATTATAAAAACATCTAATTTGAAATAAAAGTTTACATATTTGAGTCATCCTTAATTGCAATTACATATTTGTTGTATGTTTCCATAACCCAACTTTTCGTATGTGCATCCCAATTTTTGGTCACTTGCAAATATTGTATATTGCGAGTCATCACAATAAGTTGTTGTGGCATATTTTAGTCTAATACGAAGTCAGGTAGGGTGTTGAAGAGCTCGTAAAGGGACACTACTACTTGGTTGAAAATTCTGATTCCACCAAAGAAAAGACGATAAGTAATTATGACAATTATTTGATAGTGCTAATGAGAGTTTGTCACACATACAAAATAACATGGTATTGAAATGCAGAATACATATGAACCTCATTTATTGAACTAGTACTAGTACTTGTAACGAAACCAGCAGAGCGTGAAAGGTTAAAGCTTGTTGAGGATTATCTGAGCACCATACTGAGGCTTCATAACGAGTATTGCCTGAGGGGCATGAACATAGGAAGGAGAGAGCTTAAACCAAAACCTCTGCAGAATCTGAGATAAAACGAGCTTTGCTTCTGCCATTCCAAAGTTATTACCAATGCACATTCGAGGACCCCAACCGAAGGGGAAATACAATGGCTCTTTTGCAGCTTTGGATACCCCTTCTGAGAACCTATTTGGATTGAAAATCAATGCATCGTCTCCCCATACTTGGGGATCGCGATGTGCTATATATATAGGCACAAATATTTGTACTCCTGCAGGAATTGTCATTTCTCCCAATTTAGTGTCCTTACAGGTGCTTCGCATAAGGGTGAGTGCTGGATATAATCTCAACACCTCTTGGAAGATCATGTTTATCTAGTATATAATTAGCAACACAAATATTAATGACATGTTTATAGTATCAAAAAGAGGGAGTGGAGACAGAGAGTAATTGCTTACTATTTTTAATTGATTCAAGTCCTCAAACTTTGGTTTGTTTTTTCCAAGTACTTGAAATACTTCATTTCTAGCTTTGTCTTGCCACTCAGGGTGCATACTCAAGGCTACCAATGTCCAGGAGAGCAAAGCTGTGGTTGTATCTTGTCCTGCAAGATAGAATTCCTTACATTCTTCAATTATTTCAGTGGTTGATAGTCCTCCTTTTAAGAGTAACCCTAATATATCATCACTTTCTGAGACTCCTCTTCGCATAGCGTCTTCTTTCTTCTCTATTATTCCTTTGATCAATGATAACACTTTTTTGTAGATGTATCTTGCTCTTCTGTTTGATTCTGTTGGAAAGAATCTGGGGGTTCGTATATGTAGTTAGAATCAATGCATCAATGGATAGTATGTATGATCATCATATACTTACTACTCACTCACCTTAGTAAGGGAAAGAAGAGAGTAAATGGAGAAGCCAAAATAAGATCGCACTGCTCTTTCTGAAGTATGAAAATAGTCCTTCCTTCTTCAATATTGCTACCAAAAGCAGCTCTTGATATAACATCTCCACCTACATTTAGAAATTCATCTGCTACATCCAATTCACAACTTCCAGTTTTGCTAACCAATTCCTCCCATCTATTTATCATTTCATCACAACACTCACAAAATGCTGGGTACAACCTCTGTCAGTAGTCACACACACACAAAAAAAAAATACTCATAAATAAATAAATAAATAAATAAATAGAAAGTTCAAAATAATTGTCAAATTACCTTAATCTTCTCTATATGAAAAGCAGGGTTTAGTATCTTTCTGTGGTGATCCCATTTTTGACCATTGTAACTAGCAAGTCCAGTAACAAACATATCAATGAAGGCATTGGCTTGAGGCTTTTGAAATTCATTATGTCTGTTCACCACTTCTTTTATTAGCTTTGGATCTGTTACTGTAATCCGAGGTGTTGGTCCAGCCCACATCACAAATAGTCTCTCTGCAACCATCACAATACATAATTAGTACAAACAAAATATATATATGGAATTAAATGAATGTTACTCTAACTTACCGTAAGTTTTAGAAAGATGAAGAATAAAAGGATTAACCCAAGGAACGATATCATGATTTACTAATGGTTTTTTCTTTGCTTCTCTAGACATTCTCGTCATCTCTTTCAGATTTCCAAACAGAAATTGGTAGGGCTGACCATGAATACCTTCCTTCTTCAGCTTCTTTTCGACCATCTTTGGCCACCACCATAATGTATAAAACGATTTTACACAAAATAGGGCTATCAAAATGCCAATAGTTGCAGCAATTACTGTTCCAATTGCCATTAGATAGATATTTTTATGAACTAATTATCAGTAGTGAGACTTCTGGGAGAGGATACATGTATTTATTGGAACTTGAAAAAAAGGATTTTATTCAAAACACATTTAAAAATTTACAGGCACATGTTGTGTACTGAAACTAAGCTGACATTTATTAAGTGGGATTAGGAACCTAAGTAATAGGGGGAAAAGAGTTGGACCAATTATTACTATTGGTTTTCAGTTTTAAATATGTTATATTAATAATCAAATTTTAAAAGTGATTAGGCACATTCGGTTTGATTTTTGTTTATTAACCAATAAAAAAAAATTATGACATAAGTATATATTTTTTCAGTAATTTAATGCGATAAAATATAATTTTATAAAATATTTATAAAATAAAAATAATAATAACTAACATTAATTAAACCTCCCACAGATAGTATCAGTTGTGCGAGGTCTTTTTTGGCTTGCCATTTGTATGTAGGCCCATGTTGTACTTTCATTTCCTCACTTTTTCTCTTCCAATTTTGATTTTTTCTTTTTTTACTTGTATTTAGTATTTTGCTTCTAATTCTTATTGTTATTTTGTTTTGATAAAAAACTTTAAAATTCACCCTCAAAATTTATATATATTTGAGGGGAAATTAAAGTAATATGTTAGAAAAATATAAAATGAATTTTCTTGGATGAATGAAAGAAATTGAATATAGTAAAATTAAAAAAAATAATTAAACTCTCATCGATGAATTAAACATTCACTCAATTATTTTAGTTATTTAAATTATTTCTTTTTTTTGAGATTTCAATTTTAATCAATAATTCTTAATTGCCAAATCTATTTTTATTTTTATTTATTCTATAACCATTTTATGTTTTTAATGTTTAGTATTAATAATAATGTCTTAATGATATCAAGCACTCAATTATCTTTTATTTTCAATATTTGTTAAATTCTTTACTTCTATAGCATGTATCAAATAATTATTATCAATATTAACTTTTTCTTTCTGGCTCAAGATTTTTTTAAAAAAATTTCTTTATGTATAGTGTCTTAAATTGTGAAACGAAACTTTTATAAATACTTTTTTATTGTGGGTTATAAGAATTAATATAAAAAAACAATTAACCAAACAAATTTGTGAAAGCACAAGATAATAATAGTATGAATATATATATTTTTTTTTTACACTTAGAGGTAGAACTAAAAAAAAACAGCTTTAGAAGATGCAAAGATCAAAATAAAAATGGGTTTTTTTGCATAGAAAAAGATGCATTAAACAAAGGAAATGGAAACACGAGAGAGAAAGTGTGACAACAAGAAAAAGGGATCCATAAAAATACTTGTCAAAAGGAAATAGTGCTCTCATACAATTATTATTGGTAGTGCCTCAAACGTCATAAAATTTTTCTTAAATAATTATATAAGTGCAACAAAAAGAAAAATTACAAAAAATATGATAATTTACTTATAGGTTTTTGCATTTTTTTTATAATTAAAAATTATAAACTCAAAAATACTATGTAATATAAATTCAAGGCTAAAAGATAAAAATATTAATCAGGCAAGGTCAAATCTATGTTGAGTCAAAAAGATTCATATGAATCTACTTTGTAAAAAATTTACACAATATATAAAACTATATTTAATTTGTCTTTACTGTTGTAATGTGAATTCCCATAAAAATTTGATCCCATTTAAATTAACAAATGATAGTCCTTGGTTCAGCGGAAAAGGGGGTTCATTTTATTTTTTTTAATAGGACACGAGTTTGAAACCATGCAACAATACAGAAACTTTTGTCCTATGTGGAGCTAAAAGCTTTTTATTATACTCCTATTTAGAAATAGTTGTTAATTGTTAATTTGATATAGTTTTTTAAGAAATAATAAATAACAGGAGTAGTATTATTATATTAATTTTAATTTTATTAAATTTATATTTTAAAAATATGTTAAATTATAAATTATTTAATAGCAAAAGTAAACTAAAATTCAAAAAATAATTATCTTTTAATTTTTTAAATTTAATAACTATTTTGAGAATTGCTGGAAGGATAAGTACATTATTTTACATTTTCCCAACATATATAGAAATAATTCAGGAAAGCATCTTCAATATTATATGACTGTAATTTATTATAGTCATAAAAGGGTTATCAATTTTTCATATAATTCAATATTAAAAAAATCAAAATCGAATTGATAAGTTGATAATATTCTTTTATAAAATCATTAAAAATTAATATAATCTATTAACAATGAATTAATAACATTTTTTTAATTTAATTTATTGATTATTTTGATTTTTACACGTTCATCTAACAAAAAAAAATGGCATGCATAGTGTCGTTTTATTTATTACTAATTTACAACTTCCTTGTTCCTATTTATTTATCAAATATTGTCTAACTTGATTTCCCTTTTTACTTGATATTTTTGACAAATTAAATAAAAATATTATTTCCTATTATATCTTCAAATATTTACATTGAGTTATTATTTTCTTAAAATATAATAAATATATATATATATATATATATTTTATAGTCTATTAGTTTATAGAAATAAAAAAATAACTTTATCATATCAATTATTATTTCCTTAATAAATATGTCAAATTAAAATTTTGGAGCAAAAATGTGGAGCTATTAGCGGAATGAATCATTAAATAATTGACAAGATTTTTAATTCCTTGAAGTTTTCATTTTTCTAGAGTTCTACGCCTCACTCTCCACCTACCACACTGCTTGGTAGATCATTGATACTCGCTCACTATTTTTATATGTCTAATATTTTTCTTTTCCGTTTGTTTTTAGATATTTATTATTCTAGAAATAAGTTTTTATTTTATTATTTCTTTTAATATATCATAAAAATAAAAAAATTAATCCATCCTGCCCTGTATGATAGTTTTTTTCATTTTCAATCTGTTCCACATAGACTCGTCCACATGAACTCGCTCCAGATAGTTTTTTAAAAAACAAATTATTTTTTTACAATAAAAAATAGTTTTTAATACTTACTATAACGTCATCAATCTTAAATTATTATAAACACGTATATATTCACAAAATATTACAGTTTCAAAAAATTCAATTGATGTTCAAACTGAGCCTTATTCTCGCTGATGTATACATTGTATACAATCACTATATATTCCTGTATATCATGTGCATTCCGTTGTATACATTCCCTTTTTTGAGAAGCTACTTGAAAACTGTCCCAAGCTACTAAAATCAGGCAAGCAAATACTTAACGGAAATAGAAATAGTTTTGCAGCATTTAAGATGAAGATCTAAGTCAAGAAATATATTATTAATATACAAAGGCAGCAGTAAGAAAAAGAGTTAATCTACTGCTGCTAAAGCAACGACATTACTCCATTTGGAGTAAGTGCTGGCCGTTACTCTTGCAGCAATGGCAGTGGCATCTTAGCCATTAGTTCTCCATATTATTTCTTTATTATCACTCTTTATTTCCCATTATTCTTTGTAACATATGTAACTCCTAAGACCATTATCTTCACTATTTATTACACCATTATCTTCCTGTTCATTGTTAGAAAGACTTTTTCTAGTAGAAATAGTGTTGGTCTTCATTTGGTTTGATATACACAACACACGAGAGAAATATAAAGTATATAAAGTATTAGTCTAAAAGAGAGTTCTTATTAGTTGAAGGGAGATATTATTTGATAGTGCTAATGAGAGAACAGAGCCTGTCACACGTACAAAATAACATGGTAATGAAATGCAGAATTAGCAGCAGAATACATATTAACCTCATTTATTGAACTAGTACTAGTACTTATAATTAACCATCCTGCCTTGCATGAACTCCACCAATCCGCCCAACGTAGACTCGTCCCGCATGAACCTGCCTCACATAGTTTTTTTTAAAAAAATATGTTATTTTTTTTTTTACTATGAAAAATAGTTTTTTTAATACTTACCATAAAGTCATTGATCTTAAATAATTATAAACACACACATATATATATTCATAAAATATTACAGTTTCAAAAATGGAGGATTGTATATAATGACAAACTAACAATTTAAATTTAATGTTATATCCACACTATGATTTAATTGTGTCTTGTAACAAACTGTTTGTCAGTCGCTCTCTCCCTCAATCTCTCGCTCGCCACTCTCCCTCACTCGCTCCCTCTCGATTTTATACAAACAGTAATGTATAAAATGTGTTTGTATTTGTATAAAGCGAGAAAAAATTGTATATATACATATATTTTCGTTCTTCTCTCTCCTCTCTTCCAAATCTTGCTCGCCACTCTCCCAGATCTCGCTCACCACTCTCGCCTCTGTCGCTTATACAAAAATAAGCGAAATGTATAAAATGCGCTTCTGTATAAAGCGAGAGAAAATTATGTATAGCCATGCAAATACATATATCTTCGTCTTATACACTTATAATTATACAATACAAATATTTCCCTGTCCAAGTTTCTTTTGTCTTTCTCTCTTTCTCGTTGTATACATACACAAACTATACAATTGATCTTTTGTATACAATTGTTTTTGTTTGTATATGTGTAGCAAATTATACAACTGGTTTCTTTGTATATGTATAGCGAATTATACAACTGTTTTTTTATATGTATAGCGAAATATACATATTTATGTTTGTTATTGAGCGCAATTATGCAAGTATGGCTATAACATACAAATATGATTTTTATTTTAGTTATATGTGAAAGTTTATATATGAAAAATTGTATATAACGGCAAACTAATAGATCATATTAAATGCTATAACTTCACTTTGATTTAATTGTGCCCTGTAGCAAACTGTTTGTCCGATGCCTCTCTCCCTTAAACTCTCGCTCGTCACTCTCCCTCTCGCTTTTATACAAACACAAATGTGTAAAATGTGTTTCTGTTTGTATAAAGCGAGAAAAATTGTGTGTGTGTGTGTGTGTATGTATGTGTATATATATATATATATATATGCGTTCCATTTTCTCCCCTCTCCCAAATCTCGCTTGCCACCCTCGCCTCTCTCGCTTATACAAACAGAAACAAAATGTATAAATTTTGTTTTGTTTGTATAAAGCGAGAGAAAATTATATATACACATGCAAATACATATATTTTGTCCTATACACTTATAATTATACAATACAAATATCCCCTGCCCAATTTTCTTTTGTTTTTCTCCCGTTCTCGTTTTATACATACACAAATTATACAATTGATCTTTTCTATACAACTGCTTTTCTTTTGTATATGTATAGCGAATCATACAACTGGTTTCTTTGTGTGTATATATAGGGATTATACAACTATTTTTTTGTATATAGCGAAATATACATAGTTATATTTGCTATATAGCGCAATTTTACAAAGTATAATTATAACATACAAATATGATTTTTATGTTTGTTATATGTGAAAATTACTTCTTTATTTTTTTCAAATAACGAATGGCTCATGAGTTTTCCAAACGCCTAAGTTCTCCACCTCCCTAGAACTCACTCAGACCATTGTCCGTGATTACTTAGTCTCCTTAAAAATATGTCAACTTTCTTCTTAAAAATATGTCTAACTTTAAAAAAGTGTGAAGGATATTTTTATAAATATATTATGCAAGGTTTGGTATTTATACATCAAACGAAATTATATATATATATATAAGAAATAATGTTTGCATAACTATTACATGCATTACTAATGCACCCTAAATTAGGGCAAACTGAATTTGAATTCAAACCTTTAATCCGCAAAACTGATTCAAACAACTTAGACAACTTACAATGGATGCAAAGGATTTGAAGGCCAACACAACTAGACAAGCAACACGGGAGTAAAGCTGTTGCTAAATTTTTTAGTAAAGCCGAAAAGAGACGAGACATAGCTTGAGACTCTTCTGGGTTTGGGTTTGGGCTATTTGGCAAAGCCTTTGGAAAAAGGTGGGTTGTGGGTCGACTAGGTCTTTGGGATGAAATTGGACTGAAAACAAAAGAAAATAGGGAAAATTACGCGGTTAAACAAACTTATACTACTTAATTACTCATCATAACTATAGTTTGTTATAATTACCACTCATGACTAACATTATACATTAATTATGTGGGCTGGCTTCGAATTTGTTAATTAATGTCACGACCCAAAACGATCCGCGAGTGGCACCCACACTTATCTTACTAGGTGAGCGAACCAACAATCTAAACCCCAACGTTTACCAGTATATAAATTTTGAATAGTAAATAAAATGCGGAAGATCCAAAACTCATTAACGAAATCAATTAAATAAACTTCTAAAGTATAATACTTATCATCCCCAAAATCTGGAAGTCATCACATCAAGAACATCTATCCTCATAAGAAACTAAAATAAGTAGAAGATGGTCCATGTCCGAACTTCAAAGACATCAAGACGTGAAGAAGAGAATCCAGCCCGAGCTAGGAATAATAGCTCACCCTGAAATCTGACGTGCTGAAGACTGGCTAGAGTTGAGGACGAGTCGAAGTCAATGGTGCACTTGCTGTACTCCACAAAACAACAAGAAGGAAATAAAAGTAGGGGTCAGTACAAGGAACACGTACTGAGTAGGTATCATCGGCCAACTCAAAATAGAAAGCAATATATATTGAATAATAATATAAAATCAACCACAATACTTAACAGGTGACAATCAACAAGTACAAGAACCATTGGCAACAACACCAAGCACACCTATGAGGACTCAAGCCTCCACACCATACTCATTTGGGAAATAGGTTCTTCGAAATTGAGTATATTAACATAATTCAAGATTACTTCTCTTTATTCTTATCGTGTCGGAACGTGACACTCCGATCCCCTAATGCTACGTGTCGGAACGTGACACTCCGATCCATTATTCCTACCGTGTCGGAACGTGACACTCCGATCCCCTAATGCTACGTGTCGGAACGTGACACTCCGATCCATTATTCCTACCGTGTCGGAACGTGACACTCCGATCCCCTAATGCTACGTGTCGGAACGTGACACTCCGATCCATTATTCCTACCGTGTCGGAACGTGACACTCCGATCCCCTAATGCTACGTGTCGGAACGTGACACTCCGATCCATTATTCCTACCGTGTCGGAACGTGACACTCCGATCCCCTAATGCTACGTGTCGGAACGTGACACTCCGATCCATTATTCCTACCGTGTCGGAACGTGACACTCCGATCCCCTAATGCTACGTGTCGGAACGTGACACTCCGATCCATTATTCCTACCGTGTCGGAACGTGACACTCCGATCCCCTAATACTACGTGTCGGAACGTGACACTCCGATCCATTTATCTCATTATTTCAGTTCATCAAGCTTTCTTTATGTCAAGCGTCATCTTAATAGAGAGGATTTAAGATTGAAGATTCAACAGTCTCATCATTCTAACCACCACAATTATACGATCACAACATACAAACACACAATCAAGTATATAGAAGACTTTACAATACCACCCAATACGTATCAATCGTTATTTAGAGTTTATCTATTAGATAGAATTAAACCATAACCTACCTCCACCGAAGAATCGTGATCGAGCAAGCTATCTCCCCAATGCCTTTTGCTTTCCTCTTCGATCTCTCTTTCTCGCTCGTTCTCCCTCTCTGCTTCTTTTTTTATTTTTCTTCTCCAGATTCTTTTTCTTTTACCCTAATTATCATATAATTCATTATGATAAAAGTAACCCATTATTTATTTCAAGGTTATCTCCTTTAACCCCCAAGTAAATAAATTATTAAACTTACCCCACTAATTTCATAAAGTTTGTCATGAATAGTCCAAAACACCCCTTTAAAACCTTTAGCAGAAATCCGACCCAATTGGGGTTACGCAACCTGTGACGGTCCGTCGTGTCTATGACGGTCCGTCCTGCAGGTCCGTCACAAAGTTCAGAGAGTTAAATTCAGTAAAGAGGTTTGTGACGGTCTGTCGTGTCTACGACGGTCCGTCCTGCAGCTCCATCGCGAAGTTCAGAGAGTCGATCTCAGTACCCAGATATCAGAGTTGAAGTGTTTTGGAACGAAGGCCCTCGACGGTCCGTCGTGCCTATGACGGTTCGTCCTACTTGTCGTCGAGGGTAATGAGAAGAGTAGCAGAAGAAATTACACAAGTATGGGACGACGAATCCATCACGGGCCGTCGTGACCATGACGGTCCGTCGCGTGGTCCGTCGACCCAGTCAGTTATTTTCAAAATAATTTTACTGCTCGAACCTACTAAAACAGGTTGTTACAATTAACTACATTTGTATATGTATAATTCGATAGAATATACAAATACATATGTATAATATACAATTATTCAATCGATATACATATACATTTCACCTCTCTCCCAATCTCTGACCTCTCTCGCTCGCCTCTCTCAATATCGCTCGCCTCTCTCAATCTCAATCTCAATCTCACTTGTTTTTTTTATACAAATGCATATGTATAATATACAATTATCTAACCAATATACATATACAATTCACCTCTCTCCCACTCTCTGATCTCTCTCGCTTGCCTCTCTCCCAATATCGCTTGCCTCTCTCCTCCCTCTCCCAATCTCGCTCGCCTTTCTCTCTCTCAATCTCGCTTGCCGTATATACAAATACATATGTATAATATATAATTACCTAACCAATACACATATACAATTCACATCTCTCCGAATTTTCGCCCTCTCTCGTAGCGCTCTTCTCTCACTCAGACTCGCTCGCCTCTCTCCTCCCTATAACATGTAGCTACGAATTGTCATTATCAAACTATAGTTATGGAGAGTAACTAGGCTATTTTTAGTGGCTATATGCGAAATTTCTCCAAGAAAATAAGGGGATTGATGGGACCGGCCGAATCTCAGTCTCAAAACTAAATGAAGGTAAGGGGTAAAAATGGGTTACATTGGTAATGAGAAATGTCCAATTGAACTAAGGATGAGTAACTTTCACATATAGCAACCATAAAAATCATATTTGTATTCTATAGCTATAGTTTGTATAATTGCATTCCATATCAAACATAAATATATATATTTCGCTATACATATACCAAAGAAAAAACAATTGTATAATTTCTCTATACGTATACAAAAGAAAGCAGTTGTATAATCTACTTTGTATACATATATAAAAGATCAATTGTATAATTTGCGTTTGTATAACGCGAGAAAGAGAGAAAGACAAAAGAAAACTGGTCAGGGAAAGATTGTATATGTATAATCATAAGTGTGGACGACAATATATGCATTTGTATTTGTACATATAATTTAATCTCGCTTTATACAAACACAACATAATATATACATTCATGTTTGTATAAAGTGAGAGAGGTGAGTGACCGAGCGAGATCTGGGAGAGTGGCGAGCGAGAAATTGGAGAGGGGAGAGAGGGAAACGAAAATATATGTATATATATAATTTTCTTTTGCTTTATCCAAACACAACGCATTTTATACATTTGTATTTTTGTATAAAGTGAGGGAGACGAGTGAGCGAGCGAAATTTGGGAGAGCTGCGAGCGAGATATGAGAGTGGGGAGAGAAGAAAATAAAAATATATGTATACATAATTTTCTCTCGTTTTATACGAACACAAATTATGAGGTACAATTAAATCAAACAATGATTATAACATTTAATTTGAATTAATAGTTTGCTATTATATACCATTTTAATAATATAGACAATGAAGTTTATAAAGTAGCCATATTGAATTAATTGCTGTATTTGGCCAAAATTTAAATAAGAAAAATTTATATAAATTGTTTAATGAACTTCGTATTTAAAATATAGACAAAGAAGTTTATAAAGTAGCCATATTGAATTAATTGCTGTATTTGGCCAAAATTTAAATAAGAAAAATTTATATAAATTGTTTAATGAACTTCGTATTGCTAACAAAATAAACTAAGTAACTTATTTATGAATTAATTAACTCAAAATATATACTATAAATTAATTTAACTAATCAACAAAATAACTAGGAAATTTTGGAAATTTATGCATATTGATATCTCAAATTGTTTATAAGTAAAGAAGCTTGATGATTAATATATACTTTGGAAGATCAAAATTGAATGTAAACAAATATTGAAAAAGACTCGGCATGCAAATTCCTTCTTAAAATTTAATTTATTTTATAAAAAATAAAAAATAAAATTATAATTTTGATTAAATAAATAAAGTCAGTCTATTGTTAGAACTAGTGAGGCTTAATAATATGACATGTCAATTAAGAGAAAAAACATTTGAAATGTAAAATATATTTAAAGGAGAATAGTGATAAGTGAATAATATTTTAATAATAAATAAAATAACAATAGTATTTAAAGAAAATTCCAATATTTGAATGATCATTCAGAAAAAATAAATCTATTTTTCTTAAGGTTTTCTATTATTTGTCATCTTTCCAAGAATAGTTTTAACTACTTTTTCACGTTTCTAAAGTTCTAGCACCCCTTCCTCCGCCTACCACATTCTCATAGATAAAAAATATGATAGTAGTCACATTAAATGAATTATTGAGGTATGATATATTTATGATTTTTTTTTATTTAAAATATTCTGGTAAAAAATTAAAATAGTTAAAAAACAAAAATCAATAAAGGGTATATATAAAAAAAAATTTAAATATTTTTTTTGAATTTTAAATAATTTATTTATTCTGAACTATAAATAAATTATTTATGTAATATAGATTAATGGAAGTCATAAATTTAGTAGTTTGAGAATTATAATTAATAATAAAGATAAATTAAATAATAAGTATCTGCTATTCTTTAAAATCTTTTTTGATATTTATTAATTCAGTGAACAAATGAAAAATAGTGGAGGAATTTTTTTTTTTTACAATTTCAACCTATTGGGCTATATTTATGAAATAAGAAATAAACAATAAATGAATAAATTTTCTCACAAAGTAAACTTAAAAAACTAAGCTATTGTTTGACCTCAAGTTCTCAGATATTCTTAATAAATAATATTTGGCCAAGTCCTTGGTGAAAGTATAATATATGCTCAATTTTTTTCAAAAATATTTGACTATATTAAAGATTATTATTTATGTCCATAAATTTGTATTATTATTTCATAATGAATATGTTCAGTTAAAATAACTTTTTTATATAATTGATTACAATCAATAATAAAAACAACACTAAATATAAATTATTCTTTTTTTTTGAGTTTTATCACTCAAATTAGAAATCAAACTTTTTAGAAAAAAATAATAACAAATATTAATTAAATTAATAAATAACAGATATCTTTATAAAAAAGTTTGGAATAACATTAATTTTTTAAATTCTCATCTATTAGAACTTGGTCCAAATATCAATTTTTTCTAGAACTCGAAAACTTAAAATAACTTGGCAGATATATGTACTAAGTTATATGACCAAAAATCATTTTTTATTCCTTAAGTATTCGTGGGACCAAGCGGATCGTTACCTATTTAAATTTTTATAAGATCTTGAAGTCCTTTTTCACGTTTCTAGAGTTTTAGCCCCCCTCCCTCTGCATACCACACACCCAATTGTTAGATAAATGATTTCTACTTTGTCTTTTTGTCCATATTAAATTAATGATTGAGTTATAATATAACTCATGAAAAATATATTTAAAGTCATAAAATATTAAAAATATTTTATGATTATTCTCAAATTATTTTCTTAAACTAAACAATTATATTTTTACATTATAACCGTGTACAATCTTACCACATATAATAAAAGTAAAAAAATTTAAGATATTGCTAATAATGGGATATACTCCAAGCTTGAATTTGGACAAAATCCTCACAAGTAAGGCTATATGTGTCATTCTTCTTATTTCCTACACTAAAACTTCTGGACCAGAATTATTTAATTATGACAAAAAGAAAAAAAGAAAAAGAGGAAGGACCTTTTTTATTTTTTTGTTGAGAAAGAGTTTCCAATGAAAAGGGAGCAAATTTATAATATTGAGAATTAAGAAGGAAAATATGGACTGAAAATCGAAGAGTGTTATGCCCTGAGAATGATTTTCTTAGTAATTATAGTAATCAAATGAATTAGTAGCATAACATGGAATAAAATTCACCTTTTGTTGCAAGGAGATTAAATTTTTCGATAATAATTAATATATCTTTTAAATAATTATTAAAATATTTAATATATATTAAATTATGTATTAATAATTTTACATCTTATTAAAGATTAAATGTCTCAAAGTCAAAATGATGATGAAACAACAATATGTATGTTGTAATATATTTAATGGGCAAAAGTTCAAGATTCGCAATTTTTTAAATATTAAAACACGTCATAATAAATTTAATTTTACAGGGATTAACAAGCCTCAAAGAAAAATAAGGCCACACGTTCCCAATGAGTCCATCAGATTGAGACAAACGATAATCTCTAAAATATTATATAATGTCTAGAAATTTTGTCCTTTTTATTTTTTTTCATGTCCATATATTTTGTTATTGATATTATCAAGCTACATAAAAACTATTAAGATTGATCGCATTGTTTACATTTTATTAACATATAAATAGTGAAAATTGAAAAAAAAATAATACAAAAGTACAATAACAAACTATTAATTAAATAATGAAGAAGAAATATTAATTAAGTTTTTTTAAAGACAACACTACTTAAAAAAGAAAAGGCTCATTCCGAGACGAGCCTTGCCACTGATTTTAACGATGTCACAACTTAATTTAAATATTATCCCTTTGATTTACACCTTAAATTATTTGCTCTTTTAAAAATTTGATAAATTTTATTGCCTTTTTGATTCAAAATATAATTATGAAAACTGAATTTTATAAAACCAAGTCTGTTGTTATATACCTTAATAGCTTATGAGTGGTAGAGCGGTTAGAATTAATGTGAGACTCTGATAATTACATTTTATCAGCGAGATATAAATATTTAAAATGCGAAAAAATTAATTAATAGAAGAGTATATTAGTAAAAAATTCGAATAATCTGACTATGTACATCATTAAGAAAATGAATAAAAGTTTATTGAAGGTTGAATTTATTAATTTTTCACTTATATATAATAATATAAAATGCATCAAAATGATATTTCCCCAGGCTCCATCCTCTGCTTTGATTAACATATCTCTCTCTCTCTCTTTTTTTTTTTTTGTAATTTTATAAATAAATGTTAGTCCCAGAATGTACCCTACTTTTCTGAAGTACATGATTTATATATACACACTTCCAATATCAAAATCAATACATTTGGCATAGTGGTTACAATGTTTAATGTGTTGGAAGAGCCATAATGGTTCTTGATATCCATGTGGTTCCAAATAAGTTCCATTGGAAAAATGGTTCATATAATTAAATTATACTGTTCATCTAAGAGATGGATGTCAGAATGTTCACAAGGACCCTTTTAAAATTGTCTATTATTTTAACGTTATGTTAACCTTAGGAAATTAACAAGAAGGAATAATCGAGTATACGTTTTATTTCTAAAAAAATAAAATAAATAAATTACTTGTAATTTGAATCATAAAAAGAAAATAAAAAAATAGGCCCTTTAGATAGAGAAACTGACGTGTCCATTTGCATGTTACTTCTATTTCTAGGTATTAGCATCAATTAATGACATTGTCATACGCATTTATTTTAGGAAAAATAACTTAAATACACAACTATTATTTTTATATGGGAAAATTGTATATAATAGCAAACTAATAACCTAAATTAAATGGAATAGCTAGGGTTTGATTTAATTGTGCTCCATAGCAAACATTAGCTAAAATTTGCCAGCGTCTCTCTCCCAAAAATCTCGCTCGCCACTCTCCATTCTCGCTCGCCTCTCTCGCTTTATACACAGAAGTGTATAATTCTGTTTCTGTTTTGTATAAAGCGAGAGAAAATTGTATATACACATGCAAAAATGTATATCTTCGTGTTATACACTTAATTATATAATTTACAAACATTTTACTTCAAATATTGCAGAGTAAAAGGCCAACGAATTATACAATTGCGAATTATACAATTGCAGTGAAATACAATTTTCTCTAGCTTTATACAACAGAAGTGTATATATTGTGTTTCTGTTTTTGTATAAAGCGAGAAAAACATATATCTTCTTGCTATACACTTATAATTATGCAATATACATACATTTTAATTCGATTCAACTGTATGCAAAGCAAATTATACAATTGCAGCGAAATAGGCCAGCGAATTATACAATTTAGGCCAGCGAATTATACAATTGTATATGTATAGCGAATTATACAGTTTTATGTTTGCTATGGAGCGCAATTATGCAAAGTTTGCTATAGCATACAAATATGAA
>NC_028642.1:48923646-48924684 GCF_001406875.1 Solanum pennellii | reverse complement strand
AGGTAAAATTTTATTTTTGTATATGGAATATCGTTATTTATGTCTTTGTGATACATTATGAAATATTACTGTATCTAACAGTTAAATTATCTTATATGTTTGTGATACATTCAGAATGCATGTTCAAACATTGTCCCAACAGCAGAGGAAATTTAAGCTTTTGATATTGCTCAAGTTGAACATGCTCATTCTACATCAATACCATTAGTACAACCAAACGAGGAAGATGATTTAGATGATTTCTCCACAAAACCGCCCGAACAGTTATTGAGGACATATTCTAGAGTGTCTGATACATCTCCTCCACCACCGCTAAAAAGAAGAAAAAAATCGATTATTCAAAAAAAAGAAGGTGTCAGAACAGAACCAGCCTGATCAATCAAATGTGTCTCCGACACCGGATGATGATGTACATGTTTCCATGTCAAGTCTGCCTCAACATTCGAATGCTGATGATGTACATGGTTCTGTTCCACAAGTGTCACCGAAATCGGCTGCTGATGCACATGGTTCTGTTCCAGACGCTTCTCCGAACCCGGCTGCTGATGTTCATGGATATGCAGATTCACAGAATGTCAACAATATAATTCCTCATACTGAAGAGTTGAAAGGACATTTGAAAACTTACGTAAGTAAATTATTTTGTTATTTTTAGACAAATTTTTTTTTATCCTAAATGTATCTACAATTTTTAGGTTGACAAGAAATTTGAGGAACTGATTATTTTGATAAAAGCAAATCACTCCCAGCTGATGCAATCTATAGGCAAAGAGAACATCAATTTGCAGGCTAATACAAGCACATTTCAGTCTGACAAACAAACATCTCAGGAAATACCAATTGGTCTCGATGATATGGGTGGTGTAGCTGAGGATGGTGGTGGTTTTTCTGGTAAAAATGGTGAGCATCATATCGTCGACGATGCAAGGGATGTCGATGTGGATGATGTTGGTGTTTCCGTAAATGAGGGTGAACAAATAGTCAGTGATAATCCAAAGGTAATGTTTATGATACATTGGGTATGTTGTGTATCATGCA
>NC_028642.1:48907994-48920996 GCF_001406875.1 Solanum pennellii | reverse complement strand
AAAAGTATCAAAATTTAATGAAAAGTATCCACTAGTTGTGATATGACTGTTTAAACTGATACAGTTCTTACTATATCAGTAGTAGTATATTCAAGTATCAAAAATAGTTATTTCAATGTATCAAAAACAAATTTCTGAAATGATGATACATTAAAATATAAAAGAACACATGAAACATGCAGGTTTTCATATAAAATAGTAATGTTTCATGTACTAATTAAAATATAAAACAACACCTGATACATTAAAATATCAAAACACTGTCATACCTTTGTTGATCAGACCTTTTTACTTTGCAATTGAAGTTGTTCTTTATCTTATATTTCGTCATCACATCTACAAGTGTTGCTTTATCCTTATATATCTGACCTGTCTTCACATCAACAATATCAGAATTGATTATAACATTTGCAACTCCAACTTTTGCATTTTCATGTGACTCAAATAAGCTAGTTTCAACCATTGCCAAAGCATGTGTATCATGTGTTGTGGCTTCTACACACGTTATTTCTCCACTTGTTCCATCAAAGTTATGTACCACTTTTCTTTTCAATTGTGTCAATACATAATGGATATACTGAAAATCCAGGCTCCTTTTTTTTCAGTTCAAAATATAGTTTAACACTCATATCGTTCTTAAGTTTCATCGGACAGGAGTTACCTTCTATAATGTATCGAATTTCAATTTCTTTCCTTGATACATCAATATCCAACTCGGCTGCGATTGCTGCTTTGAGATTAGAAAACGAAATTGAATCTCCAACAACGATTCCATCGATTTTGTAACTTTCATACTGCAATTCGTTCACCCAAATTCCGGAATGTCTCATCAAAATCGAAGTATTCATCTTGAAAAACCCACTGTAACAACAATAAAATTTCTGTACTTCCAATTTTAACAGACTGTTTAAAAAATTTGTTTTCAAAATAGATGATGTAATCTTTGATTTTCAAAATTTGAAATTAATATCCAATTAAGTGCTGATTTAATGCTGATTACTGATCTGTTACCACAAATTAAGCTGTTTTAGTAACAACATTAACTTTACCGTTTTTCTCCCCTATTTTTTCTTAACAATTTTCAATTACCATGTATCATTTACCATGTATCATTACTGTCTAAAGTATAACGGCTCAATAAATTAAAGGGATTTTTTGTAATTACTAAACTTGTCGGGACAGAATGTAATTATTGAATTACACTATGGGATTCCTTAAATTTATACTTTATTTTATTATATATATGTATATTTTATTTATCTTTTTACCTGATACTTTTTATTTAGTCTATTTTATTCAATATATTTATTAAGAAAATAATATTAATTGATCTAGTGAATTTATTCTATTTATATATAAAATTTGAATATCAATTTCTCATTAGAGATGTTCTGTCTTTTTCAAAGATGTTCACTTGCCATTAAATTGAAAAAATAAAAAATAAAATTAAACCAGGGAAAGAGAGAGTTGCTCTGTGACCAGGAAAGTAATTATCATTATGAGGGAGAACTTTGATATCTAACTACGACAGCTATGGGGCACGAAGGGTTTAAGTTTCTGTAGTTACCATATCATGTATAGAACGCATTTTGAAATGAATAAAAGAAAAATAAAATGAGATGAATTTAGGAGAAAGAATAATGAACGGTTGATTAGCAAAGATCCAAATATGATCCTTGATGGACCACTTTGGCATATATTTAGACTAGAAAGCAAAGAGGAAATTTTAGTCCAATAAACCTTTGCTCTGCTCTTGTAATACTCTCGCTATTCATCACTTCACTTGATAGAAATTATCTATCTAATGGAAATTGGAACAGTAATTGCTGCAACTATTGGCATTTTGATAGCCCTATTTTGTGTAAAATCGTTTTATACATTATGGTGGTGGCCAAAGATGGTCGAAAAGAAGCTGAAGAAGGAAGGTATTCATGGTCAGCCCTACCAATTTCTGTTTGGAAATCTGAAAGAGATGACGAGAATGTCTAGAGAAGCAAAGAAAAAACCATTAGTAAATCATGATATCGTTCCTTGGGTTAATCCTTTTATTCTTCATCTTTCTAAAACTTACGGTAAGTTAGAGTAACATTCATTTAATTCCATATATATATATATATTTTGTTTGTACTATTTATGTATTGTTATGGTTGCAGAGAGATTATTTGTGATGTGGGCTGGACCAACACCTCGGATTACAGTAACAGATCCAAAGCTAATAAAAGAAGTGGTGAACAGACATAATGAATTTCAAAAGCCTCAAGCCAATGCCTTCATTGATATGTTTGTTACTGGACTTGCTAGTTACAATGGTCAAAGATGGGATCACCATAGAAAGATACTAAACCCTGCTTTTCATATAGAGAAGATTAAGGTAATTTGACAATTATTTTGAACTTTCTATTTTGTTGAATGCCTTGAATCGGACCCGTTACAAACAGAAAGGACGGGGGTCTCGCTGCCCGGTCAGCGAGTCGGGGGGTCCAGGGGGGCGGAGACGCCCCCGGCCCGACGGTATACAATGTTATTGTATTGGGCCCTTAATTATCTGTTAATTCTGTATGTTGGGCCCAAGCCTGTTAGGGCGTAGCTTAGCACTATATATAGACGCTATGGCAAACCCTATTCTGTAATTCTGTTCTTGCCTCTCCATAATAAAACTGCTCTCCCTCTTCCCCGTGGACGTAGCCAATTTATTGGTGAACCACGTAAATCTGTTGTCTTGTTTTTCGCGTTTATATTTTCTCGTATTATCTCAAATTCCGCATAACAAATTGGTATCAGAGCCTCTCGGTTAATCGGTGTTCTTGGAGAATTCGAGATGTCTGCTTTGAACGTGAAAATCGACAAATTCACAGGGAGGAACAGTTTCAGTTTATGGCAGATCAAGATGCGGGCTTTGTTGAAACAGCAAGGTTTCTGGGCGCCGTTGTCGAAAGACAAGAACGCCGTCGTTACTCCTGAGATGGCGATTCTGGAGGAAAAGGCGCATTCGACGATCATGCTGTGTCTCGCGGATGACGTCATCACGGAAGTCTCGGATGAAGAGACTGCTGCTGGTCTGTGGTTGAAGCTGGAGAGTTTGTACATGACAAAATCTCTAACCAACAAGCTGCTTCTGAAACAACGTCTATTCGGTCTACGAATGGCTGAAGGTACACAACTCAGGGAACATTTAGAGCAATTGAATACTTTGTTATTAGAATTGCGTAATATCGATGTGAAGATCGAGGATGAAGATGCTGCCCTGATTCTGTTAGTATCTCTCCCAATGTCGTTTGAGAATTTTGTTCAATCGTTCATTGTTGGGAAAGATACTGTGTCGCTGGAAGAAGTCAGATCGGCCCTTCATAGCAGGGAATTACGGCATAAGGCTAACGGCACAAGTACGGACATACAGCCTTCCGGTCTGTTCACCAGTAGCGGAAAGGGAAGGAAAAACGGCGGAAAGAAAAATAAGCCGATGTCGAAGGGTGCAAAGCCAGATGATGTTTGTAATTACTGCAAGGAGAAGGGACATTGGAAATTTGATTGTCCGAAGAAGAAGAAGCAATCGGAAAAACAATCAGTTTCTGCTGCTGTTGCTGAAGAAGACACCAATTCTGAAGAAGACATTGCCCTAGTTGCGGATGAGCACACTCATCATTCAGATGTGTGGGTTCTCGATTCTGGGGCATCCTATCACATCTGTCCTAGGAGAGAGTGGTTCACGACTTATGAGCAGATAGACGGAGGCAGCATCTCGATGGCCAACAGTTCTGTCTGCAAGGTGGTTGGGACAGGCTCGATCAAGATAAGGACACATGACGGTAGCTTCTGCACATTGAACGAGGTCAGGCACGTTCCATTGATGACGAAAAATCTGATATCTCTCAGTTCTTTGGACAGCAAGGGATTCAGCTGGTCGGGAAAAGATGGAGTCTTGCGGGTCTGGAAGGGTTCAAATCTGATTCTGAAAGGTGTCATGCGTGGTACTTTGTATTTTCTACAAGGTTCCACGGTTACAGGTTCAGCCCATGTTGCATCGTCAGAAGTTCACCAGGAGGATATGACTAAGTTATGGCACATGAGACTTGGTCATATGGGTGAAAGAGGGATGCAAATTCTGTCAAAGGAGGATCTTCTTGCTGGTCATAAGGTTAAAAGCCTAGAGTTTTGTGAACATTGTGTCTTTGGAAAACTACATCGCAACAAGTTTCCAAAAGCCATTCACAGAACAAAAGGCACTCTTGATTATATCCATTCTGATTGCTGGGGTCCATGCCGTGTTGAGTCTTTGGGAGGCTGCAGATTTTTTGTGTCCATGATTGATGACTACTCAAGGATGACTTGGGTGTACATGATGAAGCATAAAAGTGAAGCTTTCCAGAAGTTCAAGGAGTGGAAAATTTTGATGGAAAATCAAACAGGGAAGAAGATCAAGAGGTTGCGAACTGATAATGGGCTGGAATTCTGCTGGTCTGAATTTGATCAATTCTGTAAGGATGAAGGGATTGCTCGACATCGTACAGTCAGAAATACACCACAGCAGAACGGTGTAGCTGAGCGGATGAATCAAACACTTCTGGAGAGAGCAAGGTGCATGCTCTCTAATGCTGGGCTAGATAGAAGATTCTGGGCAGAAGCGGTTAGTACAGCTTGCTACTTGATTAACCGCGGACCACATACAGGCATACAGTGCAAAACACCTATGGAGATGTGGTCAGGAAAAGTTGCTGATTATTCAAATCTGAAAGCTTTTGGTTGTACGGCTTACTATCACGTCAGTGAAGGTAAGTTAGAACCAAGAGCTAAAAAGGGAGTATTTGTGGGCTACGGAGATGGAGTGAAAGGTTTCAGAATCTGGTCTCCAGCAGAAAAGAGGGTTATTATGAGCAGGAACGTTGTCTTTGATGAAAGTTCTCTGCTTAGAACCATTGTGAAGCCTACAACTACGTCAGAAACTGGGAGTCTTGATAAACAGGTGGAGTTTCAAGTCATTCAGAACGAGAGCGATTTGAAAGAACCTGAAGAGGAGGATCAAGAGCCACAGACAGAAACAGATATTCCAGAATCTATGCCATCAGATATCCATCGGAGTATAGCTCAAGATCGGCCAAGGAGGGTTGGAGTTCGTCCACCTACGAGGTATGGTTTTGAGGACATGGTGGGTTATGCACTGCAGGTTGCTGAAGAGGTAGATACATCTGAGCCGTCTACTTACAAAGAAGCCATTTTAAGTTCTGATTCTGAAAAATGGTTTGCCGCTATGGGAGATGAGATGGAGTCCCTACACAAGAATCAGACATGGGATCTGGTCATACAGCCTTCGGGGAGAAAGATTATTACTTGCAAATGGGTTTTCAAGAAGAAGGAAGGGATATCACCAGCAGAAGGAGTCAAGTATAAAGCCAGGGTTGTTGCCAGAGGTTTCAACCAAAGAGAGGGAGTGGACTACAATGAGATCTTCTCACCAGTGGTCAGACATACTTCCATCCGAGTGTTACTAGCGATAGTTACACATCAGAATCTGGAGCTTGAACAACTTGATGTGAAGACAGCGTTTCTACATGGAGAGTTGGAGGAAGAGATATACATGACTCAGCCGGATGGTTTCCAAGTTCCAGGGAAGGAAAATCACGTCTGCAAGTTGAAGAAGTCCTTATATGGACTTAAGCAGTCTCCAAGGCAGTGGTACAAAAGGTTTGACAGCTATATGGTGAAGTTGGGCTATACTCGGAGCTCATATGATTGTTGTGTCTACTACAATAGGCTCAAGGATGATTCATTCATCTATCTGGTGCTTTATGTAGATGATATGCTGATAGCTGCAAAGAAGAAGTATGACATTCAGAAGCTGAAGGGTTTACTTAGTGCTGAGTTTGAGATGAAGGATCTGGGAGCCGCTCGGAAGATTCTAGGGATGGAGATCATTAGAGACAGAGAGAGAAGGAAACTTTTCTTGTCACAGAGAAACTACATTCAGAAGGTCTTGGCGAGGTTTGGCATGTCTTCATCTAAGCCTATTGATACCCCCAGTGCTGCCAATATCCATCTCACTGCCATGTTCGCTCCACAGTCAGAAGAAGAGAAGGAGTATATGTCACGAGTCCCTTATGCCAGTGCCGTAGGAAGTTTGATGTATGCTATGGTCTGTACAAGGCCAGATTTAGCACATGCAGTCAGTGTAGTGAGCAGATTCATGGGACAACCAGGGAGAGAACATTGGCAGGCTGTGAAGAGAATTTTCCGGTACCTTAGAGGTACATCTGACGTTGGTCTCATTTATGGAGGTGATACTCAGTGCTTGGTTACTGGCTATTCTGATTCTGACTATGCTGGAGATGTTGACACAAGAAGATCGATGACTGGCTATGTGTTTACCCTTGGAGGATCTGTCGTCAGTTGGAAGGCAACTTTGCAACCTACAGTGACTTTGTCTACTACGGAAGCGGAGTACATGGCCTTGACAGAGGCTGCAAAAGAAGGGATTTGGCTGAAAGGGCTGGTTAGTGATCTTGGTCTGCATCATGATCAGGCTACGGTGTATTGTGACAGTTTGAGCGCAATTTGTCTAGCCAAGGATCAAGTCCATCATGAGAGAACCAAGCATATTGACGTAAGGTATCATTTTCTGAGAAGTGAGAAGAGAATCAAGGTGAAGAAAGTAGGAACTGCTGATAATCCTGCTGATATGTTCACAAAGCCGGTTCCACAGAGCAAGTTTCAACACTGTTTGGACTTGCTCAACATCAGAAGCTGTTAATTGCCCTGCGGGGCAACTCTGAGGAAGAGGGGGAGGCCTGGCACTATCATAGTGCGTCTGAAGAATCTGTTTGGAGAATTCAAGTCAAGGTGGAGATTTGTTGAATGCCTTGAATCGGACCCGTTACAAACAGAAAGGACGGGGGTCTGTGGCAAACCCTATTCTGTAATTCTGTTCTTGCCTCTCCATAATAAAACTGCTCTCCCTCTTCCCCGTGGACGTAGCCAATTTATTGGTGAACCACGTAAATCTGTTGTCTTGTTTTTCGCGTTTATATTTTCTCGTATTATCTCAAATTCCGCATAACATATTTATTTATTTATTTATTTATGAGTATTTTTTTGTGTGTGTGACTACTGACAGAGGTTGTACCCAGCATTTTGTGAGTGTTGTGATGAAATGATAAATAGATGGGAGGAATTGGTTAGCAAAACTGGAAGCTGTGAATTGGATGTAGCAGATGAATTTCTAAATGTAGGTGGAGATGTTATATCAAGAGCTGCTTTTGGTAGCAATATTGAAGAAGGAAGGACTATTTTCATACTTCAGAAAGAGCAGTGCGATCTTATTTTGGCTTCTCCATTTACTCTCTTCTTTCCCTTACTAAGGTGAGTGAGTAGTAAGTATTATGATGATCATATATACTATCTATTGTTATAGGATTCTAACTACATATACGAACCCCCAGATTCTTTCCAACAGAATCAAACAGAAGAGCAAGATACATCTACAAAAAAGTGTTATCATTGATCAAAGGAATAATAGAGAAGAAAGAAGACGCTATGCGAAGAGGAGTCTCAGAAAGTGATGATATATTAGGGTTACTCTTAAAAGGAGGACTATCAACCACTGAAATAATTGAAGAATGTAAGGAATTCTATCTTGCAGGACAAGATACAACCACAGCTTTGCTCTCCTGGACATTGGTAGCCTTGAGTATGCACCCTGAGTGGCAAGACAAAGCTAGAAATGAAGTATTTCAAGTACTTGGAAAAAACAAACCAAAGTTTGAGGACTTGAATCAATTAAAAATAGTAAGCAATTACTCTCTGTCTCCACTCCCTCTTTTTGATACTATAAACATGTCATTAATATTTGTGTTGCTAATTATATACTAGATAAACATGATCTTCCAAGAGGTGTTGAGATTATATCCAGCAATCACCCTTATGCGAAGCACCTCAAAGGACACTAAATTGGGAGAAATGACAATTCCTGCAGGAGTACAAATATCTGTGCCTACATATATAGCACATCGCGATCCCCAAGTATGGGGAGACGATGCATTGATTTTCAATCCAAATAGGTTCTCAGAAGGGGTATCCAAAGCTGCAAAAGAGCCATTGTATTTCCCCTTCGGTTGGGGTCCTCGAATGTGCATTGGTAATAACTTTGGCATGGCAGAAGCAAAGCTCGTTTTATCTCAAATTCTGCAGAGGTTTTGGTTTAAGCTCTCTCCTTCCTATGTTCATGCTCCTCAGGCAATACTCGTTATGAAGCCTCAGTATGGTGCTCAGATAATCCTCAACAAGCTTTGACCTTACAGGCTCTGCTGGTTTACTTAATTATCACAACTACTAGTACTAGTTCTATAAATGAGGTTCATATGTATTCTGCTGCTAATTCTGCATTTCAATACCATGTTATTTTGTATGTGTGACAAACTCTCATTAGCACTATCAAATAATTGTCATAATTAGTTATCGTCTTTTCTTTTCACCATGTAGTAGTGTCCCTTTACGAGCTCCTCAACACCCTACCTGACTTCGTATTAGACTAAAATATGCCACAACAACTTATTGTGATGACTTGCAATATACAATATTTGCAAGTGAGCAAAAATTGGGATGCACATTATGAAAATTAATATTGAATGCATTATATAAATTATTTATTTATTTATTTACCATTCGTGGCTACTATTTTGGTATAGCAAATGTATTTGTTCGTTAATAGCTTATATTTGTTCACTCAATAGGAGTGTATACATGCATACCATCGCAATTATTACCAATTTCTATCAGTTATTTCCATTTGCTTAAATGGTTATATCATTTATTTTCACTAGCTGTAACTTCAGTTGTATTCACTCGCTCTATTATATTAATTATTATCGATTTATATAACATGTATTTATTCATTCTATTATTAGTTATGTTTATTCGCTCCTATATATCAATTGTTACCCGTTTGTATCACTTCCATTCATTCATAACTATTATTTAATTGCTACCAACTTGTATATGTTCACTTGATTTCGTTTTATCAAGGAAAACAATCACACTTGCTTGTATGCGCCAAGTTCTGTAGACTATAACTATATCCTCTCTCATATAACGAAATGTAATGAAAAATACCCAAATTTACACATGAATACAATAAACCATCGACAGTAATTGAAGATATATACAACTTACACTTGTTGTTAGTGATACATAAAGTTATTGTATCACTTTTTCCCTCTCTTTCCCACACATACTCACTAAAAACTGAACAATTTGCTGTTTAGAACTTAATATTTAATTTGCCGTTCGTTGTATTTCATACCTTTTCATTATCAACTTCTAATACGTAAGTTCTCCCACTTTCATTGGACATGGATTTAAGTAAAGTATAACTGACTAATCAACTATATAACTAGTCATACTTCATTATCATATATATTATCTAAACTTTTAAAATATTAACGTATTTTACAACTAATTAAGAGATTTTTACGTGTATATACAAGTCGTAACCTCCATTTGAATATACTTACTCTATTTGTATATTTACAAAATGAAATATACAAACAAGCAAGTAAAATAAACAAAACGCAACCTCCATAGCAAACAAAACTATAACTATTACTATACTTATAGAGCTTTAGTATGTCTTATTATCTATGCTATTTCTGAAACTTTCTCAATTAAAATAACATGTACATCTTCTTGGGCTTGGGCCTGTCGAATGAATAACCAAATGGACCAGCTCAACAGACTGAACCAAATTACCGAATGAATTTGCGAGGGGGCGAACTTTTTCGGAACCAAATAGCACAATTTTTGTTGGTTTTTACTTTTTAAGGTAATTTTAAGTATATAAAATAAAGCAATTAGTTTATAGTAATCAACATAGTCATGTTTTTAATTACATAAAAAATAGTCAAAAGTTATAGTAAGTACATTGAATATATAATATTAATAATGTTTGTCAAAAGTCAAAAAGTATACATGAACTATGTGATGAATATACATTATAATATACTGAAAAAGTTAATTATAGCTTAAATATACCTAAAGTATACAGTGACTATACATGAAATATATATTGAATATTCAATCTCGAGCAACTCAAATTCTCAAAATCACCACTAAATAGTCCCAGAAAAAAATACATGGTGTAACCATCCCTTTTCCTTTTTGTGACAAAACATGTCTCGTAGATGATCTTCTTTTTATTTAGTAATTTCATAAACCTTTTTAGATCAAGATTTAATGATCTCTTTTGAATAAACAGAAATTTTTATTAGACCGCTAATTAACCTTTTGCTACCAATTAAACATGTAACCACACCCAAATTGAATATATATCCTCAATCATTATCCCTAATAATATCACAAGAAGACCACAAAATGAAAGTGTAGTAATGATGATGAGGAGGAAAGACGAAAAAAATCATTGTGTGCCATCTTGTTGAGGTCCTAAGGAAAAGTTACTTTAAGTTATAAGATTTTTTTTCCCCTAACATAAAGAGCAAGATTGGAGAAAAAGAACAAAAGAGACATAATTTTTCAAATAGTTTAGCTAGCAATTACAATCTTGATAAGAGGTGATAAAATGACCCCTTACTTGCCCATCATGATATATATAAATATGACAGAATATGAGAATAATATCACCATCATACTATTATATATATATATATAGACTATGGTATCAAAAAGAAGCTTAAAAAGTTAGAGATGCCTTCCAAGAGAACATTGTATAAAGGAAAAGAGAAGGAGGGGGGGAATGGACAAATCAAGTTCGAAAGAGACGAGGACCCTTTTTTTAAAAAAAAAAAATTAAATGCAAAGCGATGAGGATCTTCACCCAAGTAACTTAACTTTTCTTGCATCGACAATTAGCTACTGCCCCGGAAATTCAAGATTTTCTCAATTTTTACGTATAATAATATATAAATTTTTGAATACACTCTCTTTGACTTAATTTATGTGATAAACATAAAATTTTGAATTTATAATTTAAAATTATTATAAATAATTTTTTTGTTGATCAATTGTTTCATTAAAGATAAAATCAAATCTTTTTCATCATGGACTTCGCATTCTTAATTGAACATTGAACATCACACTTCATGTGGTTAAAATTCTTGGGATTTAAAAAACAAAACATGCATGTTATTGATTTATATATGTAAACAACTTACATTTCAATTAGTTAGTTACATTTCCATTAGTTAGTTAGAGATTAGTTAGTTAGTTGAGTTAGTTATGTATATATAGCTGTGCAGACTCATTTGTAAATACACTTTTGCATTCATGGTTTTACACCATTTTCTATCAATCTACATTTGAAGAGTACGATCTCTTCTTCCTCACTTCTTCTTCTGTTTCTTCCTCAAGCTCCATCAATGGAGATCTAGACATACACACTCTGTTTCTTTTATTCAACATGGTATCAGAGCAGGTGTAGATCGCTGTTCTTTTCGTCAATTAAAATCTCAGATCATCTCTGAAATCGAAGTTCATCTTCTTGTCGATCTCTGCGCTAATCTCTGAAGGTCGATTTATTGTCTTCTTGTTGATTTCTTTAGTGTTCTGTAATTGTTTTCTGTGATTCGATTTCATCATGGTTGAGACTTCTGGCCAAGCTTCCACATCAGGAACAGGAGGGAACACAATCGATGTTAGTAACCCTCTCTACATACATCCATCTGACAATCCAAGCCTGATCTTAGTTCCAGTAGCTTTTGAAGGAATTGGTTATCGATCATGGCGACGAGGTGTAATGAGATCATTGTCTGTGAAAAATAAATTAGGATTCATTACTGGAGAGTTCAAACGCCCTTCTTCAACATCTCCACAATATTGCCAATGGGAGAGATGTGATAACATGGTAATATCTTGGATCCTTAATTCTCTTAGCAAAGATATTGCAGACAGTGTTGAGTATGTTTCTGATGCAGTAGAATTATGGAAAGAATTAGAAGATCGATATGATCAAACAAATGGTGCCAAATTGTTTCAAATCCAAAGAGATATCAATGATCTAAGTCAAGGAGTTCTTGATGTCACTGTGTACTACACTAGGATGAAGAAACTCTGGGAAGAGCTAAGTAATCTGAGCATCAAGAACCAATGTAGTTGTGCTTGTAGCTGTGGAGGTAAAGAGATTATGCATAAGGCTGAACAAGATCGAAGGCTGATCCAATTTCTAATAGGTCTTAATGAAGTCTATACTGTTATTAGAGGTAGTATTCTGATGATGAATCCACTACCATCCATGGCTCAAGCCTTTGCATTACTTTTACAAGAAGAGAAACAAAGGAAGTTTAAACCACACAGTCAAATGTTTGCTGAAGGAAGTTCTATGAATTCATCCATACGTGTTGGTTCATCTAATCCATCATGTGGAAGGTCAAATTCTGCTAATGCTAATTCATCAAACTCAACAGGAGGAAGAGTGTTTAGAACAAATTATGCACCAAACAATTATCCTGCAAACAATAGGCCTAGACCTTTTTGTGAACACTGCAAGAGATCAGGGCATATCATTGATAAATGTTACAAGTTACATGGTTATCCCAATCAAAATAACTCTTCTAGTGGACAGGGTGTTAATCAGCAAAGATACAATAATGTTCAGAATCAAAGGGTACATACTAGAGGTAAAGGAGTGGCAGCGAATGTTTTTGCAGATTCTTCAATGAAAAAAACTGATGCTCATACAGCCTGTAGTGCTAATCTCACCAATGAACAATGTGGTCAGCTTATTAACTTGTTACAGCACTTTCAATTAGAGCAATCTGAAGATGTTGATTCTGAGGAACAAGCAATTTGTGGAGCTGCCAACTTTGCAGGTATGATAGCTTGCAACTCATCCATTGATTTTGATAAACTGTCGTGTGGCTGTCTCAAATCAAGGACTGATTTATGGATACTAGATTCAGGAGCTACACATCACATGACTTTTAATCTCAACCATCTCTCACATATTACTGATCTACCATATCCTCTTTTAGTTAAATTGCCAAATGGATACAAAGTTAAGGTGAC
>NC_028642.1:48904339-48906657 GCF_001406875.1 Solanum pennellii | reverse complement strand
CCTGTGAACTTTTCATCTAAACAGTCTTTTACTTGCAACATTTGCCCTATGGCCAGGCAGACTAGACTTTCTTTTCCACCTAAGACTCATAATACATCAAAAGTTTTTGAGATTCTGCATATCGACTTATGGGGTCCTTATCATGTATCCACTCATGACAATTTTAAGTACTTCATTACACTGGTTGATGATTTTAGTAGAACTACATGGACACATTTGTTAAGTTGTAAAAGCAATGCCTTACACATTGTAAAATCTTTTGTCAACATGGTAGAGAATCAGTTTAAAACAAGTGTTCAAACAATAAGATCAGATAATGGTCTTGAGTTTGTAAATCAAGAGTCTGTCCTTTATTTTCAATCCAAAGGAATATTACATCAGAAATCTTGTCCTTATACACCTCAACAAAATGGGGTGGTAGAGAGAAAACATAAGTATCTCTTAGAAACAGCTAGAGCTCTTCTTTTCCAATCTAAATTACCTATCAAGTATTGGGGGGAACGCATACTTACTGCCACATATATAATCAATAGACTTCCTTCTGCCTATCTTCACAACAAATGTCCTTTTACTATATTGTATAATCAAGAGCCTCAATATTCTCACATGAGAAGTTTTGGCTGTCTTTGCTTTCCCACTACACCCAAACATCAGAGAACAAAATTCGAGCCTAGAGCTACACCTCATGTATTCCTAGGATATCCTTTTGGAGTTAAAGGTTACAAAGTGTTGAGTTTGAGCAGCAATAAAGTACATATTTCTAGAGATGTTCTGTTCCATGAAACAGTATTTCCTTTTTCTAATATCATCAATTTTCCTACCAACAATCCTTCTTCAAGTTCTACATTTGATAATGATTTTTTTGATAATGATAATATTAATGTCACCTCTCCAGAACCTGAGCAATGTGATCCCATTATAACTACTTCTCCTTCACCAAATCCCACACCCTCAGAATATGATCCTCCCATCAGAAAGTCTACTAGAACTCATAAACCTCCAGTTTATCTTAAAGACTACATGACCTCTCTACATGCATCTTTTTCACATCACCATCACATAGCTTCTACATCCTTGTATCCTGATAGTCAGTCACTTACATTGAGTGTGTCACATGATTGTGAACCATCATCATTTAATGAGGCTGCAATGAATCCTGCTTGGCAAGATGCAATGACACAAGAGTTGACTGCACTACATGACAATGATACTTGGAAACTTATGCCACTTCCTGCTGGTAAAAAGGTTGTTGGATGTAGATGGGTTTATAAGGTAAAACATAAAGCTGATGGGAGCATAGAAAGGTATAAAGCAAGGCTAGTTGTGAAGGGTTACACTCAGCACTATGGAGTAGATTACACAGAGACTTTTTCTCCAGTCATCAAGATGACAACTGTGAGAGTTTTGATAGCCACTGCTGTAAAGAAACACTGGAATGTATACCAGTTGGATGTCAACAATGCCTTTCTTCATGAAGAATTGCATGAAGAAGTATACATGGATATTCCACAGGGCTTAAATGTTGATACTAAAGGCATGGTTTGTAAACTCAATAAGTATCTATATGGTTTAAAACAGGCCAGCAGACAATGGTATGCTAAATTGTCTGATGCTTTGAAGTCTAGGGGATACAGTAACTCCTTAAATGACTATTCTTTGTTCTATAGAAAACAAGGTCCTTCCACTGTGTTTATAGCTGTATATGTAGATGATATTCTACTTACTGGAAATGATGTTGAAGAGATTGATCAGTTAAAGAACTATCTTCATAACCAATTCAAAATCAAGGATTTAGGAAAGCTACACTATTTTTTGGGTTTGGAGATATTATATAAAGAGGCTGGAATGCTTATTTCTCAGAGAAAATTTGTGCTTGATCTTCTCAAAGAGTATAACTGCACAGAATACTCTAGTCTTGCTTCTCCTCTTGATTCTACAATCAAACTCAAAGCCAGTGAAGGGAAGCTTCTGGAAAATCCTAAGTCATATAGAAACCTGATTGGAAAGTTAAATTTTCTCACCAATACAAGATTAGATATAGCATATGGAGTACAACATCTGAGTCAATTTATGCAGGAACCTAGAGAGCCTCATTTGCAGGCTGCATATCATCTGCTTAGATATCTAAAGAAAGATCCAACTTTGGGTTTGCTCATGTCTTCTACTAATGACTACCAGGTACAAGCCTTTTGTGACTCAGACTGGGCATCATGTCCTGATTCAAGAAGATCAGTTACTGGTTACATTGTATTGTTGGGTTCAAGTCCTGTCAGCTGGAAATCAAAGAAACAAGAGACTATATCTCTTTCTTCAGCTGA
>NC_028642.1:48900364-48900925 GCF_001406875.1 Solanum pennellii | reverse complement strand
TAGCATAAAATAATAACATAATCCCAAGCACTCCGACAATATATTACTATATATAGAATTGAAAAGAACGAATATCTCATATCTTTACCTGAACAATGGCTATGATTTTTCTCCCTCTCGCCGGTCGCCTGTGGTAAGGTTTCGCATCCATTTTTTTTTTCTAAACAAGAGTTTATTAACCGTGAAACCCCACTAACCTATTATCTATATTACTTATTTAATAAAAGTTTCATCAATTGGGTACTCATAGTTATCTAATAGTTTAAAAATACCCCTTTAAATTTTTAAATGGAGTCAAACTAGTCCTAGTTTTCAAAACGACCTAGCGGGTCTTTACAGTGCCACATAAAATTGGGACATAACGAGTAATATATATTGTTTGAAAAGATTAAGTAAAATTTATTATAAATCACAATAATTAACAATTTAGAATATCTAAAATGATTCTCCAATTTCAACCGTGTCACACAAATTAAGACTGACACAATAACATGTATTGGGCTCATGTTGACACAAATAATATATATATATATATATATATATATATATATATATATATAG
>NC_028642.1:48785683-48900348 GCF_001406875.1 Solanum pennellii | reverse complement strand
TATATATATATATATATATATAGTTGGACAATTCAATAATTTTCACTCAAATTTGATGGTGTATTTTAAAAAGGAAATATTGTATGAAATATCAAACTATTAGTTCAAATTAAACGTTATTACCACAGTTTCATTTAATTCTAATATGTAGCAAACACTTCACCATCGCCTCTCCCAAAAATCTCGCTCGCTTCTCTCACTTTATATATACACAAATATATAAATTGTGTTTATGTTTGTATAAAGCAAGAGAAAACTGTATATACAAATATAAATACATATATTTTCATCTAAACACTTATAGTTATACGAATACAGATTTTTCCCTACCAGTTCTCTTTTGCCTTTCTTTCTTTCTCGCTTTATACAAACACAAATTATACAAATTACAATATGTAATTTGTGTTGTGTTAAGCGAGAGAGATTTCGCATAAAAGTATTTTATTTGATTCAATTGTATACAAATTTAATTTTTATGCAGACATACAAACTCAATCATTGCTACATTTACATAAATAGACAATCGCTGCGCTTTTATACAAAAGGAGATGTTACCTGCGATTTATACAAATCTAATGCTCCATAGCAAACATAAAATTTGTTATATATTACAATTATGCAAACTGTAGCTATAACATACAAATATGATTTTTATATTTGCTAAATCTAAAATTCATTAAATCAAATAAATCAATTGCAATAGCTTCTCGAATTCAAACTTATAAAATCAAAATAATGGTTTGAAATTTGAATAAAGATAGGGTGGTTACAATTTACAAAACATGAGCTCATGGTTGGTTCACCATCATAGTCATTGCAACTCATTGCCCGTGACTTTTTCTTTATATTCCTCGTGCCTATCAAGGAGCATATTCTAAAATGATTTTTTCTCTCTAATAATACCTTTAATTGTTCAAATGGAAAAAAAATAAAATAAAATTAGCACACGTAATACTGATAGCTAAATGTTAATCAACAAAACCGACAATCCAATAGAATTAATTGCTTAGATGATCAAACCCATTCCACTAGATGACATTATTAATCACATCGATATGTTTATTAATTAAAATATTTAATATATACTTTGATTAGTTTTACGAGTATTGATATTGCTGGCTAAAAAAGGCTAAGGTAGATGGACATTATTATGTAATTAGAATAGGCCAGCAAATGCCTGGATTTGTGGGAATTTCTGATTCTCTTTTTTTTTTTCCTGTTACAAGATCATGGCAGTGGATTGGTTATAATAATAAAACACTCATTTAATAGAGAAATTTATTACTATAATTTTCTCAATCACAAAATCAGTGTTGCTTTTAGAGAGAAAAAGAAAAAACTATTCCAAAATAAGTGTTCATTTTCAATTATATACTCTTATTCTATTGAGGAATGTCTTTGGAATATGTTCAATTCTAACAAAAAAAAATAACTATTTATTTTGAGACTAAAAAAAATAAAACATTGCTAAATAGCTAGAAATATATGATGTTTTTGTAGTTTGCACTATTTTCTCTAATTATGACTAGACCGGCCAGTATTGGGGCAAACGCTCTAGAAAATTGAATACTAACATAAAATAATGTACCTTTTGTTTTCACTTGTCTTTTGTGTAAGAATTTATTGGTTTCGTTGCGTTTAATGCATGCAACAGGCAATAATGATCTTACATCAAATTATCAACAAAACTGTGAGAGTCAAAATGCATTTATCACGACATGAGTTTGTGAATTTGGTCCTTAAACATTTATTTATAGGGATGTCACTAATTATACTTACTCTGATGCAAAACTAATAAGCGCAATCGCTTCATTTAAATCTTTTGTTATTTTTCAGTAGCTCATGAATAATAAAGCGATTAGAATCAATGTGAGACTCTAATATTATCGTTTTAGTAACAACTCTCAATATCTAAAATGTGGACAAACTAATTAATATGAGAGTCTATCATTAATAAATGGAATAAGTCTGACCATGTGCATTATTATTAAGAATATGAAATTAAAGTTCATTGAATTTGTAATATATATATATATAATTCCAGGCTACATACTCTTGCTTTGATTGAGATATTTATAATGTTGGTCCCAGAATGTACCTTACTTTTCTGGACTTCATAATTTATAAGCTTCCAATATTTATCTAAAGCATTTCATTTGGCTTAATGGTTACAACATATATATGGTTATGTTGATGTGATGTGTGTGTATCATCGACAAAAATTTATTACCATGATGTATGCCTTCTCTATAATTTCCAATATCTTTTAGGAGACCACTGGTTTTTCTTTTATCATCATAGTGTTTGAACAGCTTTTGCGTTTATTCGATTTCCAAATTTTGTTGATTTTTTAGTATTATTTTTAATCGAAGTACCCTTCATGTTCATGTGCGCCATTATTAATATGAAGTCAAAGAGCCATATTGGGCCTTTGATATCCATGTGATTCCAAATAAGTGAATGTGATGGAAATATGGTTGATATGATTAAATTCTACTGTTCATCTGAGTGGTGGATATGAGAGTGCTCAGAATTTCTCAACTGCTTGCTAAATTACCAAATACTTAGTTAATTATCTATGTTAATGTTAACATTAGCAAATTAACAAGGAGGAGGAATAAACTTTTTGACTCGGAGACAATACTATGTATATCTGGAAAAAAAATGTGATATTTCATGTCTAGTGCTTTATCGTGCTAAGTTATTATTTTTTAAAATGATGTTTAAAATTAAAAAAATCTGCAAAAGATGCATTATCATTCAAAGCACAAGTGTGACAGAAGCCATCCTCATCCTGAAAAATTACAATGTCTAATAAGTAATTTTTGCTAGTTATAGAGAATTTTATACTACCATTTGACACTGTTTAAATGAATTTGTATGTATCTTGAAAATATAATATTTGAATCACACAAAATATATAAATATATGTATTTTTATATATTCTTTTTAATATATAAGAAAAAATTCGTGTATGGATATTTAATAAAATAATTCCTCATACAATAAATTCTTTTGAATCTAATGATTTTGACTCATAATGTACATTTAACCAAAAAAAATGGCTCATTAAGCAGTTACAAATAATAAATTTCCAACCTAACAAATCAAATAGGCTACAATAAAATTGTGGAGAGATAGCTTTTTCTTATCAAATGTAATAGTGCTTTTTCAAAATTTATCCTTGTAGTACAATGGTTAAGAACTAAGATACTTATTACGTTAACTTAATATGGACTTTTAATAAATTGAATTTCTTTTTATATATCGATTTTTAAAAACTATATTGTGTTAATTATTTTCCCTCTAATTCTTCTTTATCTTAATATATAATAACTATACATAAATAGAACGTGACAACTTAATTTACCACGATCTGTGCGGTCATACACTTTGTCTCGAACCCCAGTAATTTCTACAGGGTTCCAAAATTAATAATTAAACCGAAACTTTGTTTTGGTTTTCTTTTTTATTTTATTTTATTATTAGATCAGAAAGAATAATATAATTATAAAAATTAAAATTTGCATATGCGCCTAATCATATTATTTATTGTCATGACGACACATTGTTTTATCATCCTAATAAGAAGAGTTAAAAGAGTCAAAAATACATTTAATAGTATTTTTCAATTTTTTTTCATATTTGATTATTAGATGTGTGAATTTTCATTTAAATTATCACCAAGTTTTTCATCGTCATGCACTTGAATTATCAGATAAAAAAAGTGAACAATTTATAGTTCAAGAATAAATATTCAATGATAGGTCAAGTAAAATATTTATACACCTAATAATTCAGATATGAAATTAACTCATAAAAATCGAGATGTTTTAGATATATTTTTGAATCACGAATATAAGAGAGAGTTTGGGGAGAAAAACAAAAAAATTAAGATGTGATCAATCATCCACCTGCCGCAACACTTAGCAGACCTATAAAGCAGAGTCCGAAACTCAAACGGTAGAAAATATTAACAAAAATTCCAAAAGGGTATATAAAATTTTATATACCCTTTTGGAATTTTTGTTAATATTTTCTACCGTTTGAGTTTCGGACTCCTATAAAGCAATCAGAAAGCAAGTGATGTTTAATTTTATGTAATAATTCATTTGAGCTGTCCAATAGATGGTGCTTATCAATACTAATACTCCATTATTCAACTTGTTAATTAATTAAGCGCCTCCATTTACTCATCAATCCTTCAAAGATTGGATAAGATTATTGATTAGTATACTTGGTAATTACATCCATCTGTCTATTTAAGATAAGCTAAAAAGGTACTTGTTCCACTACTATATATTCACAATTACTATTTATACTCCACTTCTAGATAATATAAATTCATATTTTCATTAATTTGATTGATTCACCTTATAACTTGATGGATTTTGTATCAATGAGATTGGTTTATATATATAGTAGGTCTCTCATCTATGTCAAATGTGTTGAAAATGAAGTCCTTTTTTTTTTTTTTACTAGTGGTAGGGTTTTCCTTGAAGCAATTTCCTTTAATTTGGTGAAAAGGATTGAAACATAATTAAGTGCAAAGATTAATTATAATAGGTGAATAATCCCATTTGGAAACAAAGTTTGGTTTGAAAATTGCTTTTGTTTTGAGGGGAAGGCATTGATAGTGGGTAGATTGTGGAGGTAGGAATGGGGATGGTGCTATTTCAACAAGTTAGACCAAATAATTGTTAATATATGAAAATTAATGAATTTGGAAAAGTGTATTTAGGTAGAGGAAAATGGAGTAGTAATGGCTAGATTAAGATTAAAGTATGAATACTCCTTTCATCTCGAATTATTTTTTATAATTTTTTAATAATAATTAAATCAAAATCATAGGAGTATTATTTTAAGATGAAAAAATAACTCTTTTTTATTCTTAACCGTAATTATTCTTGAACATTACAACACTTAATAATGAATAAAGATACATAACTAGAGTAAATTCAATGAAATCAATGCCATATTATTTATTTGCATTATTAAATAAATAAAATTATATGCCTCAAGTTACTTATCAATTAACAAGATCAAGATACAATTACTTAAAAGAATTCCGTTTTAAAAATATAAATATAGTAAAGTTTCAAAAGAGTTTTCATCCATGATTAGTTTTGATATTGATGTATAAAATCATCAGACACATAAATAAAAAAGTGTATTAAAAAGAATAAATTTCTAAGTAAAAAATAAAAATATTTCTAAAAGATTATAAAAGAAAAATAAACAAATAATATAAAACCAAAGAAATAATAAATTTAAATTTAATCAAGATATTTTATTTCTTTATTTCCTAAAATAACCAGTATTCTAAAATAATTATACTCTTATAAAAGAATAGACTATATATACACCTGAAAAAGAAAATGAAGCATTAAATGGCTACCTCCACAATATAGTAATTAAATTTCAATAACCAAATTCTAGCATGCATTTTTTTCTGACTTTTTCACGGGCACGTACTTTATTGAAATTTCGAAGTTATTCAATCCCCTAATACTCTTTTTAAACATCTCGAAGGATACTTTTATGGGAATCATATTTCATTATTTTTCATTTCTCTCGAAATTAAACGGTTATAATGTTAATGAAAAAAATTCAATCACTTATTTTGTATGTGATGTACTTCAGTCGAAGTGTGTGATTATTTTAATTAAAAGTATAAATCTTTAGATGAAACGATTGTACCTATGGTATCATAGACATAATTCATATTCAATAAATATTTACTAATGATGGACCCCGAAATAAATTGCTCACACATTAAATTTCTAATTCTGAACGTGATGAGGTGTGGTGTTGAAAAGTCCCACGTTCGATGAAAATGAAAAAAAATCATGAATGGACTTCCTTATATGGACTTGAACAATTACATCTTTCTAAATTAACTTTTGAAATTGAGTTACGTTTTAAAAATTATTTCTTTAACATATATCAGAGTAGAAAAAGGATAAAGGTCATGCAATCAAATCTCAAAAAAAAACTTTGATATTTTCTCCTCATGAGAAAGCATCATGTCCACATATAAAAAAATACTAAAAATATAATTAAATAATAAAATTATGGTATATTTAATAGCTTAAGTTTTTAGATATAACAATCAAACACTTCAAAACGTATCATTCATTCAATAAAATAGGAAAGAGATTTCAATTTGTTTTAATTAAAACTTAGGTAAGAGGTTGTACAAAGGACATAATTGAGAGGGATAGCGGCATGTGCATTGTGATTCAATTTGTGATATTTTGACCACATGATGAGCTTTTACACAAAAGACTTGTTCTTTATTGTTTTCACCCACAAAACTGTTTTACACCATAGTGTAAACAAGATTTCCATGAATACATATATGTCATCATTCTCCAACATCTAATGTAAAAATAGACAAATTACACTAAGACAAATCTTTTTTTTAATAAATAAATGAAAAGGGGTAAAAGAGAAATAGTAGAAAATAGATGAAAAAAGAAAGGGTGCATGTCTTGACTCTTGATGATAAAGAGAGAGTAAATCACGATAATTAAACACATAAGCGTTTTTATAGAATTTATGAATTTTATAATATTAAATTTTTCATAATAATTTATGGCTAAAAATTATCATCAAGGATTATAACATGACTTTTTAGATTATTTTTTTAAAAAAATTCTAGGAAGATATTATTCTTTTTTTAATCAAACAAATATGTTGATGAACAATTCAAAGTTGTACAAACCAATTTCATTAGAATTTGGTATTTGTTAGTTTATTATAATTTATGTTGGTTTAGAATTTGATATTTGTTAGCTTATTTTAATTCATGTCTAAATAAAATTTATAGCTAAAATTATATAGAAATATATTTTCCAAACGTCAAGTCAAAGTAGCTTTCATACTATTATAAATTAGGGTGTTATTATAGTTATTACTGTCTATAAAACATAGAGAAACGTAGAAATCATTCTAATTTATTATTTTCTGGATAAGTTAATTTCTTTCCAATAGTATTTCAATCGATAAAATACTAAAATTCTCAATAACAAAAATAAATTTACATCAATCACGATTTATGTTATCAATTATCGTGAATTTCCAACACATGAAAATAGGGAGGGATCTCGTGGAGTAATTAGGATTGCTAATTAGTGATGAAGAAAATGTGTAGGCGACTCTTTATCGTGGGACCAAAAACAAAGACAAATTATTTGGTGATACTAATTTGAGAACTCTCTTTCACATTTCTAGCTACTTTTTTTTTATTTAAAATATATATTTTTAAATTTTTTGGGTGGTGACTTCTCTCTTTCCTTCTTTTTCATCACATCCATTTTCAATAATTAAAGTTAATTAATTATCTTTAGTCTTGGTTTTGAAGATTAGATTAGCAATACCAACTAAAACTTTCTTCCCATTCCTTTTGTCTTGTCAAAGAGAAAATTTTCCAACCCCATGCTTCATTTATTTAATTTGATGTTATCTTCAACGGTTCTTTCTTGGTTTAAGTTATGGAAAAGACAATTTTGGAGTTGGGGTTGGCAAATGATTCATGAATGACATGGATTAGTTGAGTAGAAAAATAGAAACTCATTTATCAAGATATAGGAGAGCTTTAATTATTAGAATTTATGGTAGAAATTTGACGGGTATTTTTTATTTGAACACTGTTATTTCATATGTGTTTATTTATTTAAAAAAATCAAAATACATACGTGATATGACTAAAATTTAGTCATTTTGCATTAAAATAATTGAACTTTTGCCATATGTATATGAACTTTAAACCAAAAAAAAAAGGATAAAGTTTAGATAAATTGATTAAATTAATAATTTGGTGGAAAAGTGACTCAAATTCAAGTTTATTTTTAAAAATATCGACAAAAATGAATGAACTTCAATTATACATGCTTGAACTTTAGCCGTATAAAACATTAAATATCTCATATTTGAAATCATTTTTAAATGAATAAACTTATAATTTGTAAGCACGCTAGAGAAGACTTAAATAGTTGTCCCTAAATGAAATATTTGTGCACTTTGTCCGGGTTTATATTATGATGTTATTCTTTACTTTCTTCTCGTCAATTATATAAACCAAACAGTACATTCCAATTGTTACCAAATAGTTCTCTTCAATTATAACAACGTAAAATATGTGGCATGATTGGGACGTTATTATGGAGGTTTTCAACTAATTATAACCTTTGTCACACGTCTTTGTGAAATAGGGAAGTGGCTCCAAATTACTTCCTCACACCTTTTTACTTGCCTCTTGTTCAAAGTCTTTTTTTTTTCTTTCTTAAAGTTATGTGTCGCATCAAGCTAACTCACGTAAAATGCTAAAAATTCAAAATAGATAAATAAAATTAAACAGATAAAATAGTACACTCTCAATTCGTATTTATATGTCATTATTTTTTATTTCACGTTAATTAAGAAATAAAGTAAGTTTACTATTGATGTTGATTTGCTTTGTTAAAAGAAGATATACCCTTATTTATTTTTTAAATCAACTTGCGAATCATTGAAATATGAATAAATTTATTTTAATTTATTAATTTGATCAATAAACGTGAATTATTCACTTAGTTTTTCTATGTTGGTTAAATAATTATTTTTTAAAATTAATAATTCATAAATAAAAATAGAAAAATATTATAATTTATTCATTAATTTTATATTTTGATAAAAAAATATGATATATAAAATGAAACCGATAAAACGCGAGAAGAGACGTTTGACCCAACACAAACATCGAGAGAAGGTGAATCCTATTCAACCAACAACCACGCAATTAGGTCGGAAGTATGCCCATCTCATCTTCTGACGATGAATACTTCTAGTACTTCATTCTTGAAGACCCCAAAAAATAAATAAAAATCTTTGAAGACCAAGTGAATAACATAAGTTTCCAATTTTTGAGTTTTTCAATTCTTTCGATGAGAGGAAAAAGTCTTAGATAAGTAGTTAAATTAAATAAATATTTATTTTTATTATTCACTTGAAATTTGGTATCTTAGATTGAAATTTGACCAAATTATTGCGTGGTGCAGAATTCATTTTTAGGGTAACGCTTAAAAGGAAAAGATAATTCATTTTTAAGGGTTTGGTACTAATTAAATAATTGCTTCAATAGAAGAATGAGAACAATGAGGTGTAATATAACTCTAAAAAATGATCTCAACAAAATAGTCTTAATTTATTGTTGTATTTTATAAGGATATATTTTTATTTCTGAATTAAAAATTTTAAATTTATCTATGTATTAATATATTATACGAATGAAAGAATCTCATTCATTCGATCTCATTGATAAGAAAATAGGCAACGAAATCTATAATTAGTAATGAAGCTCATTAGCTCGAATAGCAAAAATTCAATGTTTTTTTAAGAAATTATTTTAATTCTATGCTCAAATATTTTTTTAAAAATTCTTTTTTCTTGCGTGATGCCTCGACAGACATGTCCTCGACGTAATAGCTTCGAGCACAACTAAGACTCGGTGGTTCATAAAATCTATCCTCGAACACACGAGACCATTTTTGTCATTTTCTTTTATATATAGCGGTATTTCAAATTTAACTAATCATTCATTCTCTCTTTCTTTTAAGTAAATTCCACTTCACCCCCTAAACTTGTGGGTTTGGCAAACGTTATCCCTCACCTTTGAAATGAGGCAATGAACCCCTCTTATTTTGGATAAAATCATGACGGTATCCAAAACTTTGACTGACGCAAATATTTTTTGTTGCAATAAAGATGCTTAGGTCATATATATATATTTTTTTCTATTTTATTACTGATTTCATATATAAATAAATATATGCAACGTTTGAATCAAACATAATTGATACTTAAACATCCACAAATGAATTGTAACTTTGAGTTAGTAAAAAGTAGTAATTTGGTATTTTTAAACTAGTTCAGATTTGGACAAAATCGAAATAATTAAAGTTTAGAGAAATCTAATAACAACTGAGTGGTTTAATTATAAATTTGATCACATGATTAGATAAGTAAGTCGCTAAGGAACCAATATGACTTTACTGAATTGAATTCGGGCGAGTAGAACTCTCGAAATTGATCTAAGCGTGAACGGTAAGCTTTTGAGTGTCGTTGGTTAAAGGTGTGTTCTAAAATAAGGGTTTGAAATTCTTAAAATTGCTCATTGTTTCCGTGCACATTGCTGAGACGGGATTTCTGCGGCAAGGGGCGGGACCGCTGTAGCGAGGTGAGTACCGTTTGTGGCAGGACGGACACGACTTAAAATCAAAATTAAACCCCAAAAATGTTTTATTCTGCAATTTTCGAACTTGAAAGCTAAGAAACGAACTCAGGGGTTTTATTAACAATTTTCACCATTCTTAAGGCTAAAGGTAAGATTTTAACTCTTTGAATTCGTTTTTCAATCCGTAGAACGTAATCGAATGGGTAATTATCGATGGGGAAGAGTTTTGATCTGGAAATTATGGCGAAAAAAATCTCAATCTGTGTGTGATCTAGGATTGATAGAATTGTTAGTAATTCGAGAAATTAGTTATTGTTTATTGATTCACGTGTTTAATTAATTGTTGTAGACCAAGAACAAGATGAACAAATCAGGAAAGGGAATAATAAAGTTTCTTAGGGAATTCAAGCTTGTTTCGAGGTAGGTGATGGTTGTGATTTCATGATTGTGTGATATATGTTTGTTCTTGCTTCATTATAATACATGTATGTATGTGAATGTTGCATTATTGATCACACATGTTGTAAATAAGATAGATGAATGATGAACATCATAAATCATGACTTGATTGTATGATTATGAGAATATATAGAGCCGTCAAAATAGACTTGGCCCACGAGGCCGACCCAACCGAACCCTTGAAATAAGTGGGGTTGGGCTTAATATTTTTGGCTCATTTACAACAAGGCATTTTAGCCCGCCCCATTTGGCTCGTTGGCCTCTTAGGCCCAACCGGCAAGCCTCATAGGCCAGCCCGTGGGCTATTAATATTTTAAAATATTTTTATTTATATTTTTAATATTGTTTTATTTGTAAAGATTTTATGAATAAATATTTTGAAAAATAAAAAATCAAGTATTTTGCAATATCATCTTGCATGGTGAATTGCAGATGAAGATGAACTTCTTAAGGAAATAATATCACATGTTGATTCAAATGTGATCGATGGTGAAAGTAGAAGCGGAGTTATAAAACATTAATTAATGAGTCATGTAATATTTAGAAATTTAGATTTGTTATTTAGGCTGCCTTGTGTTGCTGAAAATCTTTTAAACCAACTAGTTTTTCGTGGGAGAAATGATGAAATGATCAATATTTATCCGCTAAATCTTACGTTGGCTATTATGTATTTTTGTGAGTATTCACCAAAGTGAGTGATTCATAAATATATTTTTGAAAGTATTCACCGAAGTGTGTAATTTATAAATGAATTTTTTATGAATTGATGTCGTTTTCATAGGCGTCAACATTTGATACTCTTTCTAAGAGAGTAATATTGTTCATTTTTTTGTTGAAGAGCCACCCGTCCCAACCCGTGGCCCGCTTAGGGTTGGGTTTGACCATTGTTTTATTGGCCCTTTAATTAAAAGGGTCAGCCCGCCCCAATCCATTTAACTCTCTAGCCCGTTAGAATTGGGTTGGGTCAGCCCATTTTGACACCTCTAAGAATATACTTGTGATTATGGCTTGTTGAATAAATTGGGTGTTGCGTTCCCACACATTATCTTGGATCGGTTGCCTCGTTCCGACATGAACATTTGATCGGGTACCACGTTTCGGTATGCTAACTATTTGAGTTTGGATTTCATGAGAGAACCAATGATTTGACGTAATTGTGTATCTTGAGAAATCTAATATTGTACGTTACTTCTTAAATAATGATGATATTATATATGTTTGGTGTATGCAATGTTATTATTATGTTGTATATCCCTTACGTATGTTGCACTTAGTGGGATAGTCGTGTGATCCTACCAGTACTCTGTGGTTGTGTACTGGTACTGCACTTGCTCTTTCTTCATGAGTATAGGGAATCTTTAGGCGGCTATTGACAAACCTCGCTTAGAAGATCAGTGATCTTCGAATTTAAGGGTGAGTCGTTTTCTCCGGGATATCATGAGTTCTCTTTTGTTTATGTCGATCATTTCGTACTTAGACTATTGCATTAGGATTTCTTATGTTTAGCTTGGGGCTTTACCTTTCTTGTTTAGACTTATGGATCTTGTAGAGTTTTGGTACATTGACTTTCAGTAACTAGGCGTATTTTCCACATTTGTTTAGTTGTTAGACTATTGATTTGGAGTTTATGGGAACTCCATGTTTCTTTCCTTATCATTTAACTTGTTTTCGTAACTTAAATGCCTTAGTATTTAGACTAAGTTGTTAGCTAATTAGTATAAATGATTATCCTATCAGAGGGTTAGTGTGGGTGTCAATCACGATGGACTGGATCATGACACGAATAAGTTCGATATGTTTAAACATATGTATACGTGAAATAAGATCTTTGAGAATTATTATACGTGATAAATTTTATTACGATAAATATTATTATAATAAAATATGGATCAACAAAAATTTTACCATACTTTTTATGGTCAACTAATTGTTGCAAATGAAAGCGGTTAGTAGTGCTAATTATTGTTATACAAGGCATAAATATGCATTTTAAAAAGATTGTTAGGGCACACGTTATGATTTATTACGAACCAAAAAAAAGAAGAGAAAATGATGACTCTTTACATAGATTTTTCATCAACTAGAAATTCATATGAATTTATTCAAAATCCAGAGCTAACAAAATATAACGACTTGCCACATTGTAACAAACATTGATAAAATGAAATAGTATTATAATAATATCATATTTGGTGCATAAATTAGATGTTTAACAAAACTCTTAGAAGAGGATTTGTTAATTAACTAATTAATCAAGAGGAGGCCTGTAGGGACAATTTTCTTAACAAACATTTCATTGCTCAAAACAAATTAAGTTGTCAAACGACACCATCCTGGTTGTGTTGGATCCCTAACAAATATTAAAACTATAACTATAGTCTGTAGAGTCTTATTATGTCTATTATATTTGCTATTTTTAAATACTCTCTTATGTTAATTGTGTTTTGTCTATATATAGTATGTTAGTACTAAACAATTTTTTATACTAGCGAATTCAAAGTTTCAAACTATCAAAATCCTTTTCTTCCATTAAATTTTATTTTCCTTTTTATTTTTTAGTTAAAATTATTTACCTTTTTAATCTTTCAGTAGCAAATGGATCTCATCAACTTTTTTTAACCTAGAATTGTGACAAAGAAATAAGTACTCATTGCATTCACTTTTCTTGTCTAAGTTTTGTTTGAGAGAAATTGTAAAAACTTGGATCAATTTTAACCACTAGTACTTGAATCTTAAAGACCCCAAAAAGAAAAAAAAAACTTGAAAACCTAGTAAATAACATTAGTTTGCAAATTTTGAGTTTTTCAATTCTTTCAAATAGGGGGGAAAACCTAGAATAAGGAGTTAAACTAAACAAATATGTACTTTTTATTTTTATTTTTTTTACTCAATTGTTTAGTATCTATATTGAAATTTGACTAACTCTAATTTGCATATTCTAGGATTTATTTTTAAGACGGCGTCCAGCTAAAAACAATATTCATTTTCAACGGCTCAATAATAAATAGTTGCTTCATTAAAAAAATGATAATAAGGAAGTGTAAAATAACTCTCAAAGAAAAATCTCGATAAAATAGTCTTGATTTATTATTTTATTTTATAGGAATATATTTTTTGTTTTTGAATTTGAAATTTTTAACTTATATATGTATCACTATATGTTATACGAAACAGACGAATCTCATCTGACTAATATCAATGGTAAGAAATAGGCAAACGAAATCTATAATTAGTAATGGAGCTCATTAGCTCGAATAGCAAAGTTCCAAATATAAGAATCATAATATTTTATGGACCCACTTTGGCAAATAACGACTAGAAACGAAAGAGGAAAATGGAACAAATTTTTGTATGATGATATTGAGGGTGACATAGCCTTCACAACTAGATAGCTATAGAGAGAGGCATCTTGCTTTAAAGCCATGGATCCTCCGTCACACACATCGAAATTTATTACTAATGGAAGTGAAACCAATCCCCTTTTCTCTATGTAAAGGGACAACTCCTCTTTTCGTTTTAAATAATGGTCCATATACCAATATTGTACACAATTTATTTCATATACTTACCTAAAATCGAAGGCTTGGTTCCTTTCTATGAGTATTTTAGTAAGAGAGGATAAGAAATTAAAAAAAAAATCTTTTTTATTAAAAATCTCGAATTTAAATGAAAATTTTTAAAATTCCTTTTATAAAAGGTGCTTCCTTCTTGATCGGGTCTTGATATGATTTCAAATTAATTGAGATGGTAGAAGAGGTAATAACCTGAATTGATTTTTTTTTAATCTTATTATTATTTATTAATTAAAAATAGAGAGGTGGCGAGGATGCATGGGCCATGCTCCATACACAACAATCCCTACGGCAGCGCCTAACCTTCTCCACGCCCAACAATACACCGCACGTACAATACATAAACGTGTTTTTTAACTTGACTTCATTTATGTCCTTTAATTAAACCTGAATAGTGTCTTTTTGTTCAATTTTTACACAATTTCAAATATCTATTTATATAAATTCAAAGTTGAAAGATATAATGTTGATGGACTATACGTATATCTTATCTACTTAATTAAAATCCTCAATTACAAGGATGTGTGTCCATTGTTATAAAACAATAAATAGTACATGTAAGGTAATACAAGTAGGGTAGTGTATGGGTGATAGAAAAATAGGACAAATATTGGGAGGAAAAGATGAGTAATATTAGGATTAGAAAAAGGAGGGGGGATTGATGAGAAACACGAGAGTCCCTCTTGCCGTGTTGAAAGAAAAGAAAAAAACAAAGCCCACGCGAAAGAAGAAGGAACCACAATAAGAGGAGCTCTCCCTCTCCCATTTGGACTCATTCGTTTTGATCGCATCTCCTTCTCTCTCCCATAAAACCATTTATTAGGTGTTAAGCTACTACTAAAACATTTTTTTTTTTTAAAAAAAAGATGAGTTTCTTAGGTGGAAACATGGTCATGTTGGTGTTCTTGATGGGTTAAAGGTTGGCTTCTTCTTCTCCAACATAAAAGAAGAAAGATTCATTCTTTTCTCTCTATCAAGAATCAAATAAAGTCTTTGAATACTTGTTGGTATTTCCATAGTTTGGGGCATCTTCTTCTCATTCATGCTGTTTATGTGTTTGCGCTTAATTAGGCCTTCCCTTCCTCACCACTCTCTTTTACCAATCAAAATCCCTTCCTTCTATATATATACACACACACCCAGCTTTCTTGTGTTTGATCATTCTTCAATGGCTGTTCAAGCTCAATATCCATCTAATGTTCACCTCTTTAACAGGTGGTAAACTTCTCAAATTTATCTTCTTTCTTTTTGTCATTACTAGTAACTTACTTAATGAAGGTTTTTCATTGACTGCAGAGCTGTGCAAGAACGAAAGAACCCAATTGGCAACGATGAATATTCGTTGCAACCTCAACCTGCTGGAGGATCAATTCTTGATCACACACAAATGCGATTCAATCCAGGAGGTAAAAACAAATCCAAACTATTCTTATACTAATTGAATGGATGGGTTCCTACAGAGGAGGAATAACCTTGTTTTTGGCTATGGCAGCTGGCTCTTCTCATCATCCGTGTAAGAGAAGAAGAGAAGTTAGCACCACCACTGCAATGAATCCGTCAATGCAATCTCAGCCGCAGCTGATTGACCTCACTCAGCTTCATACAAATCCAAATGTTGTCTCCACCGGCCTCCGTTTAGCTTCTGGAGAACAGTTACAACACCAGAATCAGCAACACCAGTTACATCAACAGTATCAGAAGCAGCAACAACAAAACCAACACTCTCTTTCTCCTCAATCTTCTCAATCATCAGCTTTCTATTCCATATTCACAGAAGATATGTCTACTATTATCAAACAACACCGCGATGAAATTGAACAATTCCTCCATGTTCAGGTATAGCGAATTTAGGGCTTTTTAATTTGTTAGGTTGTATTTCAATGAATAATACTTCTGTTTGGTATTAACAGAGAGAACAATTAAGACGGACATTAGAGGATAAAAGGCGAACACACTATCGTGCTCTGATTGAAACCGCCGAGGAATCAATGGCACGGCAGCTGAAGGAAAAGGAAGCCGAGGTTGGAAAAGCGTTTCGGCGCAACGCCGAGCTAGAGGCGCGTGCAGCGCAGCTGAGTGCAGAGGCGCAAGCCTGGCAGGCAAGGGCTAGAGCGGAGGAATTCACCGCAGCAACGCTACAGGCACAGCTGCAGCAGGCGATGATGAACGGCGGAGGGTGCAATGCGAACCTCCCAGACGGAGACATCGCCGGCGCCGGCGAAGCTGAGGATGCTGAATCGGCTTACATCGATCCAGACCGAGTGGTGGAGACAACCGGTCCGAGTTGCAAGGCATGCCGGAAGCGAGTTGCGTCGGTGGTGCTTTTGCCGTGCCGGCATTTGTGTGTGTGCACAGATTGTGACGCTGTGGTACAAGCATGTCCACTCTGTCTCTCCATTAGAAGCTCAAGTGTTGAAGTCTTCCTCTGTTAGAAAAGCCCAATCTTTGGCCCATTTATTTGAAGCCCAGGCCCAAATGTCATGAACTAAGTAAAAGATTTTCTAACTATTGTATTCATGCTACTTTTAAGTTTTGAGTAAAAAAAATGAATATAAAAAGAAAAGATTAAAAAAAATAAAAAAATTACATATCTCTTTATTCAAAAGCTACTTCTTTTTCTTTTGGCTCCATAGTCAAGACACAAAATCTTTATTATTTTTTGAATATTTTTTGGGGAGAGGTGAATGTGATGTACATGATGAAATGGAGAGGCATTTTCCTTTTCTGTTCCTTCTTTTTTTTTTTGTCCATTTCTATAATTTGAACTCATTTTTAGACGGCATAATACATATATTAGATCCTAAACTAGACTTCAAATTTTAACTTTGACCTTCAACTTTCATAATGCACAAACAAGCACTTTAACTATCCAACTTTTAAATAAGTAAACACATGAGTCCTACATGACACAATACACGTAGGACAACACGTAGGACAAAAAATGACATGTAGGGAGACATGTAGGACATGTGTGTCTATTTGTTCAACTTTATACAAGTTTAAGTGTCTACTTGTGCACACCCAAAGTTGAAGGGCATAAATGTAATTCGAAACCAAGATAAAGGGCATATTTATGTATTATGCATTTTTAGACTGTTACAAAAAATTAGTAAACATAGAGTACTTTTGTGGGACAAAAAAAAAAGTGGAAGAAATGGTTACTTGCAAACTTTTTTCTTTTTGGTTAGTTTTACGACCTTTTTATCAGAGATAATCATTATTTTATATATAAGATATCAAAAAGATTACTTTTTTCTATTTAAGTTGTATAAGAGACGAGCAAGATATGACGATCATCTTTATTTTTTACATTAAAGATCTAAAAAAAAATAATTTTTTAAAATTCAAATTGTAAGAAGACATGCCAGAGATCTCATTTCCTCTACAACCTTAAATCATAATGCTCCTACATTAACAATTTTTTACATCCTATTTTAATTCAGTATGATCTATCATATTATTCTCCTGATATATAAAATATGTATACATGCATATATCGGAAAAATGAATTATTCACATCCTGTCCTACAAATCGCAATACAACAGGATCAAATATCTTGCATGTGAATTTCTAAATAGAATAAAGGAAGCTCAAAAATCAAAATGTATATATACATATACACTATGGTTTTTATTTTTAATTTGTAGGATAGAAGAAATCGAATCGTAAGAATAATAGCAAAGAGGATTTGAAAAGCACAATGAATTACGATTTTCAAGGCTTAGCCAAGGATGGGATCTCACTATTCACCGTATTTGATGACATGACTAACATATTAAGCCGAAGCTAAAACTAAAATCACATGCTTTGTACAACTTAAACGGTACATTAGATTAGGAGTATGACAAAATTACTTAATTATAAGTTTGACCAGATTTATATATGTTGAGTAAAAGAAAGAAATAAAGAAATCCCAATCTGATTAATTAGTTCACATGATGGCTGAATCACTATTGCTAAGAGAGAAGTTAAATTAAGGAAGATATATAAAAACAGGGCGTAATTAAGTTGAAAATAACAAGTTCCTAATTCATGTTTGCCAGTCAATATTGTTAATTATAGCAGCCACCACCATCTTGTTTTAAATTATTTATAGTAAACTAGTATAATATACAAGAGATAGGCACCAAAGCAAAGCAAACAAAAAAGATATATGTACTAATTTAATATAGCTTTGTCAGCAATTAATTAGCTGATCTAAGATCAGAATAATGCAAATCTCAAAGTCTCTAATCCCCACTAATACATTGTACGTCTCCCTTGTTTAATTTTTTTTTAGAAAAAAGAAGCTAGCTAATTAACTTAATGCGCTTTGAAGTGAAAGATATTTGAAAGACTTACAACTTTATAATTAATAAAAAGAATTGGTTTAAACTTTAAATATAAAATACTCAGACGTTTTTGTTCACAACCCTCCTCCCCCTCCCCCCTCAAAAAAAAATTATTTTCTTTGTCTACCGTTCGAAAGTTTTAATTTACAGAGTCCATAAATTTATATATGAAACCTTTTAATCTTTCTGAATAATAAAATTTACAGTCAAAAACTTCTTTTTTTGACTCTCGAAATCCAAAAACTACTACAGAAGTGTTTTTTTGCTTTTCAATTTTTTTTTTAAAAAAAATACTAATTCCTCCCCTTCTTTTGCAAGAGATTAAAATTTAAATAATATTAATTATTATCAGGGTACATAACAAGATCTCCAGAATTTTACTTTCTACTATTGTTAATGACTAGTTCACGCATTTTAGAAAGGGAAGATTAGCTTGAATAATACTAATAAATTTTGACCAAATAAAGATTATTTATGTCAATATATATACGGCCGGCCTGCTTTGATTAAAATTTATAGGATAACTAGGAATCTGATTATTATGGTAACATTGTTAACGTAACACATTGTCTAATGGAATTCCAAGTTAGAAAACGTTTGATCATAGGATAAAAATAATAATCTCAAACTTAACTTTGTTTATGTTTGATTTGATATATTAATTTATTCCTAAGTTATGTTACGTTTGAAATTAGCTTTTTACTTTTTTGCTTTCAAACATAATTTTTGTCGCTGAATACTAAGCTTATGTTAAAAAAATAAAATCCATACGTGTTATTCAACTTATGCTTGAGGTATAACATTTACTAAGGGTTCGTTTAGCCATTCAATATAAAATCATGATATGGAGTTATGAGATAGAGTTAAAGTTTTGTTTGAATTGCAATTTGAACTTTTTATGTTGTATAATTTTTCATATATATAAAACTCTCATAAGTTGTAAAACTATTAAAATTGTTTCATTTCTTTATACAATCTTATAAGCAAAAGTTTATAAAATCACATAATATACTATTATAGAGTTATATATTCTAAAATGTACAGATTTTATTGATCAAACTTTGATTCAATAAAAAAAAAAAGATGAACTTAAGTTATAGTGTATTAATCTTTAATATAGTCATCCCACATAGTATAAACAATCTTCTCACATTAAACTTACACTTCTCGATCATATATATGACAGAGAAGACAAACCAACATAGGGCTTTGAACCATTTATCAGTCAATTTGGTTGGTTAAATTTGATTTTAGAAAAGAAAGGAATTTGGTGGATATAAATGGTTAAATATGAAATGATTTGAAGTAATTATAAATTTTATTTTGGTGAGAATAATCGTTATAAGAGTATAAATTATTCATAAATTTTACTCCCTCCGTTCGGAAAAGTATTTGTAATGTTGCGCTTAACGAAAGTCAATTTGACTAATTTCAAAGGTAAATTAGATCACATTAATTCGATATTTTAAACAAAAAAAATTAGATATTCTAAAACTACATGAAAAGTACTATAAATTACAATTTTTTTTGCATATTAATATGATGAAAAAAAGCATCTTAAAACGTTAGTCAAAGTTTTTGTAGTTTAACTCTAAAAATAGTAACCATGACAAACAATACCGGACGTAGGGAGTACTTAGATACAAAATAGATGGTTAATATATAGATATAAATGTGAAGTTGTTTTACAAAATAATAGGGTAATTTCGTTTTTAAACAGTTCCAAATCATGATTTGAAATTCTCAAATCATACTTTTTAGAAAATGTGAAATTTCATATTATGATGTGAAATTATGAGATAAAATCAGCATGAAGTTGCACGTCAAAACATAAACGCCTATTATATTAATGTTTTTGAGAATATCGTTTTTGATTGTATCTAAGGGAGTTTATAATTTACCCGGTCAATATTACGATGATGCATATGGAAGGTGTAACCATATCTGCTAGCTGTTAAATGCTCATCAAATTTATGCACAAAACAACAGATATTATTCATTCACTATTTTATTTTATTTTTTGTCAGAGAGCTGACTTGCAATCATAATTTTTAAATTTCAAATTCTTCAAAAACGACTAGTTTTACCCTATAAAATATTATATGTGATCTTTTTGTTCAAAAAACCTGACAGCCATAGCAATTATATTAATAAAAAATAATTTGATTTATTCTGCAACCTTATGTCTGCATAAAAATATAAAATGTTAGCTATTTTTTTCCGCAAAATTCATTACTACACTATCTTTCAATTTATTCCGAGGAAAGTTTTCTAACACAAATAACCATTAGTCATTTTTCTTAGAACGGTGAATGAAAATATTCTAAAATGAATGAAAAAAGTTAGATTAAAGTTGAGTAAAAGAGAGCATTATTTGTTTGAAGAACAACGTTCTTTTAATACTTATCTACACTTTATTCGAATCACATATATATTGTTAGGCTAATATATTTTAGAGGAGAGAATTGAATGAGTAGTAAAGATCAAAGAGTAATAAGAAAGAGTTGTATTGTCCGGATAATAGATGATATGTATCTAAAATTTATTCGAGTCATATAATGTGATTGGATTATAATATTTTGGAGGAGACAATCGAATGAGTATCGAAGATCGAAAGCACCAGTAATGAAAAGAATAGTTTGAACCTATAATAGTCAACAAGTACGCTTTAAAAACCAAAAATCCATAAGTAACTAGTCAGTTTCTCTTCAGGGGTACATCACCTCAGTGCAGAATTAAATAGTGTCAAGCTATCAAAAGAGAATTTTTCTTATCGAAAAGTTCTATTATAAAATTATATTTTTTGTAATATGTGAACTGTGTAATCCCTGGACTGAAGAAATATTCAAGTGTCTGTATAGTAATAAAGCTAAAAAGAAGGATCAAAATTGTTTTTACTCATGTGGATTGACTTCGAGTTTATATAATTAGTCACATTTGTATATGTATAATTGCCAGAATATACAAATACAAATATACAATTATTTAACCTATATACATATACAATTCATCTCTCTCCCGCTCTATGCCCTCTCTCATTCGCCTCTCTCCTCCATCTCCCAATCTCGCTTGCCATATATACAAGTGTATATGTATAATATACTACATATACAATTCACCTCTCTCCCACTCTCTGCCCTCTCTCGCTCTCCTCCCTCTCCCAATCTTGCTTGCCATATATACAAATACATGTGTATAATATACAATTATCTAACTGATATACATATACAATTCATCTTTCTCCCACTCTTTTTTCCCTCTCTCTCGCCTCTCTCCTCTCTCTCTCTCCAACTCTCGCTCGCCTCTCTCCTCCATATAACATATAGCTATGAATTGTGATTATCAAAATATAGTTATGAATTATAATTAAACTATTTTTAATAAGCTATATGTGAAAGTTCCCCGATATTCAATTTTGCTAGGCCCAAATTTTTAATTTAAGCTATAATGGCAAGAGAAAGGCCCATTAGAGATCACTGAGGGTTGGGCTGACACTCTGAAATACACAACTGGGCCATGACACACCATGCCTATACAAGCTTTATGCATGATATATTAAAAACAGGAAACTTACATAAATATAATACAAAATAAAAAATATTTATTATTTTTAGCAATAATATATTTTTTAATTTTATCACTTTTAATATATTTATAAATACAATTTCAATTCATATTACAAAAAATAAATTACTATTCACATATAATACAAGTTTTATTGATGGATAATTCGTTTAATCACATGTTTTAATACACTTATAATACAATGTCTCAACTTCTTACTAAACAAGCATAATATATTTTTAAAAATAGTTATAATAAATATATATTGCATACTTAATTCACTTTTAATACATATTACAAATTTAATATAGTATTGATATAAATGGTAATAAATTAAAAATATCGCTAAAATCAGTAATTATTTATTAAAGGGAAAAGGCTCAAAAATGTCATCGAACTCTCAGAAAAGGCTCATTCATACCATCAGTTAAAAGTTTGGCTCATTTATGCCATTATCGTTAAAGAAAAGGCTCATTCATGCCATTATTTTTTCAATGATTTTGCAAAATCATTTTTGACACGCGCCCAATTATAATTCGACTGCTCATCAATTTTTTTAATAAAAAAAATCATAATTCATGAAAAAATTGACTTTATTTTTTTTATTTTTTTAATTAAATAAATTGATGATGTGATCGAATTATAATTGGTCACGTCATCAATTAAAATTCTGAATAATTGAATTTCTTTTTAATTTTTTTTTATTTAAAAAATGATGACGTGGCCGAATTAGATTTGACAACGTGTCAAAAATGATTTTGCAAAATCACCATTAAAAAATAATGACATGAATAAACCTTTTTTTAACGATAATGACATGAATAAATCAAACTTTTAATTTGTGACATAAATAAATCTTTTCTAAAAGTTTAATGGCATATTTAAACCTTCTCCCTTTATTAACCGAGTATCCTAAAAACAAAAGTGTAATATATATAAAATCCCAATTCAGAATTTGAAGAGTTTAGAAACACCAATATTATTTTAATTTAAGCATGAGTTAAATTTTTAACGATGACTAATAGATAATGCTGTATTTGATTAGTTACTAATAGCTATTGAACTGTCCGCAGTTCAAATCCCTCTATTTACCAATTTTTATATCATAAATAAACCCTCAACTTGTAATAAGAATCGTAAAAAAATAAAATCCATAATTCATCCAATTCGCAGACATTTTAATACGGTTATATGCAAACAAATACATTACAAGTGTACTATTTTCCTCTCCACGTGTGTCATCATGTTGAAAGTAGACAGAACAAAGTTTAGAATATGAAAAGGTTCATTATTTTAATCAGCCATCAGTATTTATTTTATATTCTGATAAAATTGTATAAAGCTAGGAGCTTTGTTACGTTGCACGGAATAATACACTTTAAGGAGTGGACAAATACTTGAACTAAAAGGAAGAAAAGAATTTTAAAAGCAATATTTTTTATTTATTTTTTATTAGAGAGAAAGATTAAAGCATAGAGAGAACTAAATGTTGCACCAATTAATTTAGTAGTATCTAACTTTTTTATTGTAAAAATGACACAAGTATATTATTACAATGTGTGATGATTATTGAGGTTTCACGTTATAGGACATATGTCTGCCTGCTGGCTGGGTCATTGGTTAACATACACGTGTATAGTAAAAATAAATATAGTAATAATATCTTTAATTGTCATAATTTCTTATTTTAGAGTTGAATTATAGGAGCTTTAATTAATGTTATGATACATTTTTTTTATTATATTAATATATAAAAAGTTTTAATTTATAATATTTTTATATAGTTTTTAAATATTTAATTTTTTTAAAATATCGAACAAATGCAATTTAATTTAATTTTGAAAATTATCAAATTAATTTTTTAAAAATATAATATAATAATTAAAAGTGGGGATAGAGTGAGTAATTTTTACTAGTGAAGTTTGAAGATTATAACGTATATGCAATGGAAAAATATTCTAGGTTGATCTTTGACTAAAGTAAAATTTATTAAAAATTACTAAAAAACACATAAATGCAGTAATCAAGAAAGTATATAAAATTAACAACGCTAAAAATAATTAATAATATAATGATAAAAAAAAAGGAATAATAATAAAAAAGTTTAATATGTTTTATTTGCATGAATAAATTCAATCTATATAATTATATAACTGATTTGTTGTTTGAAGTATTCTTTTATTGAACAAGTCTTTGAAGAAAAAAATAGCAAGTGAAATTAACACTTAAAATTTTATATGAAACTTTTCTTTACAAATCCTACTCTATTACTTTCCCAATTCGAAATTGTTTGTCATGTTACGCTTGTTGAAAGTCAATTTAACTAATTTTTAAAGATAAATTAGATTATATTAATTTGATATTTTAAACAAATAAATAAATATTCTCAAATTATATAAAAAATAAGATAAATTACAAATTTTTTTATATTAATATGATGAAAAAATACATCTCAAAATATTAATTAAAATTTTTATTATTTAACTTTAAAAATAAAAATCAGGACAAATAATATCGGACAAATAGGATAAAAATAAAAAAACTGGAACTAACAAAGGGTGACGCATAACGTGAAAAGATGAATAGTGAGGCATTTATGACTTTCATGGGCAGAGTATGGGAAGCTGGATCGGTGTTAATTATGTCGAATGGGGCAGCCTTTCAACGGCTGACCGGGACTTACGGGCAGGCAGCAGAAATTGCCTCAACAGTCAACACCTGTCTCCTTTTTGGACACCTCTGAGGAATTTGTTTCCAATGGTTCTTTTTTTTTAATCGTCTGTATTAAAAAGTATCATATATTTTTAGATTTAATAATAATTTAAATTTTAAAATATTTATTTTATTTTAATAGATAATTTATAATTATAAAATATTTATCGCTTATTTTAATTTTCATTCCAAATTAAATTATATACAACATCTAAAATGAAATGGAGAGGGAGAAAGTAATGTAAAGAGGAGTATTACATGTTATTTATTTTTAATTTGTTTTTTTATTTTTATTCGAAAACTGATATCTACTTTCAGATCATATTAAATTTAAGTTTATATTAAAAAATTTTATATTATAAAAGAAAAAAAAATTTACCACTCCATCATCATCGGATGATGATTGATGATCAAGTATAGCAGATTAAGGTAATTAAGCAAAGAAAACAACAAATCGGAGAAAAGGTTAAGCATGTGATGACGTAATTTGAGCTTAATGTTCCATAAAAATCTCCAACTCCGACTATTTTGCAGCACATTACTTTAGCTATTCTTCCTCTTTTACAAATGTTTGTTTTACAAAATTTCTTTTTACATTTGAAGTCTAGACATGACATGTGTCATTTTGATATATTTTATGTGTTTTTAATTAAGTTAATACTTGGTCTATTTTATTTTACTCATACATTTTAACAGATCAAAGAATTCTTTCACTCCTTTTTCATATTATCCTTAGTATTAAGTAATCATATAAAAATAATATTTATCAAAATTTAAATTTTTGAAAATTTTAGTAAAATATAATTATAGTTAAAAAAATTAAAACGTTATAGATGGGTATAATAATGATTGAAAAAATTCAACGTGACTATTTTACTTGTACATTAAATACTAGTATATGTTTATTTACAATGTAATTTTTTTTCCAAAAAAATATCTAATTTAGACGGAGAGGAGGGAGTTAGAGTAATGTCGAATAAAAATACGATGGTGACATAGTTTCAAAAGTAAAACTGACCCGCAAATAAATGGCAGGTGGGTCCGGGCTGGGGGCCCGCATCGCGCTCGGCCCGTTGTAACTTTCTTGCGCTTTAGAAGGGCAAAGCATCTCATGTGCCGTTAGGTCGCAAGTTTTCGTGGAATACCAAATGGACCCTCACTTTCATGAAATTTCTCCATCACTTTTCATCTACTATTTGCCCTTCATCTCTACCAATATTACCAACCAATGCCATCAACATTTTTTTATAATGAATTGTTGTTGAGTAAAATTAAATTATTAGAATTAAAATAAATTAGACATAATATATATATTTATCATTGGGTTTTTATTTAATTATTAGTTATTAATCATTATATATAAGAAAATAGATACTATGTGAATGAAATGTTATAATTTAGTAATGGCACTGCTCACTTTAAAATATGCCTGTTTATTCAAAGAAGTTAAAAAGGGCGATATATACATCTTTACTTTGTTTTACCCCTTAAATATTTTAGGAAAATTAGCATATGTTCCTTGGACGAGAAAATGACAAAAAATGCTCCTTATATTTTAAAGTATAATTTATCGAAACTGCTGTCAAATACTATTTAACTACTTTAATTATTAAATTTAATCGACACTGGAAAACATTAATTAGAAGTATAACTTTTATAATTTCTGCTATTTTCGGCTCCCTTGACTGGCAGTTCTTAAGTTTTTTCAATTCCATTAAATTTACTAAATATTTAATAGAAACTAAAATATTTATTTTTAATAAATTGATGGAATTAAAACTGCTAAAACTACTTTAAACCGATCCTCACGAGTCACGAGGCTACCTCTTGTGTCACTTTTCTCTTTCTAGATCGTATTAATGGCAAAGAGGTAAATATTTAGAAAAACGAGGATATAATTGTCAGTAAAAGAAAACAAGGAATAGTTGGCCAATGGAATTAGATTCCACTTGCACCAAATTGAGAAACATCATTGTTTTGCACTTTACACTTTTTTTCTTCAAATAAAATATTTGTACCAAACTTTCTTTATAACTCACCCTATTTCTTTCTCCAAAATAATATATTTTCACACTGTTTCTTTCTCCTCTCTATATAGTTTCTACAGACAAGAAGAAGAAAAAAAATGGACAGTGCAACAAGAAGAGGGCCTTTTTGTTATACTTCTTTACAAAGGAAGAGTAGCCTCACAAGTGTTTCTTCCATTTCATCTTCATCTTCAATGTCATCTCCAAGATTTGCTGGTGGAAGAAAGTACTCTGATACTACTAGATTTCAACAACAACCCCATTTCTTGGATGCTTGTTTTCTTTGTAACAAACCACTTGGTTTTAACAGAGATATTTTCATGTACAGGTCAGTTTTTCTCCAAATTGTTCGTTTTTTTTTTCAACTTTTCACCCGACATGTTTGATATTTTGTGCATTACTTTTAACTTACTACATTTAAGACTCTTATTATCTTTTCTTGAACTTCAAGTAAAAATCACATAAACAAATTGAAGCAGAGGAATGTGTTTTAGTTTTCTTATTTTTCTGTTGGGGGATGGATTTTTTTATTAAATAGTGACATTCAAATTTTACAAAAACAGAGTATAGAACTTGTTTACTACTTATAAACCAGGTTAAAACAGAGTTGTTTGGGTTAAATTTTCTCATACATTCAACTTGAAGCAAAAATGATCTTTTTGCGGCCATAAATAGACATAGTAATAAAGACAAGAGTGATAAAATTGTTATGCGTATTAGTAGATCTAAGTTCGCCGAAGATATATAAAGAATGTTTAACTGACTTATTAAGTGACAATTGAGTTATATTATCTTTAATTGATTGCAACTAAAAATCAATTTTGATGTAGGGGCTTCTTGATTTTAATTTTTTCCAACAAAGTTTGAGTAATTGTTGGTTTGATTGTATGTTGCAGAGGGGATACTCCATTCTGTAGTGAAGAATGCAGACAAGAAGAGATAAATAATGATGAAGCAAAGGAGAAAAAATTAAATCTTTCAGCATCCAAGGCTTTGAGAGAAAAGGACCACACTACTTCTCCAAAAAACTACCATTTTCCCAGAGGCACAATTGCTGCTGCTTGAGTAAAAAAAAACATATATTATATATACTACTCAAATCCTCATTAAAGAAAATGAGATGAACAAGTAAAAGAGTATTTTAAATTAAACTTTAATACTTTAGTAAAGTGATATGTAAATGATGATATGGAAGAGGAGGGTGTGTGTTGGTGTTATGCTCTATACAAAACATAGCTCTGTTTTTTGGTGAGCTTCTTAAGTTTGTGTATTTGTATCATCTGTGTTATTTCACTAGTGAAATGACAAGTAACTATGAATTTCTACTCTTTTTTTTCAAACTGTCATCCATGGTTCAAAAAAGTATAATAGGTGTTTTGAAAGGCATAATACATGTGACTTTTAATTTGACTTATTCAATTTTGAGTGTGGTACAAATAGATATTTAAATTCGTATAAAATTGAATAAAAAAATACATATATTATATATGACATAATATACGTAAAGTTTCACGTAAACTGTCATATAGGATGAATATGTCTATTTGTTTAATTTTATATAAATTCAAGTCTTTACTACTCAAGATAAAGATCTGTATTATGTATTTTTGAGATAATAGAAGTGATTGAACATTATGCTTTCTATGTGTTTGTCCAAGTTCTTTGTATTAACACATCGATAGTGTGTGTTATTTTAATTATATATATCCACCAACTCACAAGTTTTACCTTCAATTGTTACCAATGGCTAAATGAATATGGCTCAAACTATATATAATTATTATGTCACAAGAATTTGTGTCAAATAACGAGAATAGAGATTATACTCCCAACTTTAGAGGTAAAAAAAACTATTTTTATACTCAAATGAAAAAAAATTGTCCTATATTCGTGCAGAAAAACGTTACTCAGAAAAAAAAAAGTATTCTTTCTATTTTATTTTATTTGACACTCTTAGAGTTTTCAAATTCAAAATAAATTTATTTTTACCGTAAATTTTTATAGCTGTGTTAAACATTTTGAACTATAAAAATTGTGACTTATATTAATTTTTACGTAATTTATAAATATATAATTTTTATTTAAAAAATTAAAATTTTTATATATCATTCAAATTTAAATTATTTAACTCTAAAAAAAATTCATATAAATTGACTTTAAAAACTTATTGACTTTCTCTAAAATCAATAAACTTTGAAGAGGCAAAAATGGAACCAACCAAGTGTACCGTTATGAAAGGGTTAGAATCATTAATATAATCAAAGCTAATTAAGGAGATCTGGAACATCGCATAAATGTCACCTAAAGTTGTAGCGAAATAGTTTAAAAGAGATAATAATAAATAAATGTCACCTAAAGTTGTAGCGAAATAATTTAAAAAAGATAATAATAAAAGAGATATGCTAAACAGTCGGAAAATTTTGATCAAAATTTGATCAAAATTTTGAAAAGACATTTATAACTTTTTCATCCAAAATAAAATTAAGGCTAACTATTGTTTAGTAAATTTGCATAAAGCATTTATTATTTTGATAAGATTATTTTTTTAGATCCCACCTAATAAAATAGGAAAATAAAATATTTAATAGTTTTGTTTCTTCGTCAAATTCTTTTTTCTTCTCGGTTTTTTTGTCATTTTACTTCTTTAACTTACTTTTTTTTTAATTTTCCTGGCTCTTTTTTAAAAATAAAATAAAATGTGGAGTAAATTAAAAAAGAACTAATAAGAATAAACATCTTTATGTCTCCAATAAAGTAATTCTATAAGATAACACAAAAAAACACTATTTTTGAGATTTAATTTCACATTTTTATATAAATAATTAATATATTAAAAAAATTATATTATAATTCAATTTTAAATACACTATTCATATTTAAAATAAACACTTATGCTTAATGTACTGTGAAACAGTTTTTGTGAAGTTATTCTCACAAAATTTTAAACCGAAAAGAAAATTTTATTCATGCATTTGATTTAAAAGAAAATTAATATATTGGGAAAAGGGTCTGATATACCCCTCAACTTTGTCATTTGGAGCTAATATACCCCTCGTTATAAAAGTGGCTCATATATGCACTTATCGTTATACAAACGGCACGCATATACCCCTGCCGTTACAACATGGCTCACATATACCCTTCATTTAACGGAAGTTATAAAATTAGTTTTAAATTTATATTTATTACTTCTAATTTTTTAAAAAAAAATTATTTAGGGGTATATATGATTCTTCTATCAAAGTTCAAGGTATATTTTAATTTTTTCATACATAAATTATTTTTTGACTTCTTTTATTATAATTATTTGAGTTTCTTATTCTTATTTTGTTTTTTTCTTTCATTCCTTAGTTTAAAGAAAAAAATTTAAACTATTTTTTGTGTGTGTATTGTAATTTAATTTCGTATTCGAAGTAAGAATTTGGTCATCCACAATAAGTTTTTACAAGAATATTAGTGAAACATAAATAAATTTGATTATCAAAATAATAATTTTAAATTAGTCATTGAAACAAAAAAAGTCAAAAAAAATATGTTTGACGAGGATTAAATTTACTCATATGGGATTATATTTTTTAGAAAAAAATAATAAAAATTTAGATTAAATTTTTTTTTTCATTTCCGTTAGAAGAAAAGGGTAAATGTGAGCCATTTGTTTACAAGTAGGGGTATATATGAGCCACTTTTATAACGAGGGGTATATAAGCTCTAAATCACAAAGTTGAGGGGTATATCAGACCCTTTTCCCTATTTTTAAAAATGTTAAGTGATATAAATTAGTTAATAAGATATATAAAGGTTAGTAATAACTTATTTTAATATAAATAGATACTTAATTTATAATTTTATTTAAATGCAATATTTATTATGTGTAATTTCTTTTTATTTATTTTCTTGCTTTAGAATTATGTATATATAATTAGTTAGATAGAATTTCATTAATGTTGAACATTCATATTATACAATATTTATATATATTGTTAGGAAATTAGAAATAACATTATTGGTGGATAAAATTTGTATGATTTTTATAATATAGAGAATGTGAATGTTTGATTTCAAAATATAGAGGGTCTATCTTTGATCGAATATATATAATATACAAATGTTTATTGTAATTAATTAGGATTGATACTTATAAGTTATATGAATTTTATGATTTGTATAATATATTAAAATCATTTTGAGTTTTGACTGTTTTTATTGTAATATTTTTTAGAATATATTAAAAATAATAATATTTAAATTTATTTACACAATAATTAATCAGATTATTTGATTAGAGCTTATTTAAGTATCGGTAATGTCATTAGCATCGGAGAATTATAAAGATGTTTTTCTTTCAATTTATTTTAATAAATTATTATTTTGAAATTATAAAGATTTTTCTATATCCATTCGATGGTATTATAATTTTTCAATGAAGGTCCGTCAACATTTTTATCTAAATAATATTTGTATGCATCTCTATTTATATCTAAATATTTTTTTATGATATGATTCATCTGAGATTGAGGATATGAAGACAATTACATAATTTTTTTATGATATAATATTTTTTTATGATATTATTAACTTCTTTCTAAAAGTTTGATTTGTAATAACAATTCCTTCAAATAAATAGGAGTAATTATTTTACCAACTCAATTAATTTCAGATTATTAATTTTGAGTATTATAGATATAAATTTTTAATATTAAATTTAGTTATAATTTATCTTTTTTAGATTAAAAAATATAAAGTAAAATAGATCATCTACACTTTATTCCTCTTTTTATACTTTTAGAATTTTCCCTTTTTATCATGAAGACATAAGAAATAAAAAATAAATAATTTTTTGTAAAAAAAAAAGTAAAAAGGAAGAATTTTTTAAACTAAAAAAGAGATACTATAATTTTTTACATTTTTTTTTGGTTATATAGTTTTTTACTACGCTTATATTTTTAAATTTTTTTTGGTAAAACAATTTTTTAGATATTGAAAATTTCAAGAGAGAAGGGGGGGGGGGTTGATAATTATGATTTTTTAGTTAGATATATTTTGTGGTTCATTTTTAATGTTTAACTATGGAATCATAAATAATAAATCTCATCAATCATTTCCAATACATTGAAATCATAATTGAAGAATATATTCACTATTTGAGTTTAAAAGTAAAAATATCCAAAAACAAACTAGTTCATAGTGTGAACATGTGATTTTACTATTATGGCCAAACTTTTCTGGCCAAAAGAATTTTTCCATAATAAAATAGTTCAAAAAGAAGAAAAGAATTTTAAAAACAATAATAAACGAAAATTTACACTGATAAATAATTCTTATTATTATTACAACAAGCTATTTGGTTATTTCTTTCACTTTCTAAGTTGCCAATTGAGTTTATTATGAATAGTTAGCTGTTATCTGAGGTAAATTTAAACTGATTATGTAAAAAAAATATTATATTATTATTATTCCACAATAATTAACCTCATTAATAATATTACGTTGTACCTTTTCTTTAATAAAATTAGAAGTTGATCAAAGTAGGATCATTGAGGTTTTACGTTAGAGAATTAGCTGCTTCCTTACCTGCCGGCCTAATTTTTAGGTAAAATAAACTTTTTATGGTGCAAATTTAAATTAGTCGAATTTAAATCACTTGATTTTTAGGCTTTTAGCTCTTTTTATGTGAATTTCAAAAGAAAAAAATCCCCGAAAATATTAGTGCAATGAGATATCTCTATAGTAATATAATAGCATCCTCCATATAATTATTAAAGATATAGTAGGGTGAAATAGTTTGTCTAGTTTTCTTTTATATTAATTTTTTATATATAGATTAATTATTCAAACGATATTAAGGATTATGTGTCTTTTAGATTTTTCTTTTGTTTTTTAAAAAATAAATAGAAGTGACTAAATAATTGATTATTCCCTTTCTTATTTTGGAAAAAAATTCATTAAGCTTTAATGTCGTGCTTTTGAAAGTTCTAATATAAACTTCTGACATTGAAACTTACCAACCAAGCAACTTGTCCAAGACAGTCAAAAGAAGAATAGGGACATTAATCTCATTCATCATTAATATAAATTTTGATTGGTGCGTGAGAATTACGCTGAATATATCAAATCGTTTAGTAAAGTATATTAAAAATTATAATAAATATATTAGAGGTATTAATAATATGCAATAGTTAACACTTGCATTAGATTAAATAATTACAAAACTATCATCAAAGCCTTTTTAAGAACATTTCCTAGCATTTTCTCTTCTTTTCATTTTCTTTCTTGTCATATGTTTTTGTTTTTATTTTTATTTGTTTTTAATGTCTTTTAATTTGTTGGTGTCTTAATAAACTTTATGAGCTCTTAAGTTTTTTTGTTAAAAAAATAATCTAATTTCAATATAATTTAATAAAAAGATTATACTTTCGTGACGATAAATTTGATAAAAAATTATTTGCCAACTTTTTACAAAAATATTTTGAGGCAAATAGTACAATCATTTAATATTATTTTTGTAAAAAAAAGAAGAAAAAGAGGAGTTAATGATGAAGTATAAGAATAACTAAAGTGAAGTAATTTCCTTAGATAGTCACCCATTTTTGGAAATTAGGAATATCACTTATGTTTGTTTTAATACTATAATATCACTCAACTTTATCTATTTTTCTCAAACTATATTTGACACAAAAAATACATTATCTCTCTACTTTTAGGATGTCATGTTACATTATTTATTTTTTAATTATTAAAAAAAATATGCTTTAAACCTATTTAAACGTTAGGTTGCAATATGTTTTTTAAAAGAAAATATTATTTTCTATTTATGTTTTTTAAAAATGTTTTGTTTTAAAGATATATAAAGATAAATTTTAAAAAATAAATAAATAAAATAAAATACCTCATTTCTACAACTTAACTAGTAATGGACTGTTATAATTATTTTCTAAAAATAAGTTTTTTAATTTTTGAATGATAATTATTATTTTTTGATATAAGGTTTTTGATTAATTTTTTTAAATAATAATTATAGTTTTTTTATGGTGCACTTTTTCTTCTCCTATTTAGATAGATATTTCTACATTCCATTTTGTTGGAGCATTCCCTAAAATTACTGAAAGTGTGATAAATACAAATAGACATTATAGTTTTTTTTTGTAAAGTAAATCAATTTTCAGTTTTCATTTTTTAACTTTAAAAATTGAAATTTGAAGCATTTAAAGATCTTACATTTTTTGTTCTTTAATAGCCATTACTGTTTTTATTTTTAAAAAAATAGTTCAATTTCATTTTTTTCTTTAAAATTGAAATTAGAGACATTTTAAAATCATCTATTTTTTGCCGTTACAGTTTTTTTTAACAAAAGAACTTTTATTTTCTATTTAAAATAGATATATTAAAATTTCTGTTCTTTTAATTGTATTCTTAGAGCATATTTAAAATGTTTTTTGAAACATTAAGATTCTTGAATATTTGTGGCGCTGATATGTGACACTTTTACTTCTCCTATTATATATGGATAGATTTTTTTAAAAAAAAATAGACAAAGCAACATATTATACCCTGCAAAAAAAATTATATTAAAAACTATGATATGAGCTCCTCGGGTTCTTCAAGAAGATATGTGGGTTCCTCCTATTCTTTAAAAGAATTAGAAATATATTAATAATAAGTTAAAAAATGTGACATGCAGGGGCGGATCCACGTGGTGGCCGCCGGGTGCTCGAGCACCTATTAACTTCGTTACGGAATATGTATATATCTATGTAGAAATTGATAGGTATTTGTATAAAATTAACATAGAGCACCCAATGAATAAATGATTTAGTTGGACCGATGGTCCTAGATCCACCACTAGTGACATGGCACCCTAGTAGGAGAGAAATAATGTATTTTTTTGTGTGAAGTATATTTTGAGGAAAATAGGTGATATTGTAGTCCTAAAACAAACATAAGTAATATTCTTAGGTAATTTCCAAAACATGAGTGACTATATAGTGAAAGGTATTCTTGTAAACATATATTTTTAAATAGAGATTATATAAGATTTGTTATTTCTAATATCAAATCAAACAATAAAAGAAATAATGCTTGCTGAACTAATGCAAGTACTACTAATACAAGCATTATTAATACATCCTATTTTGTATTATTCTTCTATACTCTACCAAATAATTGAGAAGTGTATTAATAATATTTTATACTTTCATGATGATCTGAGAATTCACCTTAGCAATCCTTCAAATTTTAATTTGGTTCCGTAAAATTTTAAATTATAATCTACATGACTATATATTATTCTACTTTCAATCATCATCATTCATCATCGAAGAGCACTAATTTTCTTTTGGATCCTTTTTTCCTTTATTCTTTCATCATGGAATTTCATTGCTTTATTATTTCTTTTTTCGAGTCTTCCTTCTCCCATTGTTCTTTTCTTAGTTAGTTCTGAATTTTATTTTTCTTTAAATGACCACGCACAGAAACATAAAGAGAAATAAGTGATCATTAAAGAGAAGAAAGATATAGGGCTAGGCCTATATATATAATATGGATTTATTGTTGAATTATTTGTACATAATTAATTATTTTACAATTATATACTACGCTCGTTTTATCACTCTTGTATGACTGTCAAACCTAATGGGAAGAAAAGAGGAAGAAGTTTAAACAATTCAATCTTCTATAAAAAATATATTTTTCAATATATATATACGAGTAGTATTTTTCAAGCAACTAATAAATTCAACTAAGTGTTGAGCCTGAAAATAAAGTCACATATTAATAGTCGAAAAAGATGAAGATGAAATGAAATGGTACTAATTACTGTAAATGGCGTGAACACTACAATAAAAATAACTTTTAGCAGCATTAAATATTGACATTAATAAAGAGTGTTAAAGCCTTTACCGACATTAGTTAAGTGTCATTAAAACTAATGTCGCTAAAGACTTTAGGAACATATACAAAGAGTGATAATACCGGTAAAAATACATATTTAGCGGCAATTAAAAATTAATTACAGCTAATGATTATTTTTGTTATAGTGAAATGTGAATAATATGACATTAAGTTAAGAATATTTTTGATTAATTTAGTCAAATAACTTATTTCACCGATAGCTAACTAATGATTTAGCGATAAATATAAAAATGACCTATTAATAGCATGGGGTCTGACTTAATACTTTTACTCATCTATAACCCGATTTATTAATATTCTTATCTGTAGTTTTTAAGATACATATATATAAAAGAAAAAGTCAGTGTTGCTTTAACTATTATAAAATTCGATTGATGTGGAGACACATAATTAGTTATTATATAATATCATGAGGTGATGGATCATGTGGAATTTAATTTGAGAGAGATTATTTGGTGCGTGAATAAAGCCCTATATTAATTGATAACTCAAAAAAAAAAAAAAAAAGGCTAGAAAGTATAGCACTATTTATACTTTTCATGGTGTGAGACGCTTTAGAAAAAATCATGTGAATTTAGGCTAAAACAAATAGTAATAGTATCATATTATGTTAATTGCATATGGGGTCTGACCAATCTATAATTTGATTACAACTAAAATATGTGATGGATTTAATAAGACCCTGCATCTTTATTATCTCAAATTCAAAAATATTGTAAATGACATTTTCAGTAAAATACGTATTTCTTTTGATAATTTTATTGTAATTCAAATTTATCGAGCCAGTAATACAAAGTAATTAATGATTATAAGGAACAAGTCGATTGAGTTTATTAGAGAAGGTGTGGGAAAGGGAGGGCCTCCAAATTAAAGGGATCTTCTATGTTGACTGTTTTATTTTATTTTTCTTAAAAAAAAGTAAATTAACTCATTTTAATTATTTAAATTTAATGAATGAATCAACTAAATAAAGATATTTTAAAAATCTATAATTAAGCAATAATTAATCATTTTGTCAAAGTCTATAGGTAGATAGCTGCCAAAACTACTTCCTTTAATGAGGTTTTGACAATTCTACATTTGACCATGTAACCTTAGTTTAATTGCCTAAAATCAACGGCCTCTAATCTCTATCACTTCATTAATAAGAAAACGAGTTTTCTTTGCAACAAAAAAACACGGTTAAGTTTCTTAAATTACATCATCGTCGCAATTTAATTAATTGAGTCAAATTAAAATAAAATTCGCATATTTTATTTTTACTTGTCATCATATATTTTGATTCATTTGTAAAAAATAAACGAAAAAAATATTTAATAATATTAATATAAAATAAGTTTGTCTCAAATCATACCTTGTTAGATCACGAGTGAGAAAACACAAACATTATTTATTTGCGAAACAAAGTCAAATACTCAAATCCTTGACTTCTATTTTAGGTAGCCCAATAAATTATATGGTTGGAGCTAGGTATTTGGTAGCTTTAATGTGAGTTATCTTTAAATTAAGTGTTGAAAAAGCACTACTTTTAGAAGATTCTATAAATTATAGATATAAAAAATTTATTGAATTTAAAATAACATTTTATAAAAACAAATTTAATTTATTTTTCAAAATATAAAAATAAAAATTTAGATGAGACTAATCCTTTTTCTATAAATGTAAAATTTATTAAGATTTACTATTTCTTTTTTTAAAAAAACAAATTAACATACTTAGTGGGATCAAAATCTGTCTTTCAACTCTTCACTTACAATCTAAATCTGCAAAGTTTGGACCCATAGAATTGCAAAGATGAAAAACTTCAATTTAAAGATACTTCAGGTCTTGTTTTTGAGTTTTGACATGTCCACCTTCGATGAGCATTGAATTTGGGTATCTATAGACATCAAAATTTTATCGCATTTAAAATAGGAATTTACTTCATTAATCTTTAACTCTAAGTATAAAATTTTACAAAACGAGTTCAATCAATTTTCAAACGATAAGATCTGTTAGGATTTCTGTCGGGTTAAGTTATTCTAAATTTAAGTCCACACTTATAAAAAGTATAGGATATTTCTTGAAGATAAATCTCGAATATCACTGAAATTCTTAAAATATTCAGAAAGAGCTGAACATCACATATTCTCTTTCTCAAAGCAAAGTGTATTCCTACTTTCTTGGCGATTAAATATATCACAAGAAGGTTCAAACTATCCTATATTAGAAAAATATATTATTATTGAACTCCGAGTCACAAATAAATCTTAGGATTGAAGAAATAGGAATTACTTTCAAATAATCATCTCTAAAATCTTTGTTTCATCATAATTTATTTGTGATTAAAATTAATTTCTTTTTTAAAATTTGATACCTATTAATAACTGAAAAATATAACAAATATTATAATAATAATAATAATAATATACTATAGTTGCACCCATAATTATACTTAATTATCTAAATATTAAAAATGAATACCTCATTCATTTTAGTTTATTTGTCTTGTTAAATTTGTCACCAAGTTCAAATATTGAAATAAATAAAAAAAAGAAACTCATCAAAAGCTCTGACCCGGGCCCTGCAGCTAGGCCCATTGCAACCTTTGCACTTTGGGAAGACCAGGCCTGCTCCAAATGCATCTCGCATTTGTGTAAAAATAGATGAAAACTAATTTAAGCTTGTTATACTTTTCAGAAATTTTTAGAAATAGTAAATGTAATTAGGCTCTATATTATAGTTTTGATAATTGTATTACATACCTATAGTTTTGTTTGTTATGGGAGTTGCAATTTGTGTATATCTGTTTGTATATTTTGTTTGTGAATATACAAATAGGAATTATATATATATATATATAAATTCTGTATTTATATAATTAGGAATTTCTCATAATTCCATTTCTATATTTCGCTTGCCAATATAAAAAAGGGTAATTGATTATGATTTTTTTATAAATCATATATAAATAGCTACGCATATACAAAATTTTAGATTTACACGATTAGGAAGCGAACTATACAAATTCTGAATTTAACAATCAGGAGCCAAATTATACAATATTGAATTTGTACAAATTAGACAAATGATACATATCAGGTAAATAGTAAGAACAGAAAACACTATAGCCGCGAAATTACGATTTTTTTAAACTATAGCTTATAATATCTAATCTAGGCTAAATATTTATAATTCTACACAATTTTTTATACATATAAGGCCATCAATTAATCCCAATAAATCTGAATTAAAGTATCGTCTCCTTCAATAATGTGTATGCCTTCAACTTGTTCTAAGAACAAAATAGGATTCTATATGTAATATAAGTGATTAAACAATAGTTTTTTTTGTTTTTTTTTAACCTTCAGTCACCAATGATATTCGACAAGAAAGTTTTACGTTCATTTACACTGATCTCATTAATCTTTCTTTATAACCACACTTTAATCTCATTCCCATTTCTCCAAATCTATTTTCTTTCCCAAACCAAACCAAAAATAAAATAAAAATGGAGTCAGCTACAAGAAGAAGACTGCCCTATTTTATCAACGACGGTCTTGTTTCTGCGGCTGAAATGGGAACTCAGATTTCAGAAAACAATCACAAAAATTCATTAATTTCTAGGAGGATTATTTTCAAGAATCTTATTTTTCATTCTTTAATCTCATCTCCAAATTTACCTGAATACTACAATTCAACAACAAAAACCCCATTTTTTGGATTCTTGTTTTCTTTGCAATAAACCAATTGCTCACAACACACACATCTTTATGTACAGGTTACTTTTTCTTCATCCACTATTTTTCAAATTTCAAATTCAAATTTTATAAGTTAAACAATTAGACAAATAAATTGAAATATAAAGCGTAATGTCATGTTCCGTCGATGTCCGAGTCTAATTTTGCAGCCAAATAGGCGTGGAGAATTCTCTAGAAAAGGCAGCAAAATATAAATACTTTAGGGACTTGTAAAATAAATATTAATTATACTTTTGTCCTTAGATTGTAGTATAAATAGAGAGACTTTCATTTGCCAAGCATCACTCAAGTTATAAGCAATCTTTCAAGCTTAATACAAAAGCCTTGTTCCAAACTTTCCAAATCTTTCTAAGTCTTTCCTGTTGGGAAAACGCGGACAAGCACAAAAGTATATATGGTAAAAGTAATGGAAATAAAATGGGAAAATAACGACACTAAGAATTTTACGTGGAAACCCTTCTGAATAAGGGAAAAAACCACGAGCCAAGAGGAGCAACTGATATTACTATAGTAAGGAATTTTACACTGTGTAGTCACGAATACAATACTCAAAGTGACTACTACACACTCAAAAGGAACAAGACTCTTTTGGTTTCCGTCTTACTAAAATATCGCTCACACTCTATTTTTCTTCACAGACTATTTTCTTGTATAGTCTATGGAATACCTCACTTTGCTCTCAAAATGGTTTTTCTCTCTAACTTGGTGTGTTCTACAAATGAGCAAGAATGCTCTATTTATAGAAGGATAAAACCATGCCTATGTCACTAATGACATATGTAAATATAGCAAAGTCAAGAATGGTTGCAAATCTTACCAATTTGCCAACTACCAAATCTTTTCTTTTCAACTCCAATTACTATTCCTTTTTAACAATTGCTTGTACCAATTGAATAGCTAAAGTTGACTAAAAAATGGGATGGATTCAACAAATCTCCCCCTCCAGTCCCATTTACTGGAAGAAGGTATCTTCAACTTCTTTAGAGAGAGCTCATACCCACAAGTTCTTTGCATAACTCGAACTTGTCTTTCGGTATCATCTTGGTCAGCATATCTGCAGGATTTTCACTTGTGTGAATCTTTTTGACGTGAAATGATTCATTCTCCACTTTCTCACGAATCCAATGATATCTGACGTCAATGTGTTTTGTTCTTGCATGGTACATGGAGTTCTTGCTCAAGTCTATTGCACTCTGGCTGTCACAATAGACAATATACTCCATCTGATTCAAACCAAGCTCTTGAAGAAATCGCTTTAGCCATATCATCTCCTTGCCGGCTTCAGTAGCCGCAATATACTCAGCTTCAGTTGTAGATAGTGCAACACATTTCTGCAACTTTGACTGCCATGATATAGCTCCCCCTGAAAAAGTAAACAAATATCCAGTAGTGGATTTTCTGTTATCAAGGTCACCTGCCATATCAGAATCTGTATAGCCTTTCAAGATTGGATTTGATGCTCCAAAACACAAGCATTCATCTGAGCTTCCTCTAAGATACCTGAGTATCCATTTCACAGCTTCCCAATGCTCTTTTCCCGGATTTTCGAGAAATCTACTGACAACACCAACTGCGTGAGCAATATCAGGTCTAGTGCACACCATTGCATACATTAGACTTCCGACAACGGAGGAATATGGAACTTTGGCCATGTTCTCTTTTTCCTCCCTAGCTGTAGGACACATCTTCTTGCTCAACTTCATATGACCAGCAAGAGGTATACTCACAGGCTTCGCATTCTTCATATTGAAGCGCTCCAATACGCGTTCAATGTACTTCTTCTGGGACAAATAAATCTTCCTTTTATCTCTAAGACGAGTAATTCTCATGCCCAAAATTTGCTTGGCATGACCCAAGTCTTTCATAGAAAAAGACTTACACAACTCTTTCTTCAGCTCGTCAATCTTGGAAGTATTCTTGCCCACAATCAACATATCATCCACATACAACAAAAGGATGATAAAATCTTTGTCAGAAAATTTTTGTACAAATACGCAATGATCTGAAGAAGTCTTCTTATAGCCTTGCTCCCCCATAACAGATTCAAACTTTTTGTACCACTGTCTGGGAGCTTGTTTTAGGCCATAGAGACTCTTTTTGAGTTTGCATACAAAATTTTCTTTACCATCTACTTTGAAGCCCTCAGGTTGTTCCATATAAATCTCTTCTTCTAGGTCACCGTGAAGGAAAGCCGTCTTCACATCCATCTGCTCAATCTCTAAATTAAGACTAGCAGCCAAACCTAGAACTGTGCGAATCGAGGACATTTTCACAACAGGAGAAAATATTTCGTCAAAGTCAATACCTTTCCTTTGACCGAATCCCTTAACAACCAATCTAGCTTTGTACCTGGGCTTCAAGTTGTGTTCTTCAACTTTAACTTTGAACACCCACTTGTTCTTCAAAGCTCTCATGCCCTTGGGCAATTTTACCAACTCATAAGTGTGGTTCTCATGCAAAGACTTCATCTCGTCTTGCATGGCTTCAATCCATTGATTCTTGTGCTCATCTTCCATGGCCTCCTCATAACATTCAGGTTCTCCCCCGTCAGTGAGTAACACATACTCATTGGGTGAATAACGGGAGGAAGGAAACCGCTGTCTTGTGGACCTCCGAAGCGGAATATTTGATTCATCCACAACTTCATGAGCAACAGGATCATCAATAACAATATCATTGTTATTATCAACATCAACATGTTGATTCGATACATGATTCTGGGCGTCACCATGATTATCAAACCCAACAACATCATGCACACTTGTGTGAGGAACTTCATCATGATGAACTATACCATCAAAATTTGAAGATTCTACCTTCTCCGCTTTGTCAATATCTTCAATTGTTTGATTCTCCATGAAAATAATATCACGGCTTCTCACAAGTTTCTTTTCAATTGGATCATATAGCCTGTAACCAAATTCATCTAGGCCATATCCAATGAAGATGCATTGCCTTGTCTTGGCATCTAACTTTGACCTCTCATCTTTCGGCACATGTACAAAAGCTTTGCAACCAAATACTCTCAAATGGTCATAGGAAACATCCTTTCCATACCAAACACTATTTGGTACATCACTTTGCAAAGCAACAGCAGGAGATAGATTAATAACATGTGCAGCGGTCAATAAAGCCTCACCCCAAAATGAGTTTGGCAACTTTGCTTCAGAAAGCAAACATCTAACTCTTTCCATCAAGGTCCTGTTCATCCTCTCAGCCAAACCATTAAGCTGAGGAGTCTTGGGAGGAGTCTTCTGGTGTCTAATACCTTGATGCTTGCAGTATTCGTCAAATGGTCCACAATATTCACCACCATTATCAGTACGAATACATTTCAATTTCTTTCCAGTTTCTCTTTCAACTGAAGCCTGAAACTGCTTAAAGACACCTAACACTTGGTCTTTAGTCTTCAAGACATAGACCCAAAGTTTTCTCGAGCAATCATCAATGAAAGTGACAAAGTAAAGTGCACCACCCAATGTCTTTGTCTTCATTGGACCACATAAATCAGAGTGCACTAACTCAAGCAACTCTGTCTTTCTCGAAGGAGGGTAGGACTTAAAGGAAACTCTATTTTGTTTACCAGCCAAGCAGTGCTCACATTTTTCTAATTTAGCACTTTGGAAATTTGACAATAATTTCTTCTTGGCTAGAACATTAAGTCCTTTCTCGCTAATGTGGCTAAGCCTCTTGTGCCATAATGTTGAAGAGCTATCGCTCTCAACCGCATTCACCATATCAACACAAGCAGAGGCCGTAGTCCAGTATAGACCACGACGTTTGTTACCACGAGCCACAACCAAGGAACCCTTAATGAGCTTCCATTTTCCATCACCGTTGTACTAACATATCCTTCATCATCTAAAACACCAACAGAAATTAGGTGCAGACGAACATCAGGAGCATGTTTCACATTGTTCAAAACTAGTTTAGTTCCAACACTAGTTTCCAAACAAATTGTACCAATACCAACCACCCTAGAAACAGTCTCATTACCCATACTCAAGGTTCCAAAATCACCAGGAGTGTAGGAAGAGAAAAAATCCTTCCTTGATGTCACATGAGATGCGGCACCAGTGTCCACAACCCAGCTTGACTCATCACAAGCAATATTTATCATGTTTGCATCAAGAACGGTAACAAGATCTTCGGTGGTGACGGTGGCTAGGCAATTTTCATTGCCATCTTCTTTAGTTTCCTCTTTGTTTTTGTTCTCCCTCTTCAACTTCCTGCAGAACTTCTTTGTGTGCCCTTTCATGCCACAATGATAGCACTCAATATCCTTAAGTCTGCCTTTGGATTTGCTCCTATTTTGTTCTCTATGCTGAGAACCACGAGTTTTATTTCTCCCCCTGGGGCCAGTTATCAGGACATCCGACGAAGAGGAACCTTGAGTTTTTCTTCTCATCTCTTCGTTCAAGACACTACTCTTGGCGGAATCCATAGAGATCACACCATCCGGAGCAGAATTTGACAATGACGTTCTAAATGTTTCCCATGAATCTGGTAGGGAACCAAGTAGAAGCAAGCCTTGAATTTCTTCATCAAATTTGATGCCCATAGCAGATAATTGGTTCATTATCCCCTGAAAATTATTCAGATGGTCTGTCATCGGAGAACCATCATGATACTTCAAACTCAACATCTGCTTTATTAAGAACATTTTGTTGTTGCCAGTCTTTCGAGCATACAAACTTTCAAGATGCTCCCATAGGGTTCGAGCATGTGTTTCCCCAGAAATATGGTTCAACACATTATCGTCGACCCATTGCCTAATGAATCCACAGACCTGTCTATGCAACAGATTCCACTCTTCATGTGTTTTATTATCAGGCTTTACAGTGGTAAATACTGGTTTGTAAAAATTCTTAACATAAAGCAGATCTTCCATTTTCCCCTTCCAAATGGCATAATTAACACCATTCAAAGTAACCATTCTACTTGTGTTGGCTTCCATTGTTTTCCCCAAAAAATATAGTTATCGCAAATCAAAGTAAATCTTTTCTGATGTGGAAGTTCAGACTGTGCTGCAACCACAGAGCATACTCAGATAAAACCTTGGCTCTGATACCAGTTTGTTGGGAAAACGCGGACAAGCACAAAAATATATATGGTAAAAGTAATGGAAATAAAATGGGAAAATAACGACACCAAGAATTTTACGTGGAAACCCTTCTGAATAAGGGAAAAAACCACGGACTAAGAGGAGCAATTGATATTACTATAGTAAGGAATTTTACACTGTGTAGTCACGAATACAATACTCAAAGTGACTACTACACACTCAAAAGGAACAACACTCTTTTGGTTTCCGTCTTACTAAAATATCGCTCACACTCTATTTTTCTTCACAGACTATTTTCTTGTATAGTCTATGGAATACCTCACTTTGCTCTCAAAATGGTTTTTCTCTCTAACTTGGTGTGTTCTACAAATGAGCAAGAATGCTCTATTTATAGAAGGATAAAACCATGCCTATGTCACTAATGACATATGTAAATATAGCAAAGTCAAGAATGGTTGCAAATCTTACCAATTTGCCAACCACCAAATCTTTTATTTCCAACTCCAATTACTATTCCTTTTTAACAATTGCTTGTACCAATTGAATAGCTAAAGTTGACTAAAAAATGGGATGGATTCAACATTTCCTTTCATTCTCTAGCTTCAAAAGGCTTAATTGAGTTTACAAGAACGTGAAAGAGTCGTGAATAAGTTATCAAGTGTCACACGAATTAATAGTAAGACTCTAAATCCGTGACAACAAACTCTACTTGGCTTATAGCAGCGATAATTTAATTGTAGGTAAGTATGTAGTTTAGGCAATTAACACTCTTTGTCAATATTTTAAAACCTATGACTATATTAAATCCATCGTTTAAAAACTTTAACATCTTTTGTTTAATGTATATTTATTACTACGAGAAACAGGAAATAAGTAAAAGAGGGCAATAGATTGATTGTTGTTTGAGGGGATATTCCATTCTGTAGTGAAGAGTGCAGGCAAGAACAGATAGATAATGATGAAGCAAAGGAGAAATAGTTAATCTTTCAACTTCTATCAAAGCTTTGAGAATAAAGTCCACTTCTCCCACCAAGACCACACAAGATTACCCTTTACGTATTACAGGCAGTGTTGTTGCAGCTTGAAATTTTTTTTTTCTTTGAAAAGACATTTAAAAGCATCTCGCGTTAGCAGAATTCTAGAAAGATCGCATGATGATTCATGTGGCGATCTAGACAGCCAAATACTATACTTCTAAGAAAATTGAAGAGTTTTCATTCCATCAAATCAAAAAATAAGGAAAAAGGTCATTGTAGAGGAGATGAATAAAAGATGTTTTTTTAAATTAAAAGATAATGTAAATATTGATATGAGAAGTGGGGTGGGTGGGGTGGGAGGGGGACCAATCAATTTTGAATACAACTCTCACGGTGTCCACCATCAATTTTGTTCTATTCATATAATATCATTTCAATTTTGGCTATGTTCGACATGTAAACTATTTTTGAAGAAAATTATACTATCAATCACACCTTTTGTTCAGAAGCAGCTCAAAAGGATTAGTGACTACTTTAACAAAAATCTTATTTTATTTATTACGTGAATAATCATAGCTTTTGAGATATAAAGTTATTTATAATCGTTGTATAAATTATTTAATCTCACTCTAGCTATTATTGATCTTAAGTAATATAAATTATTACTTATAATTTAAAAAGGTGATAACTTGATATTAATTTTTATTTTCTTTAAAATGTCTAGTAAGACCCAATCTACATACTTATATTAATATTTCTTAAACTTTTGAGTGACTGAATAGTGTAACTAAAAAAAGAAAGATTTGGCTCTGTTAAATGAAATTACCGTCCGGATATGTAGTAGATAAATATAGGAATTCTCCTACTTAATAAAAAATCTCACAGTTGAAGTCTTAAAATAGAAATTGATTTGGTAGAGATTAAAAGTGTGACATTTTAATATTAATTAAAATACATCATATCTCACAAAATATATCATGATATGTTTATTGATGAATACATAAAAATTTATTTTATTATCTTTATTTATTTTATTTTAACTGTAATTCATTATATTTATGATATATTGCACCAACGGTCACCAATAGAGATTAATTAATTTGTCCTTAAATATAACCATCATATGTAGCTTGAACTAAAATTACTTGCTACGAGTGATATATCCTATTGAAAAATAAACTTAGACGTATGAGTGAAAAATAAATTATAGAAATTATATTATACAATTTCAAATCATATTAACGTGTTAATTATACAAACTCGAAATATTAGACCACATAATTATCACTGAATATTAATTATAAATAATAATTAACTAAAATTATAGCTAAAATCACTAATTAACTAGTATATATTTTATAATTTTCCTTTTTTAATTTATTAACAACTTGTTTAATGTTTCATGACTTTTATTTGAGCGGTAGACCCCTTGAAAACAGATATACTCACATTAATAGCAACTTCGATTCCATCGGCACGAAAATTACTCCCTCCGTCAACTATCCTTTGTCATGTTTCTATTTTTAGAGTTAAATTATAAAAATTTTAACTAACATTTTGAGATGTATTTTTTTATCATATATTGATATGCAAAAATTGCAATTTATAGTACTTTTCATATATTTTTTGAATATCTAAATTTTTTTGTTTAAAATAGCGAATTAATATAATCTCATTTTAACTTTAAAAAATAGTAAAAAAGACTTTCAAAAAGTGCAACATGACAATTAAAAGTGAACGGAGGAAGTACATTAGCAAGAAATAAAAGTGAAAACAATCTCCTTATTGAATTTCTACTATTGATAAAACGATTATATTTTCTTCATGTCACAATAAAAAATAATTAGTAATATTTTATAATATTATGCTGGTTCATTTATCGTAAAAATATATAGGACTACTAACAATAAAGTGCACAACGACATTGAGTTTCTGAATTGGCACAAAATACATCTCTAACATTTTTAAATTGACGGGAACACTCATCCTTGCATTTACGATCCCCAAGTCCAAAATTGCAGTGATCTACTTTTATTCTTACCATGCATATCTTATCTCCACTCCAATTAACAATTCTCCCATCTGTAACAAAGAAATATTTCGTGTTATCAATAAAAGATTTATTTTTCGATTCATTGATAAGTCTGATTATTTTTTTTATTCAATACTACAAATCAATAGAAAATTTATTCACTTTTACCTGATGGATATGTGAGAAGAAGAGCCATGATAGAAAACAAACATAATAGCAAAAATTTGTTCATCTTTTTTGGTGCAACCTTTAAAGTACTATTCCTCCAAATTATTGAATGCTTGTTTCTTGCGATAAAGTTGTTTAAATAGAAAATACTTGGACCATCATAGTAATAGAACCTTGATTTAAAAATAACCAAAATCTATTAATTAAAGGAACCAAATCAATATATATATATAAATGAGGACCATAGAGGAGGTGATGTGTCACCTCTATATGGCCTCCATTTATATTTAGCTTTTTCCATCTTTTTTTTAATTTTTTTTAATTATATATCATAAAAAATTACTTAAATTTATTACAAATAAATATTTTATTAATGGTGGATTATTTATAACAAAAACTCTTCATATTTTTTATTTATTTATCTCATTTATAATTAAAAGAGAAACATAATTTATTTATTTTTGACTTTTTTAATTTAAATTAATTATTTTATTGTAAAAATATACTACTTTATTTATACAAATATACAAATAAATACTTTATTAATGTATGAACATTTATAAAAAAAAACTCTCGATATCTTTTTTCTATTTGTTTATCTCACTTCTAATCATGAAATCATATTATTATTATTTTTACATTTTAAGTATTTTTATTTTTATTTTTGAATTTATTCACTAGGAGTTACTACCCATGACTTGCCCCTCTTTAATTTTTACTTTTAATAATATTCATGACTCTCATAATTTTTATATTCATAACCTCCAATTTAAATTTATAAGTTTATGTGTCTTATGGAATTCCTTTATTTTGCCTATAAATTTATATTAGTTTCATGAAGATTCACATTCACAATTATTCTTTCTTTTTTCATCATATAAGTTTGATTTGTAACAAAAAAAGAAGTACATGAAGGTAAGAAATACTTCATTGAAATTTTTATTTTTTATTTCCTCTATTTTTGTCTATATAAATTCGTATTTGATTTGTGAAGGAAACTAACATGTAACCAAAAAAAAAAGTACATGAAGTTAATAAATATATCATTCTCAAGTCCTTATTTTTTCATTTCCTTTATTTTGTCTATATAGATTCATATTTATTTTCATGAAGATTCACATACAAAGTTATAATTTCTCTTCTTCATAATACTTGTTTGTGAATTAGCTAACATGTAACAAAAAAAAAGTATATGAAGGTAAGATATATTTCATTCTTAAGTCTTTCTTTTCATTTTTATGTACTTAGACATGCTTTCTTAATATATATTTTTATGTTTGTATTATAATTTATCAAGTAAGTATGATTAAAAAAATCTCTTTAATTCTTAACAATGTTTTGTCCGTATGCAATTACTCTTTCTAATAGTTAGTTTTCCATATATAATATAGTTTGATTATAATATTTGTTAGATTTCAAGAAATAATTATTATTTAGTATTGTTATTACTATTGAAAAGATAATATATTAAATATGGTTTATATGTCGTTCTTTCTTTTGACATAATTATTTTTAATTCGTGTATGCTTTTTTTTATTCAGTTGGTTGCATATATGAAGAGTTTGACATATGGATCAAAACATGATGGCGGATCTCTTTGCAAAGGAAGATGGTACAAGAAAAAAAATGAAGCATAATTAGAGATTATTTTTTCACTTTGAAATTTATTAGCAACTTAGTTACTTTTGCTAGAGTTTTTAAAATTTTGATTTATGTAAATAATTTAGCTAAATGTATTATATTGTCAATGCTAATCATTTGATCCTTTAGTATTCTATTTTCTCTTTGTTATGAAAAAAATAAATATAACTATTTCATTTTAACAACAACAAAATTTATGATGATTAGTTTTACTTTTATTGTAAATTATAAAAAGTAATTGAAAAATATATTATTATTTTCATGATGTCATTTTTTGCGTATGTAACAATCTGTCGTCGTTCTTTTTGCTTTGAAATGTATTTATAATTTTTATGTAGTCACCAATTATTATATTTTCTCTGTTCATTTTTTGTATTTTCACACCTTATTTTTATTTTTTTATTTTACAAATAAAATCAATACATAATTAGTAATACATTTAGTGGCTAATAAAATTATACATTTGAATTATTTATAACTCATGTCTCTTCATCTTACTTGTAAAGTTTAATACTAAATATGAATCATGACTTTATATGCTTCATTTTTCGTAAATCTTATAAGTATTTAATTAATGTTTAAAAAATTATAATAAGCAAATGTAATAATAAAATAAAAGAAAACAATTTTGTTTTGAGAAATCAGAGTTTGGATAGAACATCACTACTCCTAGAAAAAATAGAGAAAATTAAAACATCTAAAATATTTTCAACCTAATACAATATATTGTTATTTTAACATATTATCCCTTATTCCATTTACTTCACCACGGTGAATATTTTGTTCTAATATATACATATACAAAACAAATAAATATATTTTATATGTTTTAAAAAAGTCTATGATATCGCAAACGGGGAAAAATACAAATATTATCTATATATTCGATACTAACCTAAATATTATATATTTCATATTATTAGCTTATAAATATTTCATATAATCGCGCGAAGCGCGAATAGTTTCGCTAGTTAATAAATAATAGTACATTGCATTAAAATAGCCAAAAAAATCTGTCAATTAATGGAATTTAGTGTAATTAATTTTTAATTATTTCCTTTTTGGACTCGATATGTAACATAAGATAAATGGATAAAAATATGACATATATCAAGCTATTGAAAAAAATTAAATTGCAAGTCATCCACAACCTGTATTAATTATTGGTTACATACCGTACATGTGTTTTTAATGACCGAGTATTACCTTGACCTCAGTTTATATAATGATGTTTAACTTGATCTAAATACTCTTTGATAGTTTATGAAGGTAAAAGAAAAATTTTACATTAAATTATTTTTAATTATAAAAATGTAATAAGTTAATGTCCAATGTTGAGCGTCAAATAAAATCATTGCACGGCGGACTATATCGAATTGTAGACGAAGAAAGTATATTTGACTGACATACAAAATTAAAACTTTGTAATAGTAATAAAATTAGGAAGAATATCTTTGACTATCTTAAATTATTAATGAGTATCAATAAAAAAAAATAGAGCTCCATAAAATTAAATCAAGATTTTACACACACACAATGACAATACTAATAGTGACCCCGATTTTTATATATACATGGGATAGTGCACAAGTACCCCCTCAACCTATGCCCGAAATTTCAGAGACACACTTATATTATACTAAGGTCCTATTACCCCCTAAACTTATTTTATAAGTAATTTTATACCCGTTTTCGACCTACGTGGCACTAGCTTGAAGAAAAAAGTCAACCATCATTGGGCCCACAAGATAGTGCCACGTAGGCTCAAAAGGAGTAGAAAATTATTACTAAAATAAGTTCAGAGAGGTAATAGGACCTTAGTATAATATAAGTGTGTCTTTAAGATTTCGGACATAGGTTGAGGGGGTACTTGTGCATTATCCCTATATACATATTAGAAAAATCTTTCTAGACTAATTACAAAAATATTCAATCTATATATATGGAGTTAAATTACCATTCCTCAATATAAAATCTTTAAGTGGCACGGCATATTATTATAAATTCTTTAAGATCCTACAAATCACATGTGATTATAACGGCAATATGGCTAGCTTGTTCTAGTTGTAGTTCAAAACTCTCAAATTGGTGTAAATTATTAATTTCGTTTTTTAACTATTGACAGTTTTAGAAAAATATTTTTACTGGACTAATTAAACTTGAATACACCCACCTTTTTCGATATGACATAATAAGTGGTCTCAAACTCTCACAATAACAAAAATGGTTTTAAGCATCAATAAATATACACATTAACAAAGAGTCTAAAGCTTCAATCGGCATAAGTTTAATTGACATCAGATCCAATATCGCTATAGGTTTTAAGGATATTTACAAAGAGTGCTTATTTTCGCTAAAATTACATCTTTAGTGATAATCAAGCTATTTTCGTTCATTAATTATCGCTAAGAATTATTTTTAGTGTAGTGTCTTGTAGAATCATGAAACTCATAATAAAAAGCCGAGAGAAATGTTGAAATCATTCCTAATCTTGGCGAGAACTTAAGAGTGTATTTCACTCATGTCACAAGATCAAAATTGTAGTTAAGTTCAGTTAGCTAAGTAAAGGAGTGTTTTAAGGCTTTCAATAGTTCAAGGATGAAACTGATAATTTATGCCGAATTTAGGAGTGTTTTGGTCCGTACTACTCTCATTTATAAATGTAGTTAGTAACCAACATCGATCAAAGAATTATATGATTAGTTACGTTGAAAAATTATATTGCTTAATTGAAACCTGTAGGTAATTTAAATTTATATAAAAAAGATAATCAACACACATTAAAAGTGTTTTCTTAATTTTGAATAGTTTGCATCATCATGTACACATATTCATAAGAAAGAATTATATGTATTTAAGTTTAGGAAAAGAGGGGGGTATGTGAAACTTAATCCCCGATGGGCAGTGGCGAATTCAAGATTTTCGTTCAGGAGGTTTGAAAAATAAAAATATAAACGTGTAAATAAGTCTTTAGAAATGGGTCCTTTGAATTTTTTTGGGTTTAAAACCACACTTTTGGCACGTTTTAAAAATAAAAAATGCTTGTAAAACAGAACTTAGGGAGCGCAGCTTAGTATTCAAGGATATTACGATTGAGCCATCTATTATTATTTGTTATTAAAGGGATCAAAATATAAGCATTTAAAGAAATACAGAAAATTTACCTTATAATATCATGCATTTTTTTTCCTAGAGTATTTGCCCAACGTGAATCCGCCCATGCCCATGGAAACTAGAGGCTACGATTCCACGAAACCAGTAATTTTTTTTGAAATATAATTAAATTTCTCATCTAGAAATTTTTAATGGTTAAACGTTGGGAAAAAATTATAACTAGAAGAAAGAAAAAAGTAATGGCCTATTTTACATAATATATCAGAAACGATTATTAAAAGCATCAAGATCATTTTATCTTTTGTTATAACACTACTCATCGCATAATAGTTTTGTAATGAAAATGTAAACTGCATTCTTTTCCATATATAATAGTTTTATAATGAAAATGTAAACATACACTGTATTCTTTTCCTTTGATATAGAGCTTGTGAAATGAAAGAGTTCTATAGAATTTATGCATAACAAAAAAGATAATAATAAAAATATTCAGTTACAAAATTTGAATTTGTTTCATTTCAAAATGCATGAACAACAGCGTAGAGACTTGTTTAAGCAATTGCATAACTTGATTTTGTTTCAATTCAAAATGCTTTAATAAGCTAGCTTTCACTCAATGCACCAACAACAAACAAATGAAAATTCTACAAAATAACTCTATAACATCTTTATGAGGTAAATGTTGTTGTTCTTTTAATTTTAGAGCTACACATTTGTTTCCTTTTTTGTATTTTCATTGTCTTTGTTCCAAACATCTTTTTGAATAAGCTAGAATGTTGACAATGAATTAAATGAAAAGAAAAGCAGAATAAAGATGGAAAAGACAGAAAATAACAAGAGAAGAAGAACGAAAATGAAAATGGAAGACGAATGAAAAAAGAGCAAAAATAATTTAAAAAATCCACGAAGAAGAATCCAACACGATGATAATATTCTAGCGTAACTGTTGTCGACGATATAAGGTGACAGTAGATGCATTCTTGTCAATAAAAGTGATTAACATTATAATCATGGATCAATACATTGTTGAAAAATTAAGATAAACTATCTTTGTAAAAAAAGAAAAATCGCTTTGAAAATATGAGTCTATCTTTGGATTTTGTAGTGGGATGCTCATAACAAAATCTTGACGTTTGTATTTATAAATTTATTTTTTTTATTTTTTAAAAAGAAATAAAACAGTAAGCTTCACAATAAACATGTATAACCAACATCTATTTATAATCGTAAGGATTATTTCAATTCGACTAAATGTTTGTCATTTATTTTAATACACTATCTTAGTTCTGGTTGTATAATATATTGTTGACAAATTTAAAATTTTGAGTAAATTCATTTAACATTTCTAAAATAAATGGCAAAGTTTTAAGAACTTAAATTTAACTAAACTTCAAAACTTGGATAAGAGATTTATTACATTCTGATGTCATGATCATGTAAAAAATAGTAATTAAAAAAATAATTAATTGAAAAGGTCAAATAATGACTTTCCATTTTAAATATTTTTGGTTAATTTATAAAATAAGGAGTAAAGTATTTATAGACCCAACAAAACTAAAACAAATAAAGAAAAACCTAACAAACCACCAATTTTAATCACTACTTAACATGGTGTCTCCATCCAAACTCTCAAAAACAAAAGCCAAAGTATGATTTCTTTTTAATAAGATAGATTTTTTTGGAGTGATATGGACCAAGTTGAGTTATTATAAAATAAAATAACACATGACTTTATTAAATAATTTTCTCTAATAGTTGGATAAGCGTTTGAGTAATAAACTCCCTAATCTTCAAATTTGTCACTATGATTTTCGTGAAAAATGGTTGTCACCCGATAACGATTTTGACCCCTGTGATGTAACGAAGGATGACAAAATCAATTTCAATTCGTCTAATTCGTTTAATTATTGTTTCATTATATTATAATTTTATATCAGATTTAGAATGAAATGAGTATACTATCACTTTTTAAAATGTATAATTAAGAAGACTAACAATAAAGTGTACAACGACATTCAGTTGTTGAATGCATAGGTACATTTTCAAAATGATAGGAACACATATCCTTGTATTAATTTTTTGTACACGTATAAAAATTACTTTTTGAACTTAATTTATGTGATAAGTTTGACTTGATCTAAAATATTTGTTGATTATTTGTGTGATTATAAGTGATTTATTTCATTAAGGATAAAAAATATTTTTTTTAAGAAAATAAATTATTTTCAATTATAAGAAGTGGCTTATTTTTTTAAACGTACTAAAAGAAAGTATGTTATTGAGACACAAAAAGTACTAAACAATGTGTTTAAATTAATAAAAAATATAATAAGTCAAAGAAAATGACAAATATTGAGCGTCAAATAGAATCGTATTAATTAGGGTGTACTATATCCAATTGTAGACGAAGCAATACGCAAATCCACTATAGAACTTACTAATAAACATTGAGAAAAGAAAGTATAGTTGACTCATGAAATACAAAATTAATATTCCAAAAGAAATTAGGAACAATATATTTGATATTGGTAAAATTCTATTAAATAGTATTGAATCAAGATTTACACAAATAGAAAAAAGTATTAGAGAAAAATCATTATTGAATCAAGATTTACACAAATAGAAAAAAGTATTAGAGAAAAATCATTATTGAATCAAGATTTACACAAATCGAAAAAAGTATTAGAGAAAAATCATTCAAAGGTAATTACAAAAATATCCATTTATTTGGTCGCCTCTTGTTTGAAAAAAAAATGTAGTGCACTTGAAGAAAAAAAAAACCTTCTTCATCAAATTGATCATAAATCGTTCTCTTTTGTTTATCACTTAGCACCTATATGATAATTGCAACTAACAGTTAAGAAAAATAATCATAATTCCAAACTAGATACAAGTTGTATATACACTATGGCATACTTTGTCATATTGAAAACGAATCTTCCTTTATTTTTTAAAAAATAAAAAATCTTGACCATAATTCCAAATTAGTGAATAATGTGAACACTCGAATGTCTAGAAAAAATATACTCTTTCCATTTCAAAAAGGATAACCTAATTTAATTTGGAACGGAGTTTAAGAAAAGAAAGAAGATTTTTAATTTTGTAATTCTAAATTAAAGTTATGTCAAATGTACCAAAATGTCCTTTTATTTTGTGGTTTTAAACATGCCACGTGAAAAATTTAAGTTAAAGTGTTACCAAAAAAGGAAAAGAATCATTCTTTTAAAATAAACTAAAAAGAATATAGAGATATTCTTTTTGAAATGAATGTAGTAATTATTTTATCTTGGCGATTCATTGTTCACAATCTATAATTTCCTTTACTAGTTTAATCTTAGGAGTTGCACTTGTGTTTTTCGATATTTTTAGTTTATTTTTATTTATCCAATTATATAAAATCAAGGGCAACTTTCACATATAGCAAACAAAAAATTCATATTTGTATGCTATAGCAAACTTTGCATAATTGAGCTCCATAGCAAACATAAAACTGTATAATTCGCTATACATATACAAGTGTATAATTCGCTGGCCTAAATTGTATAATTCGCTGGCCTATTTCGCTGCAATTGTATAATTCGCTATCCTATTTCACTGCAATTGTATAATGCACAATTGTATAATTCACTGCCTATTTCGCTGCAATATTAAGTGTATAGCAAGAAGATATATGTTTTTCTCTCGCTTTATACAAAAACAGAAACACAATATATACACTTCTGTTGTATAAAGCTAGAGAAAATTGTATTTCACTGCAATTGTATAATTCGCAATTGTATAATTCGTTGACCTTTTTCTCTGCAATATTTGAAGTAAAATGTTTGTAAATTGTATAATTAAGTGTATAACACGAAGATATATATTTTTGCATGTGTATATACAATTTTCTCTCGCTTTATACAAAACAGAAACAGAATTATACACTTCTGTGTATAACGCGAGAGAGGCGAGCGAGAATGGAGAGTGGCGAGCGAGATTTCTGGGAGAGAGACGCTGGCAAATTTTAGCTAACGTTTGCTATAGAGCACAATTAAATCAAACCCTAGCTATTCCATTTATTTTAGGTTATTAGTTTGCTATTATATATAATTTTCCCTAAAATCAATGTATTGAATTTTTTTTTAATTACTATGACATACAGATTGTACGTTGAAAAAGGATCTGACGGAGAGGTCTATTCATGGTATATTAATTCTGAACTAAGAAAGTTGGAAATAATTATTTCAAAAATAAAGATCATGATTAGTTATATAGGTGACATTTAACTTATTTATCAAGTGAGACAATTCTTAATATGTCTCTACAAAATAAATATATTATTGAAAAATAATAGACCCATTCAATTCATTAAATTTATGTCTCTATAAAATAAATATGTAAATTAATTTATGAAGATTATAAGAATTTTATTTTAAAAGTCTAGTAACTTCATATATTGTCACCAAAAAAATTCAATGAAAATATCTCCGTGTACATTTATTACCTGATAATTTTAAAATTCCTAACTAAATTATTTGAAAATTTTAAGCAATTTATTTTATAAAAGTATTTAGATAAATTTGTAAGATTGACCAAAAAAAAAATAATAAGAACGAGAAAATTATTATTTATTCTTTTTAATTTTATGTTTTATTTTTTATTCTTTTACTTTATATTGTATTATATTATAACTTTTCATACAATTAAACATCAATAAATTAATTAATAATTAAATTAATTTTCTGATATAATTCAATAATATACATATTATATGAGAATAATATACTGATAAATAAAGATTAAGATTTTATTTTCTATAAATATTATTCACTTAATATTTTCTTTTTAAAAACGATATTGTAAGTATATATGGATTTCAAAGCACCCAAATAATTATTTTTTAAATAATTAATCGACCTTTAATATTCTTGATTCATTATACAATTTATGATTAATGAAAGTAAATTAGTGTTCATGAGTGATTTATAAATCAATATTTTCTTGAATGTATGTGTTTATAAGTATTCAAAATTTATGGGATTATAGTACGTTTTAAAAGCATATTCTGCACAACATAAAAAAATAAAAAGTTTAATTATGATAAAAGATTTTAAGTATGAAAATTTATTCATAATAAATTAATAAAAAAATTAAAAATAATATGATCATTATTTTAGTTAAATGAGTTTAATGAATTAAATTAGTCTATTATTAAAAAAAGATTTTAATGACATGTCATGCCAACTAAGAGAGAGTAATGTTTTTGAAGTGTCAAGTATATTTGAAGGAAAATATTATATTGAAATATTGAAACATAAATGATATTTCAATATAATTCCATCAACTTGAATGACGATTTAGGGAATTAACTCCGATATTTCTTCATCAGCCCAAAAATATTTATAATTATGATGAAGAAGGTTTTTTATACCATGAAAGCCAGTCACTCAATAAATGTCTTGAAATTTAAAAATTGTGGAAAAAATGTTAAAGTATTCTATTAGAAAAATGAACAAATTAAATCAATGAATGTCTTGAAGTTTAAAAATTGTGGAAAAAATCATAGAGTATTTTGTTAGAGAAAAAAAAATGAACAAATTAAATTATGAGTCAATCAAATCTGAGAATAATATATGAGAGATGACATAGACATTCTCTATATGGCTTACCACAATATTTGTTTCTTACCAGACAATTTTTATATATCTCGCCACAATATGTTTTTAATTTTTATACTAAAATGAAAAACACTTGCCCTACTAATTTATAATGATTCTATCTGGGCCGTACAAAATCAAATTGAAAATTAAGTCAAATAAAAAAAATTAGTGATTTAGTTTGATTTGGTTTGGTGTTGGAAAAAATTGTGTTGATTTGGTTTCAAAAAGAAATAATCCGAGACCAAACCAACCCGACATTATATATATAATTTTAAAATTTTATTTTATAGTAAAAATACTTACTTTGATATAATTTTTAAATATCTCTTATACTTTTCATAGTTTTTATCTTTTAATATAATTATTTCATGTTTGGAAGTTAGAATTTTTAATGATCTAATAAAAAATAATAGTCTATATATGTTGATAATTATAATAAAGAGTTAATATCCTTAAAGGTCGCTCAACTATTAGAATTGATGTAGCAAAGTCATTAAACTTTGTTTTGTATAAAAAAATCATTCAACTTAAGGTTTTTATTTTTCAAAATCACTCAACAAAAATTTATTATTGAAAGAAAATGTATCGTGATAAAACAAATTACTTTGTATGTATTGAAGCATAAAATGCATAAATAAATAAAATTAAAGAAAAATGATTACACCTCTTCTCGCTTTCTTTCTCTAATTCCACAAATAATCTATAAAAAAGGCCTTCAGAAGATTCTTTAACATTGTTCTTGTTAAAATCTTTTTAAACAATGGTTTCACATAAATGGACAACTAAATTTTATATAAGATAATATTAATAACCTTACAATTTTACTTTTTGAATAAGAATTTAAAATTATCCGAAGAATTGTTGGTAAAAGTTGGAGTCAGAGATTTCATTTAGCATATGTATTCATAAAATATATTTATTGTTATATTTTTTCTTTTCAGAATTTTTAGGCAAATTAAACCTTCAATACTTTGTAAGAACTGTAATAAAAAATTCATTATTGAAGAAAAATAACATGTATAATCTGAAACAATTTTTCGAGGATATCTTTTTGGTGAATATATTAAAGAACAGACAAAATGAAGAAGCTCAACAACAATTTATAAAAGAAATGTTTAATTGAAAATTTAAATTCATACATTATAATTGCACAAAATAAACGGTATATTTTCTGAGAGCACATAATGAAATCCCAAAGAAAAGCACGATACCTTTGTAATCCTAGTAATTTTTCTCCAAGAATAAAATGTAAATGGTTTTCTTTTAATTTTATTTATTCGTGGGTTTATGTTTCAATACATACAAAAATAGTTTATTTTATTATGTTTGATTTTTTAATGATAAATTTGATTAAGTGATTTTTGAACATAAAAGTCTTAAGTTGAGTGATTTTATTAATATAAAAACAAAATTTAATGACTTTATGACATCAATTCTAGTAGTTGAGTGACCTTTCAGGATATTAACTTTTATAATAAAGTGCTCTCAGAAAAATCAAATTAATACTAATGCAAAAAGAAAATAAATTCAACACTAAGAATCACAATAATATTGAATATGTTATGAAACTATATGAAATTAGAAGAAGAAGAAAGTAGGGAGAAGAGAAAAGACTTCTTATTTCTCTTGAAGTATATTCAGGATTCATAGATCTTCCACAAATCTTCTTTACAATGAAGGAAAACCCTTTATTTATAGGGAAAACCTTACTTGGTCCCCAAGTAGGATTACTAACAATATCCTATTAGGACTCCACATAAATAGACATTCACTATAATACAAATTGTTTATAACACTCCCCCTTGAATGTCGGTAGATTATGTGCCTCGTTAAAACCTTACTAGATAAAACCCAGTGGGAAAAAAATCTAGTGAAGGAAAAAGAGTACACATATCTAATAATACGCATTATGGATGCCTCATTAAAAACCTTACAAGGAAAACCCAATGGGACAAAACCTTGTGAGGAAAAAGAGTACATCGCGTATTAACTCCCCCTAATGACAACATCAATTCAGAGACTAGAATCTTCGTTTTCCAAGCTTGTGCACCATCTTTTTGAAAGTTGTAATTGGTAGATACTTGGTGAATAAATCAACAATAATATTACTTGAACAAACCTATTGCATGTTAATATCACCATTCTTGGGAGCTCATGAGTAGAAAAACTTTGACGAAATATGTTTTCTTCTATCTGCTTTCATGAATCTTTCCTTCAAGATCAAATATTTCTGCAAGTTCCTTACTTTAACTTCTTTAAGCAAATAATCTATTGCCTTTTGAAAACACTTCAAGAGTTCCAATTCTAGTCATCAACTTGCATAATAATACTTGTATATGCTCTAGATTTTGAACCCATTGGATATTTAATTTTGTCAAGCAATAACATTCAAGTTAGATGTATGACATCTTTTAGTGCCTAGATTGCAAGTCAAATAAGCTTTACGCTTACCAAGATGCATCATTCCACTTTTCACTTGATAATTATTTCTACACAAGCATGCTTTAATAGATGTAAAATTCATATCCTTATAATCTTTTACAATATTGCGCGCTATTGTATCAAAGATATCGTCAACGATAAACCATTTTGTATCGATTCACAACACGACAAAACTTATTGAGATCTCATCACTTCATTATTTTTTAGGTAGCTACCCCTCTCATGAGGTTTCATAGAGTGTTATGTCGTAGGCTCTCCAAGAGCACATTGTTTCCTTATTATGATCATTTTGATTCTTTGATCCTCCCCCTTTTTCAAGGATTATTTTATTTAGAATTGATTAGTCTATCATGCTTCATTCATGTCATAGACTTTATCCTTAAGGGACATTCAATAGATGTATTTACAACTCTTGTGTTGCTTCTAGTCTCCCCCTTATGTTAGACAACCTAACATATATCTCAATCTTTTGGAGAATCTATCTTTGTGCATCATAGTATATGCATTAATCATATATTGCACATCAAAATTATCAGATGAAAACTATTGGTCCCTGACCATAAACCAATTAACAGAAAAATTGATCATAACTTATTGTTTTGATTCATACAATTATGTTTGTATGTAATATCATATTTCATATCAACATATGAAACTTTATTTTCATAAGCAATGATTCACTATATGAGACATTTAATGTCACATCATCTTGAGTATTTATCAATATTATCAAGATAAATTGTCTTGATTACACATTCTGAAATTGTGCTCTTAACTCAATTATTTTTGCACAAACAATTTTGCGAATGTCAAACTGCAAGTTGACAACAAACGCACATGTGATTATCTTATTGATGCATCTTTTTATCATATCACATGATAGGTAAATGGGCCCATATTCACCTTTTATACTTTTCAGAATTTAGGGATTTAGTCCTAACTTTAGTTGATCCAATCAACTTTATCACGACAACAAACAACGTAAAGAATTCTTGAAGAATCTTCTAGTTTTTCAATGTTTGTCCATTACTCAGTATGCACATCTTTGGATGACCAAATTATTCATGCCAACTAATAAAATTATTAGTACTCGTAAACTCCAAGTTTACTACGTCATGTGCCTTTTGCTTTAGTAAATTTCTGATTTACTATTATATGAGTAAATTTCAATTTTATTTATCCAAGAGTAATTTTCAGATTTATTTCTTCTCAATTACTTCACCCTTTAGGTGAGTCATGATCCCATCATTGAATGAACTAATCTGGAAAAAAAATTGTGCATGTAACATATTATTTGTGCCAACATTTTTGCAAACATCAAGTTGCGAGATAATAATAGGCACACATGAGACCATATAGAAGAAACATTTATTAGAACCATTAAGTCTAAACAATCCACAAGGTGGATAACTAGGTCCACAAATATTTGTATACGTTCCTAGAACGCAGAGAATTCAATTTCAACTTTCGTTTATGATGGTCTCACAATTACCTTGTCTTGCTAACAATCATTACAAGAAAATTCACGTCTAGAATGGTGGCTTATCACCTCATTCACTCTAAAGAATGGATCTGTATTTTTACCATTTATCAAAGGCTCTCATTCTTCATGAATGAAACACAATCATCTAAGTACATCAAATTTTGATAACTTAATACCTCATTCCATATTCATGTGCATCATTTAATCAATTGTCTTCTTTTAGACATTTATGCACTGCTACATTCACTTTGGGGAATGGATCTGCTTTACGAGATATATTTCATGACTAATTTTATCAAAAACTCATTATTTCCCTTAGTCATCATAATATCATCAATATGGTGCATTGAGACTCAAACTCAACGTCTTATGCCATAAATCAATGAGGGACTTGAATCCAACATCTTTCATCACAAAGCATCAAGACTTCTGATGTCTTACCCTCTTGGTGCGATTGGACGTAAATCTATCGTCTTATTCTTTTTGTGCGATATAACTTAAATCTATCGTGTTACCCACAATGAGGCTCAACCTCAAGCCTTCAAAATAATTTAGTTTTATCACTTTTGATGATCATTAATATGATCGTACATTATAATTACACACAGAATTGAGATTATTGATTTCTTATAATCAACATTAGTAGTTAATAAATATAACTTAATAGATCACATACCTCATATAAAGGTTGAAAACATATCTTTCACTAAATTGTGCTTATTCAATTATTAAAATAAATTAAGAAATTCTCTTCTCATCCGTTTAAATTAAACGTATAAAATTTTAAATACTTACTCCAAATGGTAACTCCAGATTTGTCACATAAATAATTATGATGTAAAGATAAATCATACCTTGAAGATATAAAACTTTATTGCATAACTTATGCAAGATCTCTTTTGTACTTTTCTCGTCTTCTTCATCATTCTTTAAGAATAGAACAATCGTGCTGATAACGTGTTATGAAACTATATGAAATTAGAAGAAGAAGAAAGTAGGGAGAAGAGAAAAGACTTCTTATTTCTCTTGAAGTATATTCAGGATTCATAGATCTTCCACAAATCTTCTTTACAATGAAGGAAAACCCTTTATTTATAGGGAAAACCTTACTTGGTCCCCAAGTAGGATTCCTAACAATATCCTATTAGGACTCCACATAAATAGACATTCACTATAATACAAATTGTTTATAACAGAATATTTGTTTTTTAGTTTTACATAGATCTAGACAATTAAAATACATGATCTAATTAGACAATTAAAATACATATCTAATTTTACTTTCGCTTAATATTTAGTCATGTAACTAATACTTACTAAACTTATTTTAGCATGATTTAGTACTTTAAATTATATAAATTTCTTTATGACTTATTAATTTGCAATATTTGTTTTATGCGATTTAATTATTATTTTTTTGTTGAATATTTTAGTGTTATCAATCACATCAAATTTTTTATTATTTTCTTGAGAAATAACTTAGAAGTTGCATTTTGATAGGAATAAAGAAATATTTAAGTACAAGTAAATTATATGTTTGTATGAATACTTTATCGGAAAAATTCCAAAATTCGAAAAAACCCCGAAAATTCAAAAAACTCTGAAGTTGAAAAACTCAAATTTTATTAGTTTGGTTTGATTTATAAATTCACGACACAAATAATTTAGTTTAATATTTGAAAGACCTAAACCAATTCCATGCTCTCATTTGTCTCATTGAGATATTAGATGACCTATGAAGTGAAAATTTGCTTAGTATAGAAGGTTTGACACTTTTAAGATGTGGATCGGTGCAGTTCCCTTATTCTCTTTATAAAGCCCCTAACTTACCATTTTAAGACATGCTTAGTATATAAGGTTTAAGACTCTAAGGATGTGGGTCAATGCAGTTTCTTTACCCCTCTTTATAAAGCCCATAACTTGCCATTTTGATCTCATTAATTTTAACTTCAAATTGCAATTCTTTTATTTGTTTTATTGTTATTTTAATAATTTAATATATTTTATAATTTATGATTTAGGGGTAAAAGGTCGATACATGTGTTATTTTGATATTTATAACTTAGAAATTCAACATTCATATAACAGATTTATACACAAGAAATATCTATAAGCGATATCTATTCATAATAATAGGATTGTTTCAAGTCAACAAAATATTAGCCATTTGTTTCAATACACTATTTTGGTTGTTGTTGTAAAAGATACTATTGACAAATTTAAAATTTGAGTAAGAGTAATTTACATTCCTAAAATGATTGGCAAAGTTCTAAAAACTTGAAAAACTTAACTAACTTCAGAAATGGGACATGAGATATACCACATTCTAATGTCATGATCATGTAAGAAAATAATAAAGGGCAACTTTCACATATAGCAAACAAAAAATTTATATTTATATGCTATAGCAAACTTTGCATAATTGCGCTCCATAGCAAACATAAAACTGTATAATTTGCTATACATATACAATTGTGTAATTCGCTGACCTAAATTGTATAATTCGCTGGCCTAAATTGTATAATTCGCTGGCCTATTTCGCTGCAATTGTATAATTTGTTTTGCATACAGTTGAATCGAATTAAAATGTATGTATATTGCATATTATAAATGTATAGCAAGAAGATATATGTTTTTCTTGCTTTATACAAAAACAGAAACACAATATATACACTTCTGTTGTATAAAGCTAGAGAAAATTGTATGGCCTATTTCGCTGCAATTGTATAATTTGTTTTGCATACAGTTGAATCGAATTAAAATGTATGTATATTGCATAATTATAAGTGTATAGCAAGAAGATATATGTTTTTCTCGCTTTATACAAAAACAGAAACACAATATATACACTTCTGTTGTATAAAGCTAGAGAAAATTGTATTTCACTGCAATTGTATAATTCGCAATTGTATAATTCGTTGGCCTTTTTCTCTGCAATATTTGAAGTAAAATGTTTGTAAATTGTATAATTAAATATATAACACGAAGATATACATTTTTGCATGTGTATATACAATTTTCTCTCGCTTTATACAAAACAGAAACAGAATTATACACTTCTGTGTATAAAGCGAGAGAGGCAAGCGAGAACGGAGAGTGGTGAGCGAGATTTTTGGAAGAGAGGCTGGCAAATTTTAGCTAATGTTTGCTATGGAGCACAATTAAATCAAACACTAGCTATTCCATTTAATTTAGGTTATTAGTTTGCTATTATATACAATTTTCCCAATAATAAACCTTTTTTAATTAATTGAAAAGGTCAAATAACGAAAATCCTAAGATAACAAAGATTAATTGAGTAACCATTTACGAGATCAACTCGATTTTTTCAAACACTAAATAATATTTACTTGTATTTTGTGCTGAAATGATGGTGTTATTCATCATATATGATGCCATCCAAGAAAGTTCTATTCAGTAGTTTGGGATTTGAGGAATTGAATAAATTGTGATGAAAAATCAATAAAAATGTTTACATGTTAAAACAAAACGTAGAAAAACAGGGGTTAATTAATTAGGTCACTTATTTATAATCTGAAGGAACATATTTAAGGATTAATACTTCCTAAGCAGTTTTGCAGTTCTTCTAAATCATCTTCTGGCATTAATTTCCCCTAGGAATGTGTAAATCTTATACGAAAATTAGCTAGAGTTGTACAGTTGTAGAGCTATCAAAGTGCGTTGATAATGAATCTATCCCTCTACGGCTCTACGTTTCTCCACTTAAATATTATCATAGTCAACTTCCTAATCCATGATGTGTTCTTGTCACACTTGACATTAAACCTAACCAAACCCCCAAGGCTGGAATTTTAATGACTTATCTCAGCCACAATGCAAAAGTTAACAATTTACCAGCACATAAGATCTTTCACCCGATAAAATAATGCAAAGCTAGAAGTCAAAAGGGAAAGACTTTTAGAGACATATCACGTATACTCAAGAACACACAATGACATTCAATTGAAACCCCAGGCCAGAAGTCAACTGTATGTACAAAAAAATATTATGTGTCAAATCCAAGTTGCGATACTTGGGTGTACATTGACATACAACTCACGCTACAGAATAGTTTGTAATGCAGTATTTGAGAGATCCTCACAGGGTAACAAAAAAAGCACAAACTGTAGCAAGGGAGAATTGTATTCATACATAAACGTAGTCCAAGTAAATTTGTTATCACACAGCATCTTCAAAAGCCTGTATGAGAATAAAACCTATAACAGAACCTTACAATTCTACATGTGCTATTAAAAGCATTACCTCTGCTAGCACATTAACAAGGAAAACATAGACAGTAGGTAACACTACCAGGATCAAGGCTTGTGGACCTTGAAACCAAAAACTCTGGGAACGTAGCTCTGAGAAATCTTCTGTGGCTTGAGGTGTCCATAAGTCATCAAGAACAGGTGCGGAAATGTGGTTCCAAAGTAAGCTCCATCAATGTCTTTGACATAGTAAAGGAAATGCAAAGAGACATTGATATGTATGCAAAAATGAAGAGGAGAAAATAAAACATCATCCCTGCCTTGCTTGGGAGAAAATGTCTCTGTGTCGGACAGTTCAATAGTGTTTACAGATTGATTCCCTCTTCAAATCTGTCCACCCATCCACAACTTGTTTGACGCATTTCAAAGAAAATACGAGAAAAATAAACATGGTGGCTGTTGTGGAAGAAAGGTTCGAAACTAAGATACCGTTTACTCTTAAGATATTCCGATATTGAAAATGCTACCAAAACAATTATGTCTCAGTCCCAACAAGTTGGGTTAGCTATATTACCCTCGTTTACATTGCAACTCTATTTAAGCTCATCTCAGGACAATATTATACAAAAAAAAAAAACATACTGCAAGTTCTCTATATTATCTAGTGGCCTATAAATCTCTGACAGTATTAAAAGAGACTCAAATAAAAGCTAACACGACAAAAATTGCTGCCAACTCTAAGGTACATTAAACATCCCAATTTTCTCAGAACACCAATATCCTCTAAAACTTTTCACTACGAGATGAAAGATCCAATCTCAATTCAAGGCAGGGAGATACAAGACATGGTTCTACTGCACTACCTTTTGAACCTTAAAGAAAAAGACAGGCTTCAGATTCCATTTGTTTTGGATTATTAGTAAATAGCAAATGACAGGGAACTTAAGAAATTGAAATTGATGGAGGTAAAAGAAAAGAGGTAAGGATAAAGGATTACGCCAATCATTTAATCTTCTCATGGTAGGTGAGACGTGCAAACCACATTCATGTATTCCTTTGTTTTCAAATCACAACATTCAAGTTCCTAGATTTACACATTTCAGATGAAAGGAGAAGGGGGCAAGATGACGGAATGCAGACAGTATGTTGATGGTTGCATTAAGAAATAACAAAGCAGAACAAAAAGGATACTCTCATGATATCTTGACCGAGGTGTATACGCATCTTCACATCGAGGACAGTATATATTCACCCTGCTTTGTCGAGGAATGTCTGACTGGCCAACAGGGAGGCATGGTTGTCCACAGCAGTAAACTCTTGGACATCTCCCAAACTCAGCATTCTTGTACTTCTCTAACTGAAAAGACCAGATACCTTCCAATTATTATAGCTATGACCACATATAATTTTCAATGCTACAAAAATTCTTACCATAGCAGCGAGTCCCTTTGTTGTCAAGATGTAGCGGGCATGTATTAGACCATAAAGCATCTCTGCTGCTGATTCAACTAGTTCATTCTGTTCTTCTGTAAACATATCACCTACACATTTCAGGCATTCTCATCGATCATATGACCTTTGAGAAACTACCACAAGATAACAGGCAGAGGACCTTTTTAAATGCTAACGGTGTAAACATGACTTCTATAATGGCATGGAGAAATGTTCCTCAGAACAACCACATATCTCTAATTTACTAAAATCTTATATAGAGAAATTTCTTCAAAATTACTACTGTGGTAACTATAAAAAACCAAAGTTCTCCTCTAAGATATAAGAAAATACCAATTACAAACCCCCTCTAAACAGTCTTATCCAAATAAGATGTTTACTTTCAACAAAATACAGCTCCAATGTTAATACTGTTTCTTTGACTGGTAGATTATTCACTTGGCATATTTATGACAAGAATATAAAATTATACAGGACGCTAAGTCGACAAAACCAGCCTTCATTCACAGTAAAAGCTGGGGAGCTATTTCACTTCGAACAGTCACCAAATCAACCTCTACTTTCAGAGAACTTATATACAAATAGACCTCCTCTCTGGCGTCCTTTAAAACTCATAGAAGAATACATGATTACCTTCAAACTAGCAAAGCATAAGAAGCATCCAGATGCATACTAGTACAGCAAGAACAATACATGGGAAACTAATACAACAATCATCTCTTTTTTATTTAATTGTTAGTAATGAAACAATCATCTTAATGCAAGCAATACAGATTATTAAGACATTCCACCTGAGAGTAACAAATATCAGCTAATATTATTGTTAGATCCATGACGGCAAACAAATCTCTCTAAATGTCAAACCATTTGTAATTTGGTCCGTCTAATTTTCATCAACTACAACTGCTATTGACTAAGGGGTTGTTTGGTATGGTGTATAAAAATAGTGCATTAGTTATGCTTGCATTAGTTATGCTGAGACTATTTCTTATGTAGTATTTGGTTTGGTGTATTGAAAATAACAGGCATTGCATAGTTTCTAAAAAATTGTTTACAAAATACCCTCCACAAGTAGGTGGAGAAGGTTTTTTTCCAGAGGCACCTATGTCTTAAATCATTCTAATGCATACATTGAAACCCCTCGCATTACTAATACAGTTGATTTCCATGTATTAGTTGTACACCTTAATACCAAATTGGTTGAAAAAGTGTACCAAACATTCATTAGCTTTGTGTATTAATAGTAACTTGTTAGGTACTTTTTTAATCTTTGTATAACTAATACAAGTATTAGTTATTCAGTCTTTTGTGTATTATTAATACATGGAAAACCATTATAGTAATGCAAGGGATTTAATGCATCCATTAGCATGGTTAACGAATCAATTCCCCTCAAAACCTTTTTTACATCTATTCCACTATATTTGCGCAGGGTATCTTTGTAAGTAAATAATTTAAAAAGAATTATGCAATGCATGCTATTTTTAACACACCAACCCAAACAATGAATAAGAAACAACACAAGCATTATTATATATATTGTTTAGCACCATTCTTATAAACACTACCAAACGACCCCCAATAATACGCAAAGCTAATGCATGCACTTATTTCTAGTGCACTCAACATACAGCGAGGAACAAGCCAATCATGACAGACCGTAACCTTAGATACTCAGATGTGCAATTTGCAAATCACTGTACACAGCAGAAAGAAGTGGTCACAATATGGAAAGAGAAAACTCACCATGAGAAGATTCGACGTCTAGAATCAGATCAAGTGCATAATCATAATATGGTACAAGGCTGCTTAGACCGCACAGGTTAAAGTCATCTTGGATGTAGTCATCATCAACTTCGCAGAAGAACTCATTCCCACGTAGACCGCAGTACCATGAGATCCATGAAGTGTCTTCTCCATCAGAACCACTAATATCTGATGCCTCACTGTCTGTTTCAGATTCTGCTGCAAATGGAAAACAAAAGTAAAAACTACAAGAAAATTTAGTTTCATAACTGGACAAAATCAGTTAAACTGCTTAGCAAATCTTAAAATTATAAGACATGAATCTGAGCTCATGGATTAAGAGCCTGCTTTGATTGGCTTGTGCTTTAAAGCCAAAATAGCTTTCAAGCACTTTTGAAGTGTTTGGGAAATTTAAAAGGTGCTTCATTCAGCTGATCCCATGGACTAAACCAATATTTTCCTTATTAAAACACCTAGTTCATTGATTCACTGGTCAAAACCAGCCAATTGAAGTCCTCAAAATTTCAAACATTTATCTTATTATTACCAACTTTTAATACTAAAGAAGGATTATGTGGAAAGAAAGGATCTCTAGATGTTTTGAAGATGGTAGTTCAATCCAGAAGATAAAAATACATTATGTGCTGCTGTTCTATTTTTGGTGTAAAACAAGAATCACAAGAGATTCAGAAGCTATTCTATATGCTCTAGGATTCTGTAAGGAGAGAGAAATTTCTGATGTATATTTTGATACATTTTTCCAGTAATTATGGCCAGTACAACCTTTGTGCTTTTAGACTATATAAAATTTGTTACCATCTAAACAAAAGACTATAAAAGGATCCGATGAGGAACAAGCTATTTAAGATGTTCCACTTGTGTTCAAATTTTATTTTATTTTAAGTTAAAAAGATATTCTACTTGTGTTAAATTTTATCTTTTCCCTATTATAGTTGCTCTTTTCTTTTTAGCCAAGATTGTGGAAAGGGGATAGATGAGCATTGGCCCTTGCACGGGTTCAAGTTACTTAGCAAGCTCTCAAAATCTTTCTCGAAGGGCTGTACTTTAGAGATGCATTTTTCACTATAGTCTATGTTGATTGTTGTACCCATTAAAAAGCAGAAGTAATACCTTCGCATCTGGAGTTATTTGACTAGTGGAAACTGGGAAAAGGAGACTAGGTTTTCTTGACATCCCTTTTCTTTTTCAATTTCAAAGAGCGACGAGTCTAGTTTTGCTATATAACTAGAAGAGAAATAGGGTGGAAGTATGCCAAAAATCAACCCGATCAGTTGGCTAATTGGAGCAAGAAATGAATACATGTTATCTTCCTCTTCAATGCTCATTTAATGAAACTTTTCTCGACCTTTTGGCTGAGGTCAAGTGATGTTCATTTAATGAACTCAATGCGTGCTACTAACTATGTATCTCACAGAATGATCATCCTCTTGGATTGGAAAATTCTAAGGGTAAATGCCATCATAATCTCTAAACACGAGTCTTATATCAAGACCTTACGTTCTTCTTATCAAGATATATCAGGGCCTTGAATTTTTATATTAATACATAACTATGCCCTTTAACTAGGTTTCAAATCACATTTATGCCCTTCAACTTTGTGTGTGCACAAGTAGACACAACCAGTGTTGTGGACGACGAGAGGCGACAAAAGGCGACAAGGACCTGCCTCGCCACGCGGCGAGGCGAGCGGCGAGGCGCTTGCCTTTTTGAATCAAGGCCCCAATTAATACCAAAAATTAAAAATATTTAATTGCATATTTTATCCAAAATCTTAATAGCAATAACACATATTAGCAAATATTCAATTCAAAAACCAATAATAGATACTAAAATGTCTAAAACTTTAAAGACCAAACAATTCAAAATACAATAAACTAAAACTTTAAAAGTCTATTCTTCTTCAAAATTATCCAACTCTTGAAGATCAAAATCCTCTACATCATTATATTGCTCTTCATCTTCTTCCTCCTCGTATTCTTCATCAATTAGTGTCTGAGTCCTACTTGAAGATGAACTTGTAGATGTACTTTATACTCCTTTGCCCTTGTCAAGTGCTCTTGATCTTGAAGAAAGTCCCCTAAGATGATAGATACTCTCGTCCGCTCCAATTGCCGTAGCAACACTACCCCAAGTAAGATCATCATCCTCATATACTAGTTCATCATCTTGATCTTCGGGGCATCCAACTAACCATTCATTTGAATCATCTATGTTATCCAAGCGAATTGGATCAATAAGATCACGAGCTTCATAACGACGTTTCAATGTTCTATTGTACTTAATGTACACTAGATCATTGAGACGCGATAGTGTAAGCCTATTCCTTTTTTTGGAATGAATCTGTGCATAAGTTATTGATATTAACTAGTTGATATTGATAATAATATAATATGAAAATTAGGATATAAATTTTTACTTACGTGTTCAAACACACTCCAATTTCCCTCACATCCGGATGAGCTAGGCTTAATACTTTTATGGCCCAACCCAGTCCTCTCGTACTAGGGTTGGCCAAACTTTTGCAAGTTTGGTGTTTCACTACCAAATAGTGACCACCATTCAACTATAATAAAATAAATTTAAAGGTTAGTGACTATAAATAAGTCAAATAATTTAAGTAAGATCTAAATCAACCCACTTACCCGGTGACCTTGTGTCTCTAGCTCTTTTAGCCGGACCACAACCAAATAGTCCATCCGCCATTTTGTACTTAGGAAGCTCAGCGACTAGTGCATCTTGTATTGTTGTATCATGGACCAACTTCTCAACACATACAATATACTCGGTCCATAGAATCTTTGCTAAAGTTCCCTCTTCTTGAGCTTTATAATATAATCCTGGGTTCAAAACATGGCCTGCAGCATGCAAAGGCCGATGGAGTTGTTCTGACCACCTTGCATCAATAATTTCATACACTTTCTCATATTGCTTCTAACTCCACGAAAACCATGTGCAATAGCTTCTTTGGCTCTATCCATTGCTTCATAAATATAACCCATTGGTGATTTTTTCTCCCCATCCACCAAACGAAGCACTTTTGTCAAAGGGCCACAAATTGTAAGTGCCCGAACAACATCATTCCAAAAGTGGACAGATATAATAAGATTGACAACTTCTTTCCCCAAAGTTACCTTTGCAAATTTACTTGAATTCCATTCGGTTGAGAGGACTAAAGTTTTCAAGTTTTTTCTTTGTATGTACATAGCTCTCAAAGTTAAGAATGTCGTTGCAAATCTTGTCTTGGCCGGTTTCACCAAATTTCTTTCTTTAGTGAATTTTCTCATCAAGTTTAACAACAATGGCCTTTGACTAATATAAGAATGGATTCTGATGGCCTTCTTAAAAACTGTTACAGAAAGATTAAATTATATTAATTAGTAGCTAATGAATTATTGACTATAAAGAAAGTTAAAGGATAGGTTGATTACCGGAAGCATATGGCTTAACCTTGAATATGTCACCAAATATCAAGTTGATGCAATGAGCGGCACATGGAATCCAATAAATGTGTGGGTACGCATCCATCATCATACTTCCCGCTTTGACATTCTCACTAGCATTATCGGTGACAATTTGTACAATATTTTCCAGTCCAATTCTTTCGATAGTGCTTTCAAATAACTTGTACATTTTGGTGGAATCAGTAGATTCATTGCTAGCATCAACAGAACCAAGAAATACACTACCGATTGGAGAATTCACCAAAATATTGATGATCATTTTGCTATTTCGTGCCGTCCATTTGTCCATCATAATGGAACATCCAAACTTTGTCCATTGCACTTTATGCTCATCAACAATTTTGTCTACTTTATCCACCTCTTTTTTTAAGGTGAGTGACTCTAACTTCATGGAATGTAGGAGGCTTCATTCCGGGGCCATGTTGTCCAACCGCCTCAATAAATTTATCGAATGATTTGTGATTGACGCAATTAAAAGGGAGCTCGGCATCATACATCCAAATTGCAAAAGCACTNATGTACACTAGATCATTGAGACGCGATAGTGTAAGCCTATTCCTCTTTTTGGAATGAATCTGTGCATAAGTTATTGATATTAACTAGTTGATATTGATAATAATATAATATGAAAATTAGGATATAAATTTTTACTTACGTGTTCAAACACACTCCAATTTCCCTCACATCCGGATGAGCTAGGCTTAATACTTTTATGGCCCAACCCAGTCCTCTCGTACTAGGGTTGGCCAAACTTTTGCAAGTTTGGTGTTTCACTACCAAATAGTGACCACCATTCAACTATAATAAAATAAATTTAAAGGTTAGTGACTATAAATAAGTCAAATAATTTAAGTAAGATCTAAATCAACCCACTTACCCGGTGACCTTGTGTCTCTAGCTCTTTTAGCCGGACCACAACCAAATAGTCCATCCGCCATTTTGTACTTAGGAAGCTCAGCGACTAGTGCATCTTGTATTGTTGTATCATGGACCAACTTCTCAACACATACAATATACTCGGTCCATAGAATCTTTGCTAAAGTTCCCTCTTCTTGAGCTTTATAATATAATCCTGGGTTCAAAACATGGCCTGCAGCATGCAAAGGCCGATGGAGTTGTTCTGACCACCTTGCATCAATAATTTCATACACTTTCTCATATTGCTTCTAACTCCACGAAAACCATGTGCAATAGCTTCTTTGGCTCTATCCATTGCTTCATAAATATAACCCATTGGTGATTTTTTCTCCCCATCCACCAAACGAAGCACTTTTGTCAAAGGGCCACAAATTGTAAGTGCCCGAACAACATCATTCCAAAAGTGGACAGATATAATAAGATTGACAACTTCTTTCCCCAAAGTTACCTTTGCAAATTTACTTGAATTCCATTCGGTTGAGAGGACTAAAGTTTTCAAGTTTTTTCTTTGTATGTACATAGCTCTCAAAGTTAAGAATGTCGTTGCAAATCTTGTCTTGGCCGGTTTCACCAAATTTCTTTCTTTAGTGAATTTTCTCATCAAGTTTAACAACAATGGCCTTTGACTAATATAAGAATGGATTCTGATGGCCTTCTTAAAAACTGTTACAGAAAGATTAAATTATATTAATTAGTAGCTAATGAATTATTGACTATAAAGAAAGTTAAAGGATAGGTTGATTACCGGAAGCATATGGCTTAACCTTGAATATGTCACCAAATATCAAGTTGATGCAATGAGCGGCACATGGAATCCAATAAATGTGTGGGTACGCATCCATCATCATACTTCCCGCTTTGACATTCTCACTAGCATTATCGGTGACAATTTGTACAATATTTTCCAGTCCAATTCTTTCGATAGTGCTTTCAAATAACTTGTACATTTTGGTGGAATCAGTAGATTCATTGCTAGCATCAACAGAACCAAGAAATACACTACCGATTGGAGAATTCACCAAAATATTGATGATCATTTTGCTATTTCGTGCCGTCCATTTGTCCATCATAATGGAACATCCAAACTTTGTCCATTGCACTTTATGCTCATCAACAATTTTGTCTACTTTATCCACCTCTTTTTTTAAGGTGAGTGACTCTAACTTCATGGAATGTAGGAGGCTTCATTCCGGGGCCATGTTGTCCAACCGCCTCAATAAATTTATCGAATGATTTGTGATTGACGCAATTAAAAGGGAGCTCGGCATCATACATCCAAATTGCAAAAGCACTTACCACACGCTCTCTTAGAATTTTCTTTGTTTCATCAATTCCTCCTCCTTTTTCAAAGCCTCCTTTTTGTGTTGATTTCTGTGATAAATAGAGGTTCAAAGGTCCTTTCGTCACATTCCGTGCGGTGGATGAACCTCCACTAGAAGATATCTTTTGAGTTTTGGAGGGAGGCATCATTTCCGCATAGTCATCCATTTCATCAAGAGCATCAACATCAATATATTCTTCCGGCTACCTCACTTGAAATTTGGGATTATTAGCGATTTTGTTTTGCATATAAGCCCTTACTTCTTCTCTAATCTCCGACGGACAAGCGGCACATTGTTTAACATTCTTGAAACCACCCACTAAATGTTGTTTGTGGCGAGTTATTCCACCATTAAAAGTACTCCCACAAAAGTTACAATTAACCGAATCTTTCGTCGCTCCTTGAGTGCCATAATTCCATCCAATATCCCTCTTTTTGCTAGCATTCGCCATTAGTTATTGAATTCAATTAATTCACTGTTTAGGAATATTGGAATAATAATTAGAAAACTGGAAAGATTTTTTTTTAATTGACTGCCTATAATTTTAAAAGAAAAAATCACACAAAGCAGTAAGCACTGCTTACACGAGAAAAACAGAACTAAAAAAAAATTGAAGAAAGAGAACAGAGAAAACGATATATCTCGCAGGCCGCAGCAGCAGAGAGTCGCGAGGGGAGAACTGAGAAGAGAGTCGCGAGGGAGAACTGGAGAACAGAATCGCGAGGGAGTACTGGAGAAGTCTGTCGCGACTGAGAAGAGAGCGAGGGAGAACTGGAGAAGTCTGTCGCGAGGGAGAAGACAGCGAGGGAGAAGAGAGTCGCGATGGAGAAGTCGAGAAGAGGTCAATCGCGAGGGAGAAGAGTTCAATCGCGAGGGAGAAAGCAGCAATTTCAAAAGTACAAAAAAAAAATCCTAATTTTGACTAATATTGTTAAGTCAAATATTTTTAAATTTTTTTAATTAAAAAGGCGGCCCCTTTGCTGTCGCCATACGTTGCCACACATCGCCATTTCGATCTCGCCTCGCCGCAGTGGAGAATGGCGAGGAAGCATCGCCTCGCCTCGCCTCTCGCCAAAGGCGAGGAGGCGCTCGCCTTTTGTAACACTGGACACAACTTAAACTTGTATAAAGTTGAACAAATAGACACACATGTCCTACATGACATCCTACATATCATTTTGTCCTACATGTGTTGTGCCACTTCAGGGCCTTGTATTTTTATATTAATACATAAATATGCCCTTTAACTAGGTTTCAAATCACATATATGTCCTTCAATTTTAGGTGTGCACAAGTAGACACTTAAACTTAAACTTGTATAAAGTTGAACAAATAGACGCACATGTCCTACATGACATCCTACATATCATTTTGTCCTACGTGTGTTGTGCCACTTAAGACTCATGTGTTAAATTGTTCAAGTTTATACAAGTTTAAGTGTCTACTTGTGCATACCCAAAGTCGAAAGGCATGAATGTGAAATGAGGTCAAGTTAAGGGGCACATTTATGTATTATGCCTTTTATATTCTATTTCTTTTTTTCTGGAGGAAAGTCCTACATCAGGACCTTAATTGTAACCATCAAGTATAATTAATGTGAGGACTTCATAAAGCAATCAGATGCAAAATAAATGGCATGGCTTAGTCTCATGCAAGTGACAAATGCTCATCCATGATCCACCCTAGGAAGTGCCAAAAGAAAAAAAGAGCAAAAATGCATGAAGATTCGCCTGAATTGTTTCACTTATTATAGCTAAAGAAAGCTACTATGTTCATCCTGGAAGATAAGTCTGAATTTATTTACTGATTATAAGCTTATTGTTACGTGCATATCCGCTCTTTGAAATAACAGTAGAAGTTTGTTTTCATTCATATCTCACAAATGGATAGGTGATGTTGCAACGATACCATCCTTTAATTCCCAAGTAAGTCTCCAACATGCTGAACTAACACTTGTATCAGGATATATCAGGGACTTGCTACTCTGATGCAGTCAGTTGTACTAGCCCACATACTATTTGCATACTTAACACTGCCCCAAGCCCCTACAGTCACCAAATTATCCATAATCTCCTGAGCTTTAGCCTCAGTCAGGCTTCCCCATCTAATCCTTGGCTGGTCATATGAAGTTCTCTTTTACATTTTTCTCTTGATATCGAAATTCATAGCCACGAGTTTATAATGGTTGTAAGATTCTCACTCGAAATAAACTTGTGGTCATCGCAGTTATCTCTACCACACTTCCTTTTTTGAGAAAACCTCAATCACACTTCCTAAGGAGCAGGTAATCTTTGTGTGCATTAGACACTACACTACGATAGGTCACCAAGTGTTCCTCCCTCTTATGAAAGCTCAAGTTAACTATGACCAGCTCAAAAGCTACCGTGATGTCCAAAAGAGACACTCCTCCATCATTTATATCCCCAAAGCCAAAAAATCCATGCGCTTCATCATATCCTCTTGAAGTGGTCCCTATGCACCATGTTGATCAATGTAGCATGTGTCCAGGAAACCAAATTGGTAGGAACCAAGGCTAGAGATGTAGGAATGGAGTAGGCATTTTAGTAGACAAGGTGAATGATATGATCATAGCCATTAATAACAACACTAACACTAGAATCAACAACCTGGTGCCACATGAAGCTTTAATGTCACCAAATGCAGAACAAGCTTCAACACTTGTAGGACTCCTGATCTTCTCATCATGCTTTAAAATGTAATTTGATCATAATTACTCTTCCCAATTAATTTTCATAATCATTAAAGTAAAAATGAAATTGTGCAGCCAAATTTCAACCTCTAAAACCTAAAACTTTAATTAGATAACAACCAACATAACAGATAAATACAGTATACTCCCTTCACTCCAACATATGACTATTTCCATTCCATTTCGGAACACCTAATATGTCTACATACATCCTTCTATATATGCATTAACATTTTAAACTCCACCCTATAAATTTATCATTATAATATAGGACGTAAGGAAAAAAAGTGTGTATACCATCAGAGCACTTATTATCAGGAGGAGGAGGAGGAGCAGAGTTTCTGAGCTGGTCCTTGGATTTGGACAAGGCAAAGCGATGATCCTTTCCATTAGTACCCCTGACAGTAGTAGTGGAGGTAGAAGGAGATGAGCGCTCCAAGTGCTTATCCAAGGCTTCATTTAATCTCTTCCTATCACCTACACGTCCCATCTCCGGCTTCGATCCACCGCCAACTCTTCTTTCTTTGTACATATCTCTCTCCTCAGCTTATACGACAATTAAACAACAGAACTCGAACCCTAGGGCTTCAATGTCCGAGAAACGAGGAGAGAGAAACTTAGGGTTTTTGGTGAGGGGGATTGAAGGTTATCCCATTTTCTCTCTCTAATCTATGCTTATTGATGGAATGTTTTAGAGAGAGAAAAAGAAGGAATTGTGACCGGAGAAGGTGATATATAAACACCGGCGGGAAGAACTTAGCTTAGCTTTGCTTAGGCGATTTTTTCGGATGGGTAATGCTAATGTATCGTCGCTTGGACATTTTATCGTGGTGCGATTGTATACGTGTAACTTTTGTCACTGATGACTTCACCAATAATTTTGAATCTTTTTGTTTGGTGGATGTCAATTTGCCAAAAATTGTAAGCCTTTGGATTTAGGGCCGGTTGGACATGGATTTAAAATCAGCTTAGTTATCAATTGATTCATTTTTACTTATTTATTGTAGTAGTATTTAAAAAAAAATTAGATCATAAGTTTAGTGACGTATATACAAGTTTATCATGAAAGTAAGGTTTGATATATATGTTATTCAAAAGAGAAAAATTTCAAATATCTTGAATGAAAATATAGATAAGGATGTCAGTCAATGTAAGGGAGGGTGAGACCAGCTCAGTTGTCTGGTTGTCAATTAAGAACTTTTATGTTCATAAGATAAAAGTTATGGACATAAGAATATTGAAATAGAAGTGCATGCATACTAAAAAAGATATGATTAGAAATGAAGATATCTAGGACAAGATGGGAGTAGCTTTAGCAGAGGACAAGATCTTGGAGAGAAGATACATATATGTCGTGATACAAAGATGTGAGAGGTTATTTATAAATTATTTCAAGAGTGGTAGAGATAAATCAAAGAAATATTAAGGAGAGATAGAGGTAGACTAAGAAGTATTCTGAAATGTGATTAAATGGGATATGATGCAATTTCATCTTACATAGGACACGGAATATAAGGGTGTGGAAGACACAAATTAAGATAAAATGATAGTAGGTGACAATGTTCATATTAATAGTCATAGTATTGTTTCAGTAGTTTCCTGTCCTTTAATATTTGTTACAATCTATTGTTCCTTGTATCTCAATTATCATATTATTTGTTGTAGTTTATATTATGTTACTATATGTTTTTTTTTGTTATTATTTGTTATTTCTCGTACTTTCATTTCCTAGACTTCTTTTTTCTTGAGCTAAGGAGTCAAATTTTATATTTGAAAAAAAGTTGACTTCAATCTTACTTTTAGAAGAATTTAGAATTTGAAAATTAAAATTATAATTTAAAGTTGAAATTATAATTTTATGCAAATTTCATAAACAAACGTTCATTTTAATCGAACTCACAAATCCAATGACCAAAGCCCAACTTAATTTCAGGGATTAAATTGGTTGCTCTTCCCTTTTATTTTCTTGAATCAGAGAGCAGCGGTGATTAAAATTGATTTAGTAATCAAATTATTCAGAATAATAGTACTTCCTATTAAAGGTAATTGCAAGATTAGGCATAAATCAAATCCAGTAACTAAAATGTACAAATTGTGTGAGATTGGAGTTGTAGCCACTCACTCTACATCAACAATTCAACATGATAGAAGTTGACCAGTAAAATAGAAACTCCCAAAAGAAAACAATGTCTAATTATGATCCATTTATGTCCCAAATGATTCATAAACTCATTGTTTTCGTACAAAGACAAATAAAAGAAAACCAAACTAGGAACCTTCTCCAAATCCCCTAATGTTTCTGTCTTATCATTTGACATATAGTACAGTAATTCTCATTTCTGCAACTTGGGCTTATTGTTACTTATTTGGACAAGAATCACTATCCTTGTACAGTGACTGGGTTAGCATTTTAGCATCTTTCACTCTACAATCTACATATATCTCATTAGTTCCACATCTAAAGATTATGAATTTACTATAAGCTTAACATAAGAAGATGGATAGGAAGCAACTTCAAAAACCAAAAACCAGCCATCGATAACAACCTTAAGAGAAACTCCCTTCAGCCACATAAAACCTAAACATATTTGCATACAACGCTAACAGCATATACATGATAGAAACTCAAACAAGATGTGTACTTGACTGGCTACTTGTGTAGTATCAAAAGCTAAAAACCACTCGGTAATTAAAGCTCAGTCATCATCAAAGTACTTCTCTTCAGCATCATAATTTGCTTCTTTTATCCAGTGATCATCCAAGGTCTCATCCTCGTCAATTTTTGAGTAATCCAGACTATCTTCTCCTAATAAAAACTTTTCCTGCATGATGTAAGAAAACTGGTCCAGTCGTTCTTGCATCTCCTCAGTTGATAAAGTTTCCATCACAGCAGCTCTTCTCATTTCTGGTGGCACGTCATTAGAAGCATCAAGGATGATTGGGTGAACCTTCACATAGGAAAAGAAATCATTTTCTGATAAGTAATAGGAACAGTAAGCCTACCAAGGATAACAGGCTAAACAAAAAGAAAATGGTCTATGCTTTGAGAACATATTCTGTGAGGTTACCATAGACAAAAGCATGCAAAACCTAAATAGAACTCCAACTTGAACCTCTACAAAGCTTCACTACAACTGGAATGTGTCAGTAAACAAGACAATGATGGTCAGTGAAAATCGTGAGAGCTCCCTGTTGACACAACTCCAACTTGAGCTAACAAACAAGATAACACATGAAAACTTGATCTCCAGAAATATGAATGCAAAAGAAAACACAGAAAAAGACAGAGATGAAGCTAGCATAAAATCCTTGAAAAAGATAACAATGCAACCCGGAGAAGCTCATAGAAGGTCTCCACCATAAAATGAGCTCCTAAAATATCAATTTTTCAACTTAAGAGTTGATTCATAACCTTTTTACATCACACTTTTACTTCTCAATTTCAACGGAAACATCGCGGTTTTAAGTTAGACTGTTGCCTAGTACATTCAGATTTGCAAACCCCCCACCCCCCACAAAAAAAATGCACACCATTTAAGGGGGGCACACTAGTAGGACTTCCAACTCGCAATTACGATGCATAACTTCATAGCTCTCCAAACTTCGTTAACATGTTACTGAAGAACACCACAAAGATGAGTGAATCAGAAGTTGCAATGAATTAGGCTTCAGATAGACTCCCCAATCCAGACGCTAAAACACTTTTACACTTTAGGGGAGGTATTACCACTAAAAGAACTCCTCTTTTTTTTTTATGAAGACCAACTAAAAGAACTCCTTATGTTGTAACCCCGACACAATACTAAAGTACTTCCAACCAATATCCCATTCTTACTCAATTGTTGCGAAACAACAAAAGAAATATGCTATATCAAATAAAACACAACCAAAATGATGTCCTTCAACTGACAATCATCCATAATTCCCTCGGCATAAATGCAATATAATAATAAGACACAACAAAAATATGACATCTACTGAAAATAGCCTACAAGTTAGCATGTAAATACAAATAATCAGCAGACCCAACAAATGTTTAGTGTATACTATCAACAAATTGAGAGAGGGTACAACAACTACCTCTTGTCTATTAGATGAGATGTCCCTTTCACCTTTATCTTTCTCCTGCACCTCCTCCTCGTCGTCTTCTTCTTCTTCCTCCTCCTCCTCCTCTTCCTCGGTTTCTTCTTCTTCTTCTTCCTCCATCTTCTCTAGTTCCTGATTATCAAACCCTACCCAATCACTTTGAGCCACGCCTCGTCTCTGTTGCTCATCCCTAATTTTCTTAACAAGCACTGCCTCTTCTGACCGCCTCATAAGTGTTTCAGACCATCGCTCTCCAGGTCTTGCCATGCTCCTACCACTTGGATCCTGAAACCTCCCAATATACTCATGGTGCAAATATGGCTCTCTTTCCCTCATTGCATCCTCTGAAAAGTACTGTCCATCACTTACCAATTTGTCCAGATATGCTCGCCGTCTGTTCTTAATCTTAACTGATCTGGACTTCAGATCTTCTTGTGTTGGGCTAATAACACTTCGCAGGCGATTCAGATGCCAATTGATTTCATAATCATTTTCTATAGTTCCAAATTCATTTAGCTCATCTGATGTTAACTGTGATCCATAACGTTCTGAGATTCCAATAATCAACAAAGAGGTATTTAGAAACACAGATTCATGAAGTTTATATTGTTTCTTCATTTAAAAAATAATGTAGCTAAAAGTTCTAGTTCAGCACAGGAGATATTAGGCCGTTAGTGAGGTAAACAACCCAAATAACAAAGTGAATCAAATAGGCCCATTTACAGGAACCTAAGAAGTTACAACTAGAACCCTCAAATATACACAGAGGGAGGAGGAAGTGCTATAGACGGTTTCAGCTGGAATAACATACAAGGTGCATACGATTTGGAGCACAATAACCTACGCCTTCTTCCCTTTTAATAAATTTATATATTTGACTACTCTCTTGTTTGCAAATTTTCAATCTCTCAGACTGTCTTTCACCATTTGAACAAACATCAGTGTTGAGTAAAGGCTCGACCGCTCGAGTGGGGAGTGCTTAAGCCAAGATAGTAAGTAAAGCTTGTTTGCTCTGCCTCTCTTAGCTGGTGCTCACACCAATACCAAAAGGCCCACCTCTCATGGCTCGTGGTCTTTGTTTTTAACAAGATGACACTAGATAATTATTATTTTTTATAACCGTGGTGTCCGCGCCATCTTGCACACACCACGACTAATTCCACGGAATACTTGCCAACTCCCACCAACAACACGTACCAAATAACTCAATCCACCAAGCTAGACCAGATCGGAAGAGATCACCTAGTGTTTTTGCCTCTATTGAAATTCGAACCTGATAGTTCTCAACCCACTTCATTAATCACTAGGCTACACCTTCGGTGCGACGAAGCGACACTAGATAAGTATGAAAAAAATCCATTGAAAGAGTATTAGTAAAAAAAATTACAATGGTTATGTCCAGTGTTTTGGACGGCGAGAGGCGACAATAGGCGACAAGGGCGTGGCGAGGCGAGTGGCGAGGCACTTGCCTTTTTGAATCAAGGCGCCAATTAATATCAAAAATTAAAAATATTTAATTGCATATATAAATATCCAAAATCTTAATAGTAATAACACATATTAGCAAATATTCAATTCAAAAACCAATAGTAGATATTAAAAAGTCAAACTTTAAAGACCAAATAATTCAAAATACAATACTAAAACTTTAAAAGTCTATTCTTCTTCAAAACTATCCAACTCTTGAAGAAAAGAATTCAAGAAGAACTGAAAAGATCAAAAGAAGAAAAAAAAAAGAGGTATACCTCAGGTCTTCAGTGCAGCAGCAACTCGAAGATGATGGAGAACAGGAGAAGAGACGCGATCGGCAAATTTTGACAATAGAAGAGATTGCAAAGGGAAGAGGAGTCGCGGAGAAGAGATCGCGAGGGGAAGAGGAGTCGGGCAGCAGCAAATTTTGAAAATAGAAATTTTGAGTAATATTGTTAAGTCAAACCTTTTAAAAAATTTAAATCAAAAAGGCGGCGCCATTTTTGTCACCATTAGCTCGCAATACCTCGCCATGGGTCGCCTCGCCTCAGTGTGGAATGGCGAGAAGGGCTCGCCTCGCCTCGCCTCTCGCCTTTGGCAATGAGGCGCTCACCATTCATAACACTGGTTATGTCCGAATCAACTTACACACATCTCGAATATTTCCCCGAGTACCATCTATCTCATGTGATGAGTAACAACTATCTCATGTTCGCATAGGCATCGGGTAAAAGCCTTAGGCAAATGAAGAGAATCACCTAATACTTTTGGTCTCTATTGGGGTCTAGCTCATGATCTTTCATGGTTTTTAACCCACTTCACTGGCTGCTAGACCAACCCTTCGGTGAGATTGGATATTAAATTGATCAAGTAATAAGATCTTAGAAATTTATATCTGAAAATTTGTCATTGAGTACTTAAAAATCATTTTATGCTATAGCTAAACTGACGCGAATCACCTCATAAAATTTTTTTGATACAGAAGTAGAACTGTACACCTACTGGGAGAATCACCTCATATGTTTGTGTTTAGGCAGTTTTCACACATCACATTTACTCTATCTGCTCCTTAGCACCTTTCATCGCTAAAGCTCACGACTCTAATTGCAATTTGCCTTAAAGTTCCACTAGACTAAGGTGCTTTTGCCTCAACAGCTCTGACAAACATAAAGCATCAATAAGATAAGAGGTCTAACACGAAATACTAAGATTTCTCCGAAGATAAGCAGAACTTAACAAGAGATTCAATGTATATCAACTGAGCAATGCTGTCTCTTCTCATAATTGAAAGTGCTGAATATTTTTGGGAGGGGAACAATGAATTCAAAGCCAACATATCGATTAGATGAGGAAAAGTTGTTCCATCACTATCAAATAGCAGAATTTCTGGCAACACCATGAGGTCAAGGTTAACTGCACAATTATCAGCCACATAAAAAATAAAACACATATAATCATTATAATCGTGAGAAAATAAAAATAAAAATTAGTAGAGTACCTAGAAAAAGGGGAGTGTCGCGAGAGAGAAGGTCGATAAGGAGGGATTTGCGTTGGAAGGCAGTGGAGGCGGACGATTGCTGAGCGCGAGGGAAATAGAGGTTATCAAGCCCTGAAAGCCTATCTGATATTTTCTCCATGGATTGATTACTCAAAGTTTTAGCCATAGACGACGTCGATTTCCGCTTGCAAGCGCCGAGCTGTATAAAAACCCACCGCCGGCGAGTAACAACAGATGTGAAGTCGGTTCGTTCGGACTTCAGACGTAGCTTTACAAGTTTGCCCTCATGATTTGACATTCGATCTAAAATTCAGAAAAAGGAAATTAAGTTTTATATTTTACTAATATTTATGAAAATTATTATTAAAATATTTCATAATTTAAAATATAAATATTTTGAAATATATACGGATAAATTATAGAAATCACATACTTTTAAGGTAAAATTACAATTTATCCTTTAAAAGTTTATAATTACAAAAATCTCTCAAAACGGATACAATAATATAAGCGCTGATATATTAATCTAATGTGTGATATACATCAATTTGATACGCGAGATACACTAATCTGATGTGCGAGGTACATTTTATACATGATTCACTAATTTGATGTGCGAGATACATTAATTTGATGTGTGAGATACACTAATATGATGAGCGAGATACACTAATCTGATGCGCGACGTACATTTTATACATGATACATTAATTTGATACGCGAGATACATTAATGTGATGCGTGAGATATATTAATGTGATGCGTAAAAATTAGAGATTTTGAAAATTTGTAAAATTTATAGAGGATAATGGTAATAAATAAAATAAAAAGTGAAATTTTCGTAATTAATCCAATATATAATATTTATATTAAATATATTAAATGAATTAATACCTTTATAAAGAAAAAATTATGCAACTAAGCAAACATATACTAGATATTTATTTAATATAATTATAGCGTGAACAATTTATCACTCGCCACTAACTTTTAGTCGTATTTACATAAGCCACGATTCATTTTTTGTATATTTCGTTTCAACAATTTTACAAAGTTATATAATTAATGTCTCTCCATAATCTTCTTATTTATTTTCCTCCTTAATTCATTTAACAAAAATTAGAACTGTTTCTTTCCCTCTCAAATTGTGCAGCAAAGATTATAAGGGTAACTTATGGTGATTTCAACTTTTTTTTATAGCTAAAAATGATGTCTTTAAATAAAAAAGAGTTGTATCTCATGAAGGTAAGGTTTCAATTTCAAATACTCGTGTTGATTTCAATACATTGCTCTACATAATCAAATCAAGTAATCATTAAAATACTTGTACCAAAGTAGAATGTGAATATTCAATAAACTAAAAAAAAAAACTTAGTAAAGCTTTTTAATTTTCTATGTTGTCTTGGAATTGTCTATTTTTCAGCTAAAGATGGAATTGAAAATACACTATTAAATTGAATGGAAGAATTAACTTTGAAAATCAAAATGATTCTAAGAAATTCAGAAAATGCATTTGCTTTTTTTTTTCTTGTTAGGAATTTGGCTGGTGAATTCTTAATCGGCTTGAAATTGTAGGAGACAGATTATATTTTAGCAACTTAATTAGTAGCTTATATAATTGGAGTGCTACATGTAGAAGGTCATTCATTAAATTGCAAGTCCTATGCAAACATTGTCTTGTAACTTGTAACTAAATACCTTGTATATAAGTGAATATAAGAAGATTTTCACAACTAGACGATAGTCCTTCTTTACTTTTTATGAACTGATTAAAGATAGGACTAAGAGGTTAGAAAAAGATGAAACTGGTCAAAAAAAGAAGAAGATAGAGTTAGAGATGAGTGTTCAATTGCATCCTAAAATAACACGTACATAATTATAGAAGCAACTTTAAATCTAAAGAAAGACACGCAACTTTCTGTGTGAAATATCAAGCAGTAAAGTGATTTTTTAGTTGAGTGACTTTCTAAATGAAATCTCAATAATTGAGTGATATTTGAATTATAAAATAAAGTCGAATGACTTTTTAAATGAATAACTCAAAGTTGAGTGAATTTCTAAGATAGGATCGTCATTTCTTTTCAATACTTCCTCCGTTTCATAAAAAATATCCTCATTTTCTTTTTAGTCAGTTTCAAAAAGAATGACTTCTTTCCTTTTTTTGGCAACACTTTAGTTTTAAGTTTACACGTGACATGTTTAAGGTTACAAGATTAAAGGGCATTTTAGTACATTTGTCATAACTTTAATTTAGAATCATAAGATTAAAAAGTCTTCTTTCTTTTCTTAAACTCCGTTCCAAGTCAAACTAGGTCATCCTTTTTTAAACGGAGGAAGTATTATTTTGCATTGAGATGCATTTTTCATGAAGGTTTTATTATTAGCATTTGACTTGTAACCATGTTTATTTACATACTTGTAATTTTCTTTACCGTAAGCCTCCGACAGAATAACTTGAACAGAGTATCAGTCAAACTAGCAACAACTTCAGTATCCTCAATACTATTACTAATTTCAGGACACATATTATATGCCATTGTTTCTTAAATTGATAATAATTTATGATATTATCTAGCAAAATAGTAGCCCTGAAAATAAGATAAATATTACTACGAAGATATATAATAAAAACACATAAAATTAATACTTGAATTGTGCTGTTCTAATAAATTATTTTAAAGGTGTGAAATATTTTTCAGGATTAAATAAGTACTTTTCTATTTTAAATAAAGAATACATAAATTAACAAATTAATTAATATTAGCAAGTTATAAGAGGAGAAATAAAATAACAAAACTAATTTATGAGTTAATTAAAAATTAAAAGGCAGAACGAGGGGAGTAAGAGAAAAAGCAAGAAGGAAAAGACTGTTTCTCTGAAAGATTTATTAAAGGGAGAATGAAGGTTTTTATAGGCCAGAAGTGGTTGCCTTCTTGACAAGTTTCAAATTGAAGGTAATGCAACTGCCAAGTGTTTGAAGTTGCCATTTCTCCGAGAAATGGAACTTCTTAAACACACTATTAATTGACTTCTCAAATACACATCAAAATCAATATAAAAAAAAAAATACACATCAAAATAATATTTTCTTAAAATAATTCTTTTGAAATAAAAAATATGCTTAGAGGATGTCTGCACAAGATACAACACTAAGGCAGGAGAGCTCGAGCGCGGTCTTGATACGTGAAACAAGATCAAACCCATCACCCGTGAAGGAGTGGTCAAGAAAAGTTTCAGGGAAAAATTGACTTCATGAAATGTGATAGACCAATTGTTCTACGTTGAAGTTGTATGCACCGTCAATCTAAGAAATATTTACGCAATCGGCTCTCTTACCATTTACGTAAATTACTATAACAGAATAACTCTTAAGGCATTAAATATTGTTATTAATAAAGAGTGCTAAAGTCTTTATCGATATTAATGATGTCGCTAAAGACTTTAGGACTATAAAAAAAGATTAATTGTCACTAAAATATATATTTAGTGTCAATTAATTCTTAATTATCATTTTTAAGATAGTAAATCTCTATAATAGACATTAATTGGTAAATAATTAAAATAACGATGAAAACGTGCAAATAAATCTTAAAACAGCTAGTGACTATCAACTAACAACATACCTCATAACTAACAACATACCTCATAACTAAGACACCACAAATCTTCTTCAAAACAACTAACAACATACCTCATAACTAAGACACCACAAATAATATAGGTAAACATTCTAAAGCATACAAGAAAAAAAAGAGAAACAGTAACCATAACAAAATAAAACTATAGTTGAAGCAATAAGCAACATGTAATTTGAAACGAACTTTTTCTTTTTCATTACATAGTTATGCTTGCAAGGATGCTACGCAGGATTTTTCAGCTCAAAATAGAAAAAACAGCAAACAAAAACTGTTTGAAATGTAACCTCACCATTAAATATAATGGCAGGATATTGCTAACAAAAGAGCTGTTTAACATAAGGCTCACTTACTCTCTTGATTCAAATCACTATTGTTCCCATTTTAATCTCCTTTAGTTTTTCTACATTCTGAAAAAATAGCTCCAATTCTCCAACCAAACTTAGGTGCGACAATAAATGACCAGAGTAATTAAGGAGAAAGAGAATCGACCTCAACTATACTTCATAGTTGGGTAGCAGCTTCATCAACTTCAGAATGAAATACGAAGCTTGGGAAAGTAGTAGTTATATCCCTGCATCAAGAAAAATGAAAAAAACTTATTAGACAGAGACATCTTACGTCTAATATATTTATGTCTGTATCAAAACATGATACCTTAGGTATGGAAGAGTCATTATCTTTAATAATGAAGGATTTCGTCCCACAAACTCATGCCATTCAGATTTGTCAATCTTTCCATCCTGATTTGAGTCTGCCTCCAAAAACGTCTACACATTGACCACAAGACGCGATAATTAGGAATGCAAAGAGTAAAAAGCTTTGCAGTATTCTATTCTTGGCTGATCAAGAAGCAAACTATACATTACAGTGAGAATAAATTGCAAACAGATCGAATGCATTGGTTCCATTAACATTTTATCATACCACAGAAGCAGAGATACCGATGTTTATGTATTACAAGAATGAAAATTTTAACTGGTCATTATCAGTAAACTACCTTATCAAGTATTATCTCAACGATCTCCTCATCCAACGTTATAGCAGACTCACCTAAAAGTGCAATCAACATTTCCTTAACCTGCCAAAATCATAAATAATAAAGAAGCTGCAAATATATTGGATAGATACCAAAAATCAATAAAAGCATGATATTATATAATCAGTTAATGCTTTGAACTTAAAAAGGGTAAGATATATATAAATACATAAACAAACACTCAAACTTGACAAGTAAATAAAGCATACCTCTTGTCGCTCGATGAACCCCGTGCCGTCCATATCATAAAGCTTAAATGAAACTGCAACAACAGAAATATGGATTTTCAATATGCCTCTCTTTTGTGCCAGTTTGGAACAGAAAAAAGAACTAGACAGTTATATTTTACCACTTGTTTCACTTACAATCGATCTTCACTTCTTGTGGGGCATTTGGGTGGAAAACGTCAAGCGCTCTAACAAAATCACCAAAATCAATTACTCCTTTTTGCTTTACATCAAAGAGATCAAAAATCTGCATACAAAAAGCCAAATTAATATATCATATCCCATCAAAAGAATAGTTCAAAAAGGCAAAACTTAAAAGATTTTATTGAAGCATACACAAGCTGTCAGTTACAAACCAGCACATATACTACTATAAAAGGAAAAAAAAAGAAAAAAAAAACACCATGCTCCATATCAAAGCTATACGTACCCGATGTGAGAAAAGGTTTTCTTCCTTTTTGTTCTTGAATAAAGCCAACTGAAACTCTTCCTACAACTCCAACATGATTTTCACAAGCATAAGAAAAACAAAAACAAGGGAAAACAATATTATCCTATAATACATTGATACTCAATAGACTTTGTTTGACCATTTATAATAGAAGACTACCTTGCTTATTAGCCCATCATCAACCACAGAACTGCTAATATTCTTGAACAATTCAAATAATGCTTCAACTTCACTTACACTAACTGCAAAAACAGGAAAAAACAGAGAGAAAAACCTATAAGCAAGGATTTTATAGTAATAGCATTTACATATCTTAACATTAATACTCGTCTTTATTATTCAACAGTAACAATCTATGCAGTTTGAAAGTGTATTATTGTAGGTACGCTTTTCGTACCGATCTATTTTATTTAACTCGTTCTCAAAGCTGACAAAGAATTCAAAATCGAAGGTCATTGATTTTGATTTGCATCAAAACTCAATGTAATTTGAGGTATAAAGGGAAATTTTAGTTAGATGTCTAAAATCTATATAAACTTAATATGTAGTTGTTTATTTTTTAAAATGCAAATTATTACTTAACATCTTTTGTTAAAATGATTTCTTCAAATACTGTTTTTTAATAATTAATCTTACATGAGATTTTATTAATATAACATTGAGAATTTCTTTTTTTACTGATACAATCATTATATAATTTGTTAACATAAACCTATAAATAATAAGTTGACAAACATTACATAAAAATAAGAGTATTTGATATAATAAATTGATAAGTTGGTATAATCGTACTTTAATATGTTTATGTAATACTTGAGAACTTAAGAAGAAACAACAAAAAAATTATAAGTTACCTTATTCAATACTTTTGACTATTGATTTATATTTTTTACAGTGTATAACTCTAACTTATCAAAGATTTTAAAAAAGGAAGTGCAAAAGAATTTTAATTTTTTTAGAAAAAATAATATAAGTGTTAGCGAAGAGAAATGTAAATCGACAAAATAAAAAATTATACTTTTTAAGCATAAATAATTAAAAAAAAAGTTAACACATAATAATAATTATTTTTTGTGAAAATTTGAGTCCCCCATAATTGGGTAAAATTCATATGCAAACTCACTATAATCACAATTGAAGAAACGTTAATTAATAACTTACATAGTGTTTGAGAAGCAAGGAAGATAGGATTTTCATGCCTAGGGAACTTCTTTGTTGCCGTAGAAAGAAAACAGCCCATCTAGTGAAAAATGTAGGTTCGATAAAAGGAGTTAGAATACAACTAGACTAATGCATAGCAACCAACTTCATCAAAATCATTTTTTTTACTAAGCAATTGATGCAACACTCAAATTCGAGCTGAAGATTTAGAAATAAAAAACTTCCACATACAGAAAAATTTAGAATTCAACTAACGATAACTCATAACAATTTATTATACGTGCACATTCATAACCTAAAAGATGATCGTATCATGCTACAACTGAAAACACTCTTTGTTTTCTCGTCATCACAAATTATAATTACATCTAAGAATGCAACCACCAAAGGGGTGTAACAACGGAGAAAAAATTAAGAAACTTACCGATCGAATCGTCAAACCGAACAGACAAAACGAAATAATTTAGAGTATACAGCAGCTCAAAAGTGAGCTTCAGAAGAGTGTGTGTATTTATACACACGCAAAATCATACTTGTACATGAAGTTTCACGTGATAAGAAACGGACAAATGGAGTCAAAGAGAGGTCAAATTTCATAAATTGGGGCAAAATAAAAATAGGGTGAGTGATGTACACGCGTTTCTTAAGAGCGTGGTTAAAGGAAAATTAACACTAGAAGAAGGAAAGAATTATTTTATGGGTCAACTATATTTCCTTCGTTTGACCATTTTTAATAGAAAAGAATGATATTTTGTTTTTTCTTTAATTTCAATATTCCTTGGATACTTTGTTTTAATTTGTTTAACCATTTTCTGCTTCAATTTTTGTTTTACAATGCATTAATTTCATATCCTTGGTCACTAAGTTTTAATTTTTTGACCATTTTCTTTCTTCTTTTTTTTTTATTTAAAGAAGAATGCTTTTTTGTTTTTTTATTTATTTGGATTCATTAATTTCGATTTTATCTATGAAATATTTAAGATCATAAAATTAAATAAATTTTAATATTTTTAATTTAAAATTATAAAAATTTAAATATATTTTTTATTTTCTACAAAGAAATACTCCTGACTAGCTAGGGGGGAAATTGCATTTAATATAACTTAAAAACAGGAAGATTATGTTGATTTATTAGAGAATAGTTAATTAGGGGTGATATGTTCGTAAATAATACTCCCACGTTTTCTTTTTTAACTAGTCTAAATTTCTGTATTAAAATAACAATTTATCTTTAATATTTTTATTTTATGCTTACTGAAATAAGTTATAACTACACAAATATCTATCATTTAATTTTAGAGCAAAATTTCAAAACTCCATAACAAGTTATATTAATTCATATAAAATGAAATGGAATAGTACATGCTGTTGTGAATTCATAAATCTTATATAAATTTCTGTTGTAGGAAATTTTATTTCTCGGAATTAATGCATAGTTCAAGAAGGTTCGACACATAACGTAAAAATTATTTTGTGATTATAAATTTCATCAGTGATCACATATATAATTATAACTTATTTTCATCAAAGTGGTGATTATCTTATATTATTTTTCAAAATTAGAGTCTAGTAGTATTAGAACTATTGTGAAAAGGAAGTGGAACCACAGAATAAATAAATCTTTTGAATACAATTTTCATTTAGAACCAATATTAACATCAATTAGTGTCTCCAATAATTACCCGCTTTATATGTCCCACGTAGTAATAATTTAGATTAGATATATTACTTTTAACTAATAAATTTCTTTAAACGTTCGTGTTACACATAAGCTCTATAATTTATTTTTTGCCATTTGAAAAGCGTTGATCATGTCATTAAACATATATTGGTTGTCTCTAAAACAAATTAAGAATTTCTTAGACATATTAATGGTATTGTCTTAATGCTTCTAAATGCGTTAATGTTGAAACATCTGCCATGAAGATTACTCAACTTAATTATAACGTGATCCTATAATTCCTTTAAATGACCGTACGTGTTACATAAGCTCTATAATTTATTTTTTTGGCACTTGAAAAGTATTGATAATACGATCATAAGATAGGTGTATGTTGTCTCTTACAAGACAAATTAAGAATTTAATTCTTACAGATATTAATGGTATTGTCATAATTAATGCTTCGTAACTCGTTAGTATTGAAATACTATCGATTATGAAGGTGGCTCAATGGTATTTTCTCAATTTTTTTTAAAAATAGTTTAAAAAAAGATTTCACAAAGAGGAAAAAAGGAGATACGTAGAAAGAAGCCATTAGAGGCACAAAAAAGCCATTAGAGGCTCACGTATATATGAAAGTTGTAACTTCTATTTATTTTCTGAAAATCAGAATCAATATTATCATATCAACAGTATAAAATTCATGAATATTTTTTGAAGTGTTACTCTGTTAATGCTCTCAACGTCCAAACAATTTGAACAAAAGTCTCCCAGGACTTTCATTTATATTTCTTGAGTTTCTTTAATTTTTTGTAATAAGTAAACTCAAGAATATGATAATAACACCATTTTTATGTCAAAAATCTATACTAAAAAGAAAGACGTCAAGGTTCAACGTCTACACAATTGCATGTGAAAATTATTATACTTCGTAATGAGTACTATATATATATATTATATATTGCAATATTAATCTTTATTCTTTGTAACGTTGTCGCAGCCGATGATGTAACCAAAATGTTCATCTGATAACCCTTTGTACGTTTTCACATGTGAATTAATTTTTCATTTTGCAGTATCTCTTAACTCTAAGTCGTTTGGTTTGAATTTGAGTTATAATGAGATTAGTTATGATGAGATAAATTATATTAAGATTATCTTTTATTAGGTATTTGGTTTGTTGTATTTAAAACAATAAATTTTGAGAATATTTTATTTGTTTACAAAAATATCCTTCATGAATATGAAAAGTGATGTATAAAAAGAATTTAAAGGGATATTTGTATCATTTACTTATTTTATCCCAAAATAAGTTATGCCAGTATTACTATACCACCCAAAGGAGGGATAACTTGTCCCAGTGCGAACTATTAATTCCGGAATAAGTTATCTCAAACTTGCCAATCATAAAACTATACTTAATTTAATCACAAGACTATTTGATGTTATCCTTCACACAAATAACCCCTTAATATTGGAGGAAAACATTGGAAAAACTATAACGTATAATCGTTTATTAAAATAACAGTAAATTAATATAATTTTTATATTTTATAATATGATTTATATTAAAAAAATATACATTTTGATACAAATCAAGAGTGAAAAAAAAAGTGTACTCTTTCATTTTTAACAAGCAATATAATTACTTTGGCCGCCCTTCTAAATATGTCATTTTTTAAAAGTGATATATTTAGTCAAGTTTTTTGGGGGAGAAAGAAAATGTTCGGGGAGTAGTAGAAAATAATTTTCACAAGCTAAAAAAGCATTATTCTCTCAAAAAATTCTTAATTAAAAAGAAGAAAATACACTTATAGAAATACTTTTAAAAATCTTGGTTAAAATTGGAAAAATTAATGGTAGCTCAAAAGTGTTACTAAAATTTCTTAGGTCAAACAAAATTATTTTTGAAAAAACCACTTTAAAATAAACTTATTTTAGAAAATTGGCGAACTAACTATAATTGGTCATTGCATAGATTTTCATGAATGCTTTTAAACAGAATGTTTTGACACAGAGAATTCAATTGATGTTCATGTGACATTTCACCCCTTCTCCGCTATTTTATCCCTCCGTTCAACATTGTTTGTCATTTTAAGGTGATGCACACCCCTCAGGGAACATACAAGGTGTAATTTGACTAAATAACCCTACTATATCAAGAATATCAAAAGTCTACCTAACTTTTCAATTGAACTACACTATCATTGAGGGCAAATTTGGAAAAGGGTGACTGATCGTTTCTTGATTTTCTTAATTGACAATTAATCTTAGACATTTATATTTAGTATATCTGCCAAACAATTGTGGACGGAGGGATTAATATTTTTAGAACTTTTTTTTTATCCCAAAAATTGTTTGGATTTGAGGTGTATATGATTGATCTTTAAGGAGCAATTAGTAAGTTGGTAAGGACAAAACTCCATTATATTAGTAAATTAATAATGTGGTTCCTTTGTTATCAAAGCTGGAATAGCTCAGTTGGTTAGAGCGTGTGGCTGTTAACCACAAGGTCGGAGGTTCAAGCCCTCCTTCTAGCGTCTATTATTTTGATACTTTTTTTTTTTTTTTGTGGAAGATAAGCTACGGGTTATTTTATGAGTCATTCTTTGTTGTCGTATTGTTTATGCAATTTTGCTTTCATAACATTTCTTTTGCATCGAGGGTTTGTTGTTGTTGTATAATATTTAAATGATTATTTTTGTTGCTTTCATAACATTTCTTTGTTGTCGTGTTGTTTATGCAATTTTGCTTTCATAACATTTGTTTTGCATCGAGGGTTTGTTGTTGTTGTATAATATTTAAATGATTATTTTTGTGGTTAAGTTAGATTCATCATTTAAATGATGTGTATTTATTTGTGTTTCATATTAATGAGGATGCACCGAAGGAGATTATAATCATTGAGGCACCGAACATTATCTGATTTAAAGAGGTAAATCCTCCTCTATTCTTGACTTGACAACTTATAACAACTAAAACATCACTTTAATCCATGTTACTTGGGTCAACTATATGCAATCCATTTCCTCTCATATGCATATGAATCATCCCTCACTAATTTGGTTTCTCTAACACTAGAATTTATATACATTTATAATACTAATTGATCGTAGAAACTTAAGAACTCTGGACCAAACTTGAGCCAACATGACTTGATAAATACTTTAAATTGACTATACTAGTAGGTAGTGCTACTACTACCTACGTAATCTAAAGTCCTTGTTTTGTTTCATAGATATTCTTTCTTTCCCTTTGCATCTCGTCCTTGTCCAATATTTGAGATTGTTAACATTATATGGTATGTCACAATCCCTAGTATGCAAGTATTGAAGTGTTATATTTATTCTTGATGTTTCATAGTTGACATGGTATATAGAAGCAACTTTCTTCCACTAATTGTTTGATTGAGGCAAGATGGCATATCCTAAATGGACAATGTTATCGATCTACACTCATACATTTTTATATAAACAAATAGAGAGTGTTTTCACAACAACCGGATCCGTGGCGCAATGGTAGCGCGTCTGACTCCAGATCAGAAGGTTGCGTGTTCGATTCACGTCGGGTTCAAAACCCCCGAATAATAATCCGGTCACTTTTTTGTGCAGTTTTTATATGTGCCTCCAATGGCTTCTTTCTACGTATCTCCTTTTTTCCTCTTTGTGAAATCTTTTTTAAAACTATTTTTAAAAAAAATTGAGAAAATTTCACAAATAGCCACTAAATTAAATTCAATGAAACTCCATAATTATAGTTTGTCATTACGAGTTCTTTCTACATATTTTTTTTTAATTTTTTTTAAAAAAAGAAAATTTTACAAATAGCCACTAAATTAAACTTAATTTAACTCCATCATTATTATTTGTCAATTACGAATCGTACCTAAATGTTAGAGAAAGGAGAGAGGTGAGCTAATTGATTGTTTACATGTAGTCTCTCAATTAGGACTGGATTATAGAAAAAAAAAAGGAAAAAGAGAGAGAAAAAAAGGGGAAAAAAAGTACCGGATTATTATTCGGGGGTTTTGAACCCGACGTGAATCGAACACGCAACCTTCTGATCTGGAGTCAGACGCGCTACCATTGCGCCACGGATCCGGTTGAGTTGTTTGGCGTACAAAATATTTAATTATCAATTGTCAATGAGCAACCACATGAATATTTCTCAATTCTCATGTAAGGTGATACCACGATTCTCTCCTCTTTTTGTAAATCATTTAGCATGTCAAATAAAATACATCAACTAATAACTGAAATATTGAATAATACTCCCAATTAATGGAATTAGTAACAAGCAATGAGATGAAACATTATTTTATTTTATATTTTGTGTGAATGTAAAAGGATAATCGTATATATCATTGGTCAAGCTTCTTGTTTTTTTTTTTTGTATTAAGACAGAACACAATTAAAATAGATCAAATCAATCAAAATATACCTTTGTTATTGATCAAAGCAAAAAGCTTGATGAATATCCAGAAGAAAATATTCTCACGAACTCGATAGACGTGTATATTCTAAATTTCATTAATTTTACATAAAATTTTTAATTATTATCGTAGAAATACATAAACTTTAACTTATGATCCGCATATGTGAATAGTATATATATCAAGAGTGTTCCCATGCAACTCAGACAATCGATAATTCGTCCGTTGTTTAGAGGTGCATGTGGAAGTAAGTTAATTTCTTTTTATGGTTCTCTAGATTACAACATGTTCAATTATAAGAGGTGACCAGATATATATATACACATAATTGAAGTCGAGGTTTAGTTGTTGAATATTCATGAGTACAATTATGTTATTTCTAATTAGAATTTTTTTCATTGAATTTTTTTCGTAATTTTAAAGCTATTAATAATATCATCGCATGTAAGATGATTTGGACCTCCTTATATTTGGTCGTTAGGAATGTCGGACAATGACTTTTCTTTACATCTGTTGATGAAAAATCTGGAAGGAATAAACATCATATATTTTGGTTCTTTCCAGGTTTAATTATAAGGATGTTCAATGAATGATTAGTGTAATTGTGTGTCATCAAGTTAATATTGGTACTAATTTTTCTTTCATTTACATCTGGTTTCCACTTTCCATAGTGGAAGTAGAAATGTGGCAGAAAACGTCAATATTACTATTTTAGCTCACACCTATAAATTCATAAAAATTCTTCGTACAATATCACATTCACTACTTTTTCTCATTAATATATATATAATTCTATAAGACAAAAAAGAAATGGTTTTTCTCAAAAACACTTTTATCTTCATTGTTTTGCTCTTGCCTACACTATGCTATAGCAATAATTACGTTTCAACAGTTTCCTATTACACCACCCCAGATGGCATGGGGACACCAAGTATGCTCTTCTTCTCACCTTCCAAAACTTCATTTTATTTACATTTATGTGTTTTTTTCTAAAATAAAATTTCCATCTGGTATTTGGTACCTTCATTAGAGTCCCGATTAAATTTGGATGGCGTATTGCAAAACCTATTGGCGCTTTCTATAAGATTTTCTTCATACCCAATACTCAAATTCGAAACCTCTGATTAAGAGTGATTTAAATTTATGTGTCATAGTCTCCTAATTTTTTGTTACATGTACAGTTCCCTGCTTTTAACTAAAAAGAATTAGATTATGTTGATATCAAATTACATAAATTAAGTTTTCATGTAACTTCTCACTTCTCCAAGCCAAAACCTTATTACTAAATATCGTCAAATTGATTAATATCTAAGATTAATTTCGAAACGACTTGTGTAACGTAAAATGAAATAAAATCCTGCTAAATTCATGAATATTATTTTCTCTGTATACAACGGGTGCGCCAGGCCTGGGCTATACTAGTGCAATGCCTAAACAACGGGCGAAGGCTGGATACGTATTGGACATTCTCCTTAAAAAATTGAGTTAATATCGCGTGTTCTGATGGTTGATATATCAAATATTAAACTGACACATGTAATATCTAATTTTGACATTTAATTGCTCATAATTTAAATCAGGTGGAGCATGTGGTTACGGAGACTATGGTAAAGATGTGAATAGTGGTGATGTTTGCACAACCTCCAAGCGCCTTTACAAAAATGGAGCTGCCTGTGGAGCTTGCTACCAGGTATTCTAGATCCTTGTTTCCTTCATAATTTGCACCCCAAGTAAAAGTCATATGTCAAAGTAATTAATTTGTTTACACTAAATATACAGTGGTAGGGTGTGCGAACAAAGTCTCATATTGATAGCTGAAAAGATTGAAAAACTACATATAACTGTAGAATCTTTTAATGGTATGAGATCTTTTAAGGAAAACCGTGCAGACTTAGACCCAAAATAGATAACATCATGCATCTTTTAAAAACTCATGACACCATTTGATGAATATTAGTTAAAAGTAGTCAAAATGTTAATTAACAAAAGTAAAATTTGCAGGTAAGGTGCAAGGACAAGGAAATGTGCAGTGATGAGGGCACAAAAGTAGTTGTGACTGATAATGGAGAAGGGCATGGCACAGACTTTATTCTAAGCTCCCGTGCCTATGCTAAAATGGCAAAGCAACCTAATATGGCTCAGCACTTGTTTGCCAAAGGAGTGGTTGAAGTAGAATATCGTAGAGTTTCTTGCAAATATGGAGGAGGAAATCTCATGGTTAAAGTCAATGAACATAGCAAACACCCTAACTACCTTGCTATTGTTGTTATGAGCCAAGGTGGTGCTACTGACATTCATTCTGTCGAAGTCTTTGAGGTTCGTATAAGAATACCTGAAGAAGTTAAATGAATTCAACATTTACTATTCAATCATAATTCATAAACTATTTTGTGATGTTGGAAGCCTATCTTGGCAAATATGATTTACCACTATATGTTGATGCAGGAGGAAACAAAAGAATGGATATCAATGAGGGAGCTTATGGAGCTGTATTCGACCTATCGAACCCACCAAGTGGTGAACTTAAAGTGAGGTTCCTCACAAGTGCTGGTGCTGAAACCAAATGGGTGGAGTCTGATAAGGCTGTAATCCCTGCTGAATGGAAAGCTGGGATCACTATTGAGACAGACATTCAGCTCTCTTAAACACACATCTATATCTACTTGGTGATGCATCAGCTATCAGTTTACAGAATAAATTTTAGACTAGTTGCGTATTAGAGATCACCTCCTGTACTTGGTTCTCCAATATATAGATCTATAATAAACTACTTCGCTGCTGTTTGTTGAGTTATCATGGCTCTCTCTCTCTCTAGTAATTGTAAACAACAGAAGCAACATACCTAGTGTAATCACAAGTGATCGAGATCTGGAGAGTAGGCAGCTTACCCCTGCTCCGTTACGAGATAGAGAGGTTGTTTCTAATAGACCCCTCTATTTGAATAAAGCATTTTGAAAAGGAGTAGACTAAAATGAAAGCAGTAACAACAACAAAACGGAGAGCACAGATTGATTCAATAAGTATGGTACTTGCCATTTATATTTGCTTGAGTATACCATCTTTCAATAATACAAACACAAACTGTATGTCAAACACAGGCAACAAGTAATCTAATATAAATGCAAAATCATAGTCTTGATTAACGAAGCTTATTAGCCTCCCTGAGCAAACTTCTCTTTCCCAGCAAAATCTTTATGCACATTACCCACAATGTAGCCAGCCGACTTTCTTTGCAATAGGGAAAGAAGAGATAGATACAAACACTAAATGCATCCAGATTCATGTATGAGAAGGGAAAACATACAGTACATATTAATCCGGTCAAATGCAAACATCAAAGTAAGGAGGACGAATAAATTGCAGTGAAAATTCTTACGTCAGATGAGCAATTTTCCACCTCAACTTGAAAGAAAGCTTTACAAACCCCTAGTACATCCTACCACTACACTCTGAAGATCCACAAAAGCATTGCTTCACCTTGATATTGCCCTTGGAGTCATGTACCTGATCCACGGAATAATTGTAATGATAACTGAGCTCCACCAAAGGAGGAATGTTATCTGCTGCAAAAAGCATGATATGAGGCATTTTCTTATCTTCATGATCATAAAGAACGCTTTGTGCATACATATTAGGTGAGCAACTGTGATTGATAAATCGCCCGATATTTCCATACTGAGCTGCATCAATTGTATAACCCTCTTCTACTACCTCACTTACTTCTGCCTGCCTGGAAGAGTTCACAGAACAATCACTATAGTTCTGCCCAATATCAAAAAGGTACTCATCACTGCCAATTCTTTGTTCAGCTTCCTTGTCTTCAAGAAGTTCTCCTACATACTCACATATAAAGGTTCCTGAAGGAATAGATGTAAGAGCTCTCACACCCCAGCCCCTTGAATTTGTCTTAAAGATCTCGAGTGGAACTTTAATACCATGTTGGCTGACTCTATTGTAACAAGAAGGGGGGCATTTACAATGAGGACCACATTCATATACAAGAGGCTTCACTTCAACAATAGCCCCATTACGGTTGTATGGGATCTCACCTCCATTTTTAACTGCACATGAGCACTTCTTGGAATCAGAACATCTCCCAATACAATCACAACCTTTAAAAGGAGAAGGCTGGAACCAGTCAGGATATATAATCTTCTGGATGTAATTGAATGGTGGAGGTTTCTCACCATCAATTGTATTCACAGCACTTATCGCGAATGTCTCCTTTCCATCTGTAATGTCGTGGACACAAACACCATGGCGTACTTTGGACTTTCTCGATGACTTTACTTCTTTCCAAGCAAGCTCTGGTTGCCCAGGAACTCTCACCAATTTAAACATAAAAACCATCTTACCCTTTGTCCCTTGTTCTGTCCAATAATTCTCAACAGTGTACAACCCATCATAAACATATGTTGTCACTAACTTACCTTTACCATCCACAGAGTCGGAGTTCTTAGTCTCCTTAGAGCCACGAATCACCCGAACAGGATTCTTTACTGATATACTATTCTTCAAAGCTAAATTACCTCTTTCCAGTTTCTGATCCTCAGGGGTTTTGGACTTACCCACCACATTTCCACCTTGCCCAGAATAAATCAACACATCAGCATCTTCCAGACCGTCATCATAGACCCCTGAAGAAACAATACTAATCGCGATTAGCATACCTCCTTGCTTCATGTAATCTATACCAGCCTGATACAGGCGATGAACCCCCACAATAGCAAGTTCCACCCTGTATTGGAACTCATCCCCTACTTCAACTCCGGGAACTTCACCCAGTATGTGCTGACCCGTGTTAACTTCTTTTCCTTTTTCTTTGATGATTTTTGCTGCATGAAGATCAATTCTGTTTGGCCCCTGCTTCGATTTTGCTTCTTCAGGTTTTGACTTTGATTCTTCACCTTGCAAAAGCTTTCTACAGATACCCTGAAACAGACGAAGAGTCTCTCTAACTTTACTACGGGCATCACCATGACTGGAACTGTTTGGACCAAAAGGTGGTAGAGTCACATCAAAATCACATTGTCCTCGTCGAACGGGAGAATCTTCATGTACAGCTTCTCTATTCAAACTGCAAGCTCCGTCATTGCTCGTAGCCAACAAACCAGGCCCTTTGTCATTGAACACAACTAATGCACTTGAAAGTCCATCAGTAGCTTCACCAAGAGTAACTGATTTTTTCTTACCTCTAGGATTACTTTTTCTGGTAACAGCTTTGGCCTTCTTGCGCCCAGAAAAATCATCCTTCTCAACTTGGTTTCCACAATCTAAACTAGTTGGCTCTCCCTGCCTCCATGGACAGTATGGCTTGGCCATCAGACCTTGCACAATTGGCTTAACTATTTCATGCCCAGAACCAAATGCGTTGACTGCAGTCTTTGTCAAATGACTTTCGACCTGTGAGACAACAATTTCATTTCCACTCACAGGGTCGTCTAGACTCTTTTGCTTCCCTTGTTTCCGTGCACCAGATGGCTTAGCACCTTTTGTAATCTGCTTTTCATTTCCAGAACCAAGAGCACTACTTGCAGAATTTAACTTTTCCCTTTCGTTCTCCGAATAAACCAGGGTCTCCTTCCCCACATGTCCTGCATCACTCCCTTTTTTCGTCATTATCTCAGGCATAACCACAGTTCTTTCCACCTGACTTCTTCCATCATAATCACATTGGACGCCTTCCTGTTCTTCAGTCCGGACCATTGTGATTTGTTCCAACTGCCTATCTTTTGGACTAGAAATGTCTCTATCTTTCAGAGAATCAGCATCCTCGCTTCCAATTAACTTCTCTGGCAATGCCCCAGTGTCTGTAACATCTCTCAATGTCTCAATTACTTCATTCCTTGTGACTGCCTTACCGAACCCAGACACATCCTTGCTTTCTTCAGTAACACCGAAACAATTCTGCTCAGTTGACTTAGGAGCATTTGTTCCACAAAATGGAGGGAAGTCTCGAACAGCAGATACTCTTCTTTTGCGGTACTTATTCTTTGGCGAGGTGGATGTATGTTCCATAACACTGATTAGCTTCTGTGTCATGTGCCCACCATTAATACTTTCAACCAAAGGTAAACCCTGCTCATCAACTTCCTTCACTGATGTGTCATTCTGAATGTCTTCTGTTTCCTTGGAAAGCTCCATTTCACTAGTTTTGAGATCTTCGGGTAACTCAAATCCAGTCGATTTTTCATCACTTATTTTTTCTCCTACCCCATTTGCAATTGCACTCATGTTTGTCGCCATCACTTCCCCTGCTAGCCTATCCACATTTTCTTGATTTTCCAAGATAATTAGATCGTTCACAACCTCAACAGACTGTGATTTGACCTCAATGTTAGTCTCTTTAACACCATCGACCAATATAATGTTAGCCATGTCTTCAATATTGATGGACACTTCAGCATTTTGCACATGATTCAAATCAATTTTCAGAGAAGTTCTACCACACCCTGGAGGAAAATCTCGCACTGCTGAGACTTTTCGAATTTTATATTTTGGTATAATACCCAAATATGAGGAGTGGCAACCATTTTCCAACAGCCGCTTCTTCACGCTCTTATTGGATAACCCATCTTTTGACACTGATGCCATCTTTGACCAACTAAGGAGAAATCCTCTTCGCCGTTAGAATCCTGAAACTGAAAAGACGTCATTTGCTTTAGTAGAGATAAATCATGAAGGAGATGAAACGCTTTCAAACATATCTATTTCTCCTTTGGCCTAAAAGATCAGTATTTAGTATGACAGAAATCATTCTGCAAAAGAAGTCATTTTCTAGTGTTTGCAACAGCAACAATTAGGTGTCAATCCGAAGCAACTAGCCTCTATGAATCATCACCATCCATATTGTTATATTATGTCCAACTCAGTCCAATATTAGGAAAATTTAATCATTAGCACTAGAGATAGTCTACAATTTCTACTAGAGTATAAATCTCTAACAAGACTTGAAAAATATTGGAACTAAAGTAAACATACTAACATGACCAAAATCTAATCGCATCTAACTGACATCACCGATAAAAATTTTATTCTTCCCCTAAAGTAAACATAGTACATGACCAAAACTTAGTCTCAACTAATTTGGGGGGAAGGGCTGACATGGTTAAAAGTCTCAGCTAATTGATATCACATATACAGATCTTTTTCTTCTATTGTGCCATTTGTTAACTAGATCCGCAAGGATTTCAAGAGATTGTAGGTCTTGCGAGACAACTTCTACGTGATTTTAGATCTACCTTCTCTTCCTTTAATCCTTTACTCATCATGGCAATTTACCTATGAATAGGTTCATCTAGAGGTTGATGTAGGCCATGACCAAACCATATTAAGTTACCGTCTCTCATTATATACTATGTTTGTGCTACTTGCATGTTCTGTTGAATGTGGTCCATCTTGTCTAATGACTGCACATCCATCTTTGCATTTGCATTTTTGCAACATTCATCTCTTCGATGTGGTGGACTTTAAAGGCCCACCCTTCATTCATTTTTTGGTGTTTTGTCATTGGAAAACCTTTTCCAATGAAACATTTCCTATCAAAGGGGACGGACTTCCTTCACATATCATTTTCCTTTACATCTATCCAAACACTTACTTCATATCACTTGCTCCAAACAATTCTAACTAAAATATTGGGAAAGTTTATGCGTGTGTTTACAAGTGCTCATTACGTAAATAAGTTAACCACTCAAAATATGTCACCTCCTTCAGCTATTACACATTAGCCTCAATGGTCGTAAAACCTAATGCCTGTTTCAATTGATGTTGAAGTGTATAATTAAAGGAAGTGACATATTTTATGTGACTACTTAATGGACGTTTATGAACACAGGAACAATAAATAAATCAAAAGTTTGAGCCAGAAATGTAGTAGGACCAGTTTGTCATATGTTCCAAGTATCTAAATAAAATTTGTTGGCAAGTTTAAGGGGTTATCAATGTATTCATTTGGGGAAAAAATGTTAACAAGATTGAGCAATAAGAACCTGGGAGTCAAGACTCTACAACAAGACTAAAAAAGAACCAAGAACAAGTAGCGATAAATTCATATCCACAAACAGGTATTGGTGGAGCACTTAGGCAGGGTGATCCTCTATCGCCTTATCTATTTGTGCTATGCATGGAAAGATTGTTGAATACGATAACTGAAAGAAATATAGATAAGGTTTGGATTGGTATTAATATTTCTAGGGGTGTACCTAACATTACCCACTTATTCTTCATCGATGACCTTATGTTTCTAGGGGTGTACATAACATTACCCGTTTGTGTTATGTCTGCTCATTCCATTAATTTCTCGAAATCTGATAAATTATGGATGTATCTGATATAAAAAAAAATGTTTCCCATGAAATATGTTTTCTTGGAAAACGTCTTTAGGGAAATAAGAGGAATTCTTACTTATTTCTTGTGTTCGTTCTGTAAGCAAAAAACAATAATCTTGAAAACATTTATATAAGATCTAGACAAATACTATAGTAGGTGAGGTTGGGGTGTGTGCATGTGTGGTGGCGATGGAGGCTACAAGAGTGTGGGTGAAGATGAGGTGTATTGGAGGGTTGGGAGGACACAATCGATGCGGAATGCCACCTGTGAAACTTGTTTTTCTCTACTTTCTTTGAGAAAGATTTATTATTTTCTTTTGAGAAAGTTGTTTTCTATACTTTCACTAGCATTTTGCACATTTTAAAGGAACTTGTTTTCCTAGAGAAAATGATTTTAAAATTTTTGACCAACAGAACATGAAAGAATTGAAAATCCTTCATACCGAACACACCCTATATGTCTCTCCAAACATCTCAAGAAGCAATGCTCTTACTATAAGTAATAGAATATAAATTCACAAACGACTTAGGTTGTCAAACTTTTATCTGTTGTTAGTAGAACCACCATAATCAACTCTATGATATATGCTAAATGCCATATTGACACATGTGATGTTTACAAATACTCTTCCAGTTAAGGTATGTGCGAGAATAGATAGAATTAAGAGGAATTTCCTATGAGGTGAAACAATACAGAAAAAGAAAGTACACCCAGGCAATTGGAACTCTACCTGTAAGGACAAAGAGAAAGGTGGTTTTGGTATTAGGTGTAGAGAAACCAATTTTGCAATGCTTGTTAAATTTCGTTTTGAAGTGGCAATGAACCCAAATGATCTTCTAACTAATGTGATCAGGAGTAAGTACGTTCAAGATCAATCTATATCCAACTGGTCACCTAAGCAAATTGCATCCTATTTCTGGAACTATCAAAGTCAAGGATGTGTTGCTTGAGGGCATCAAAAGGAATGTGGGTCGTGGTAATTTGGTCAATTTTTGTCTTGATTGGTGATGTGGTCATGGATATTTGTAACATGTGTAAATACGTCCAGTTATTAGGACATATGTACCTATATGGCAGGAGAAAGCATACAAGTCTCATTTGTTTGCACTTAATGGAGGTTTGAATCTGAATGACTCAAACCATAGACCATTAAGTGCATCTGAATGGCTGAAGCCACAGGCCATTAAGTACATTTGTTTATATTAAGATATAAGCACTTATTTGGTTTGAATAGGTCTTAATCATTAAGATCTTGAACAAAGTAATAATATCATAAAGAGATATTTTTGTTTGAATAATTTTCACCATCACTCTATCTACAATCACCGGTCACAACACTAACATCTTTGTCGTTACAACCACCACCACAATTATAGTAATGAACCACCGGCCGTCACAACCACGACTAGCAACCATCACCGGCCATCACAACCACGACTAGCAACCACCACCGGCCATCACAACCACGACTTGCAACCACCAGAGGCCATAACAACCACGACTACCAACCACCACCATTGCCAACCACTACTATAAGTCATTACCACACCTACAACCTCCATCATTATAATTACACTCATTGCCACCACCATCGCAGCCACCTCCACCACCATTACCACCATGGTGGTTAATCCTTATTACCAACCGCCTCCAACATCTTCAACTTCCACCAACATATCATCAACCATCAAACATTCTTCCGCCACCACCATCAACACTACTAACTACTAACATCAATCAACTTCACCATCACAACCACCACCACTATTATCAACACCCACCATCACGTCGCTCACTACAACACTAAATACCTCTCCATCATGTCAGTCACTACAACACTACTAACCTCCACCATCACAATTATTACCAGCATCATACTAGCCACTAGCGCCAATACCACCACCACCACTACAAACCATCTCCGCTGTCTTTAGCGAATATAAATATTGTTTCATTTTTAATCAAATAATGATTTCATTTTATTAATTTTTAATTTTTTTAAATATTTACTTACCTTTTACTTTTTATTAAATTGTAAATTTATTATGTTGATGAACAAATAATTAATAACCACCACCACTATTATCAACCACCACCATCACATCGCTCACTACAACACTAATTACCTCTACCATCATGTCAGTCACTACAACACTACTAACCTCCACCATCACAATTATTACCAGCATCATACTAGCCACTAGCGCCAATACCACCACCATCACTACAAACCATCTCCACCGTCTTTAGAGAATATAAATATTGTTTCATTTTAATCAAATAATAATTTCATTTTATTAATTTTTATTTTTTTTAAATATTTACTTACCTTATACTTTTTATTAAATTGTAAATTTATTATGTTGATGAACAAAATAATTATGCATATCCAAATGTTGAAAAACAAACAATCTTAATCACTAGTGTAGTGTTTAGATCTAAAAACAAAATCTTAATCATTCGGATATGCAGTCATATCTTAATCTTAATCAAAACAAATGTGGCCTACATTTCTAGAGAGCACCAAAAAATGTACAAGGGTAAAAAGGGAAATGAAAACAAAATCGATCATATCGAAAGAAATGAAACTACACTTAGAACAGGATAAAAATTGCAGATAAAGTTTTGCATGCTAGAGATTAATAAAACAGGATGTTCTGAAACCAATCATACCAATTTTAAGGATGAACTTCGAACTTGCCCTTCAGATAACTTTAGATATAAAGTTAAAGTCCTAGTTTTTCTGTCAAAAAATAATAATAATCAGAAACTGATTATGATCTCAAATTGAAGAAAATTAAAAATTTCACATAAACATGCTAGATTCGATCATTGAATGAAAAAAAAAAACAGAGGAAGAAGGAAGCTTACAGCAATGGATTTGTAGAGCCAGAAATGAAATTCAAATTTGAAGGGCTTCTGATTATCAATGAATTTGAAAGTGGGTTTGCATGGCGGAAGCAAGAAATTAGGGATAAATGGATGGAAATGGTCTGCTTACCTGGTCTCTGTAACGGTTTGGTTTTCTTAGTTTGTCTGGGCGAAAGACGGAGATATTGAGAATAAATAGGGGCACTTTATATTTGCAATTCAGCCCTCTAATTTCTGTTGTAATGTTCTTTCTTTTTGCAACAAGGGCCAAATAAATTGCACTAAACACTCCTCCATTCATTCTAAAGTTGTCAATATGGGTCTGTCCAATTTGACCAAGAGCCTTGAATTTTGACGAATTCAGATTGGTTGGTTTGCTATTTGAACGAACCTTTAATGGAAAAATTATGATATTAGCTTTTGAAATTTGGTGAGTTGGGATTGGTTGATTAACTATTTCGATAAATTTTTAATGAAAAAAAAATCATAAGACACAATATTAGTGTTTGAAATTTGACCAGTTGAGATTGATTGGTTCACTATTTGAATGGACCTTTAAAGGAAAAAGAATTAGAAGACGCGGGAAGTTTAAAATATTTTCAAAATATAGTAGCGCCTTTCTTTGAAAGTGTAGCATATACATTGAATGTGTGCGCCTAGAATATTAATGTGTTTATACACGAATACATTGAATGTCGAGTTCCCATATTGTAGAGGTTGGAAAAGTGAAGTGTACGCAAATCTCTTTCTAACTTGTATGAAATAGAAAGGTTGTTTTTAATAGACCCTCAACTCAAGAAAAATATTTTAAAAAATAAACGAATTTGACAAATACAAAAGTAAAAATTATGATAAAAATAATCATAAAAAGAGAAAAGTAATGACAACAGAAATCATAAGGATAACCTAAGTAAAAGAAATAATATTGTGATATAATTTGAAGAACAAGATAGCAATATATAATAAACCATTAAACTACATACTAGTTTGCTACTAAATTCTTGACCTTCATATTTTCCTATCTAGGGTCATCTCTTAGCTGAGTTGAAGATAGATTATGTCATGTCAAATCACCTGAATCTAATTCTTTTCCGGTCTATCTATATGTCTTCTTAGACTATCACTAACAACCTATCGCATCTCCTCGGTGGAGTATATGTACTCTCCATTTTTACATACCTAAGCTATCTCAACCTCGTTCAAATCTTGTTCACTCTTGAGGTTGCTCCCACCTTACCCTGTTGCTCATTATTTCTAATAGTATCTCTCCTACTAAACTCAATCTATCGTTCTCATCTCATTTTTTGAAGTGTGAAATCTTGATTAGCCAACACTCTACTTAATACAATATAATTGGTCTACCATTCACTCTATAAACTTTTATTCAAGTTTCAGCGGTACCTTCTTATCACATAATACATTGAATATGAGCTTCCGTTTTATTCATTCCACTTCAATATAATGTGTGGCATCCCATTGATTTTTTATTTCTTGAAATTATTGACGCAAAATACTTAAAGTTTCCTTTCATAGAAATAACCTATGTGCCAATTATTACTTCCACAAATGCTTCATGTGATGTGTTCTTAAAATTGCACTTCATGTATTTAGTCTTAGCCGAATTCAATCTAAAACCTTTTAACTCTAGAGTTTGTGTTCAAATCTTCAATTTATCGCTAACTTCATTTTACATATAGTCCATTAACATTGTATCATGTACAAATAATATACATGATTTTTTTTAAATATTACGTGTTAGTTTATTCATCACCCAAATAAATAAGAGTAGGCTAAGAATTGATCTTTGATACACTAGTAGCATATATACAATATACGTGTGCATACAGAATCGTGACAACAATTTTGAATATATGTATATCAGTGTATAATTATTATAAAAACGTAAAATATTATTATATTTCATAATGGAAAAGGGGCTTAAAAAGCCCTTTAACTATTTGAATTAATAAAAAATTATCCTCTCTCCATCTTTCGACTTCTAAGTATCCCTGACATCAATATTTTGACTCAAAAATATCCTTAATTCTAACGGCCCACGCTCATAAGGTGATAAGGAGGATGAAAGGACAATATTGTATCAACTTTCCTCGCTTAAGTGTATTTTGGGCCCTCTTCCGCTAAAACAATGTGAAATTACTTAATAGGCCCCTATGATTGAACTAATTTTGGGTTTCATAGTAAAATCACTTTCCCTTTACACATTCTCTCTTCTTTTTTTTTTCCTCCTTGAATCCAATTTAAATTTTAATTTCTTAACAAACTACTTAACTACATAATCACTATCATATATATGATATTACCTCTAGTTTAAAACAATTATACATACTATCACTTTTAATATTTATACCATATATTTTTTTTAAAAATAAATCAAATACATAATCTCTTAAATATGTTATTGAATAATTATCTTAAATTGAAACTCTATAATTCATGGTCATTAATAAGTTAAATAAAAATTCTACTCATATCGACAACGTCCTTCACCCCAACGTCCACCAGCCTTCCTTCATCCTTTCAATATATGTTTGCATGTTCAAATCAATATTATACGTACAGATAAATTAATTCCACATTCCTAATCATAATTATTCTCCTGAAATTATTATGTTTATCCAGCGATAACTTATCTTGATCATATTATTAATCGTGGAATAAATTATCCACACTTTCTAATCAAATAAAGAATTGAGGGGTACTAAAAAGTTGCTTTGAAATTAGTATTTTTATCCATCACACCAAATAATCCTTAATAAATAAATCAATCATTTAGATTTTATTTTCTAGTTTTATATATACTAATGTTTTTAAACGTTGCACATAACATGGATGATTAAAGTGTCTGTTTGTGCATTATGAAATTCGGAGTAGTTTTTTAGGCCCACAACAGTAAAAATGATAGTTACCCAACTCGATCGATACAAAATGATAGTTAAGCTAGGACCTAGTACTTTCTTATTAAAAACGTTAGTGTACCTGTTCTCATAAACCAAATTAGCAAGATGACTCGTAAGAAATGATCGTAAATACGTAAACATCATTTATGCGGGATAATTAAATTTATCAGTAAATTTTATTTAGATATTTGATTTACAATTTGTATTAACTGATTATTTAAACAGAGTATAAATTATTTTATTAGACACTTTCGATTCAAATATTTTTAAAAAAATTGCAGATTTCTAAAGAAAAAGAGTTTTTTTTTTAAATTTCTGTGAGGCATGTTGTAGATATCATATCTGACGTGGTCTTGATTATCTAGATCCGGTGACCGTTACTGTCACAGGCTGTAGGCGGGAGAAAAAACGAGAATATTTTAATGCTACAATAAACCCCTCGAAAATAAAGTTAGTTACTCGAAAACAACTCTCTCACACACACCGTGAAATAGCCGAAAATGGACGAATCCGACGGCCCGTTCGTTGGGATTATCAGGAATTGTGTCACTAGTGCCGATGAAGAGGAACTTCGTAACTGTCCGTTCACTGTGGAATTCGAGAACTTTCCTGAATCATTCGCCGCACAATTGTTATCCTGGTCCCGTCAAAACGATTCGGAATTATCATGTTGTCACTTCAAGTTGCTGACTCAATTGACTAAAATTCCACTCGTAAAAATGAAGGATTTTGAATTCTTCCAGAGCACCACAATCTCAAACCTGTATCTCCGATTCCGATGATCAGAGACCTAATACGGCTACATCCGTGGATTTACCAGCTAACGTTTCCGCTGTCGAATACACTACGGTGGATTATGGTGATGGTACGGAGGCTCAGGTGAGAGTTGATTTTGGGAAGGATAATGACAATTTAGGGTTTTCGAAACCCCGAGAAAGTACAGTAAATGGGTGTCGTGGAGGTGACGGATCGGAAAGAATTGACGAAGTATTAGGATTTGTGATAAGAATTTGGGTGCTGAAATCACAGATTTAGGAGTTGAAGAAATTGTGCAAAATGAAGTAGTTGATAATAACTGAATAAAGAGAACTGTGAATTTTGCAGTAACAGAGACTGAAGATGGTGAGAACCATGTATTTCATGGAAAAAAACATGCAAATGGGATAAAGGGAAGTTGTACGGTTGGTGCCGATGGAAACATTAGGGGAAACCGCAAATTGCCATTATGGACAAAGGGAGGAGAAAAGAATAGAAAAGAGGAGGATGTTGGAAGGAGGGGCAGTTCAAAGACATTATAGAAGTTACAATGATGGCTTTTGGAAACAAGAATGGTGAAAACAAGGATGCAGACTTTTTTGAGACTGCTAAGAGGCGTGGTATGTTTTTTCCTCGGCCTAGATGGTGGTCACCGGAGCTATTTGTTGATTGATTTCACTTCGGAAACCTACAATGATTGAAGAATCGACAGAGCCACTGCAGGTTGTCAATGGTGCTAGCTCTGCACACCTCGGCTATTTCATCGGGTACTTGCTACCACCCGCTAGCTCGCCAACCCCCGCTAGCTCGCCAACCCTGTTCAATATATATATGATATTCTAAGCTAGTGGCTATTGCTTTGGTTTTGACTGATATAAGTTGTTCTCTGAAACTGGCCAAATGCAAAGTATAACCAACAGATCCATAGAATCAAACCCCGTATGTATTAAGAAATTTACTAAATATGTATAAATGTTAATTTCGAACCTACTTAAATGGTTTGACAGTCCAATAACATATCGAAATACCATAAAGCTCAAATTTTGAATCCGTTAGTAGTTAATGATGTAAGACACATTATCAGAAGCTGCTAAGCAAATTTTAAATTGAGAGAATTTGCTGTGTATTTGTTGGTGAATCTTCTTTTTTCCTAACATACAAATTTACAAATCTGCTATCTAAACTACCATTGCGAATGAAACGAACCATTGTGTGGTTCTCTACTTCCCAAGGAAGGGGTAAAGTTTGCATAAGCTCTATCCTCCCCACACCCCCACATGTGATTACACGGCGTATGTTGTAAAACCCTTGTATGGTTCTCTTGGGGTAAACCTCCTAGTCACCCTTCGTGCTAATTACTGGAATATTTGGAAGGAGCAAGGAACTCAGTTCCCTCCTTTACAAAATTTGAATTTCCTTTGGAAGAAATAACTGTCGTCAACAAAACCAACAGATAGAAAGGCTGTCCCCAATTTAAGTTGAAAAACTTTACTGCATACAAGTGCTGGACATTACCATCTTCCCCACATTTCCAGCTATATTATACAATGTTTGTCTATCTTTACAGTAAGAGAAAAAAAGAAGGTAAAGAACCATATCCATCAGCTAAATCCAAAATTTTGTTTAGTATAGCTCAAAGGGGAAACATAAACAGCACAACATCCAACTCTTTCAGCAAATCACCACATGATTGGTGAGGAACACGCAGACACAATCATCTGGTTTGGCTGAAGTAGCTTCTAGATGCCCTATGAAAATGCTAACTGTCATACTACCACTAGGGACGTACAAGATGTGGATATACAGAGCTGCTACTGGTGCTTGCTTGTGCAGCAAAATTAGATGTAGGTAGGAGGAGTTCTGCCTGTGCAAAGGAGCTGTTGGATGGCACATCCAGTAGCACGTCTTGGTCATTTGCAACATGGAAAGAATCCAGCACAGGGGAACTTTTAGAAGGCAAGGGAAATAGGCATTTTGGACTGAAGCAAGAGCTATTGTTGTCTACTAGATCCTTCTGCTCATAGCTACTTTTCATCACCACCCTCTTGGGGCTCTTCATTGCTTTCTTTGCACCTGAAGTGAAATGGTCAGCAAATTATTTCCATATGAATCGATGATATTGTCAAAGTGCATACAGCGCATACAGTTAAGGAATTGTTTGTTACTTAGAGAAAAGATCTTCTATATCCCCACCCCCCCACC